>NC_137054.1:50684221-50909221 GCF_032717465.1 Coenobita brevimanus | reverse complement strand
TCAGATCCACCTCCACATTTTGCACCAGCCTCTCTAAAATCCTTAGAGTGACATACAATGCTGGACTCACCTTCAAGGACCAGATAAAAGCCCAGGAGGCAGTGCACCCATAGACTCAATACACTCAGAGCATTTAGAGGGATAGATGAGGGACGAGGGGACACTTCCTACTCTACAAACAATGTATGTATTAGATCAGTGATGACCTTTGCCTCCTTTGGATGAGCCCCCATCCTGTCTAACACTCTTTGTAATACCTTACATACTTTACAGAACAACACTCTCTGCATTATCACTGGCTGCAGCAAAACCACTCTTATGGCATACATACACCCTGAAACTAAAGTTCTCCGTGTTAGAAAATATCTTGAAATGAGAGGCACACAATTCAACGGCAGCCTGTGTTAGCACACAGTGCACCTGTCTTTACTTGACAGAGTCTCACAACACAACTTGGCATATAGAACAGTCACCACACAAACGTTACCCAACCCTCTTCAACATCATCCCACCTGTAGACTTTTTTTTTTTTTTTTTTTTTTTTATAACAGAGGAAGGAAAAAAAATGAATTAAAAAAATAATCCATACACCAGATTACTGGTGTCCTTCATTCATAAAAAGTCCATAACAGTTGGACTCGAACAGCTATGGATTGAAGTTTGGGGAGAAACAGCTCAGGTGAAGTGAGTTCCAATGAGATGCACTAACAGTGAAGAGATGCCTACAGACTCGTGTCACATGCCAGGCAGTACAACACCTTGAGCAGTACTCTGTATTACAAATCCCCCTCCCAACATTCATCCATCATAGGTATCCTTGAATAGGGCTGATCGAGTACACCCAGCTAGGCTTAGATCAGGACACCACTTAGCCCTCCTCAGTTACCACGTAAGATTTGGATTGGGTGGAATTATAGATTGCACTTGCCCTGCTTGTAGAAAACACACACACACAAGGCACTGAGGAGACCAGATGCTCGCTGCCATCACTCCATAAATGGCCAACTTGGCCAGTGGCATTACCTAAATTAGTATCTTTGTATGAGTCAAGCTCTGTACCAGGTTAGACTAAATGGTGTTCTAATATCTCTATCTATCTATATACCTAGGCTGCTTCCCCCAAGGAAAAAAAAAAGAAGTTTTAAAGCAAGACTTGTTCAAACAGAAAAGAAAACAGATTAGAGTAAGAATGTGCACAATCAGCTGATCGTTTGTTTTGTCTACAACTGCGCCAGGGAATGTAAGTACCATATGTGGTTTTAGTATTGCAACATGACCACATACTTTAGTAAAGCAAATTTGGAAGAGAAAAAGGATAAAGGTAGAAAGCAGGACGATGATTTCTACCAAGAACTGGTTGAAATGGAGACTCACAATAAACTGGTTGAACAAGTACACAGGCTAGAGACGACTTTTCAAAATGAGATTGATGAAATTAAGGAACAGATGCACTTGCAAAATGAAGAAATAGAAAAATTAGGAGAGGAAGTCAACAAGAAAGACATAACCATAGGTGAGCTGACAGTAGAATGGCAAGTACAGTAGTCAACCACGAGAGTATTATGGAAGAGTTCAAAAATGATACCGACAATTAAGCCAGTAAGCAGTCTGATAGACCAGAGCAGTGATATTGAGAAGGTAACACAGGTGAATGAAGCTGTGCGAAGCTACAGAAATAATGTGGAAACCACTTATGCTGAAATGGTGAAAGTAAAGAAAGACTTAGAAACAAGGGTGGAAGAAAAAAGCATTGAAGAGGAAGTGAAAAGAATAATTCAAAACAATCCTAAGTTAGTCAGAGATTCAGTAGATATCAACAAATCTATAGTAATCACTGGTATAGAAGAGGAAGAAGTAAAAAACAAGATCTCAAGAGACAAAAGGAGATGGCAAATGTAATGAGCATATTGAAAGAAGTATCAGAGGCAGTCTGTAATAAAGACATAGAGGAACACAAAAGATTAGGGAAATATGAGAGAAGCAAGTCAAGACCCTTAAAGGTAACCTTCCAAAGTGTAAACACTGTGGAGGAGATAATAAAAAATGCAAAGAATCTTATGGAAAAAGAGGAGTTCAAAAATGTATGGATAAAAAGGTGCCTAACACAAGAGGAACTGGAATTACTGAAAGAGAAGAGGGAGGAAGCAAAAACAAAAAATGAGGGAAGATCAGAGGAGGAGAAGAATACATTTTTTTTTACAAAGTAATAGGATTGCAGGTATGAAAGTGATAGTGTACATAAACAGGAGGGAACAAAAAGGAGGAATGTAGTAGAACCAAATCATGACAAGTATATAAACAAGATGATTAAGTTGATGTACTCAAATGTGGATGGAATGGTATCTAAATTATTGGAGATGAATGATTATGTCAGAGAAAATGAACCACATATAATATGCCTAACAGAAACAAAATTAACACCAAGGCTATCAAATGACATCCTAAACTTAGAGGAATATAATATATGGGGAAGAGATAGGAACTTAAAAAGAGGAGAAGGAATTATAATATTAACTAAGAAAAATCTAAAAGTCAAAGAAATAGAACTAGATATAACCTCACAAGTAGAACTGATTGCAGTAGAGATCAATACAACTGAAGGGAAAGTAATTGTAGCCAATTTGTACATGCCACCCAAGTCAGACACATGGGAAAGAGATGAGTATGAGGACCTGGCAGAGAATACAATTCAGAGTTTAAGATCATTACTACATAAAATGGAAGAGAAATCGGAAAGAATTATACTAACTGGAGATCTTAATACAAATATAAATTGGAATACTCTAGATATAATAAGCCAAGAAAGCTGTTGGGACCAAAAGCTCCTGGATCTCATGCAAGAGTTTTTCCTGACGCAACATGTAAGGGAAAGCACCAGAAAAAGAGGACTCGGTGTACCCTCAATACTAGATCTAATATTTACTAGGCAGGAAAACGATATTGACAGTTTAATATATCACCCTCCATTCGGCAAAAGCGACCATGCAGTACTAAATTGCAACTTCAGGATAGCATATGACATAGTTAACAGCAATGAAAGTTACAAAAAGAGCCTAATCTATAAAAAGGGAAACTATCATGACCTAAAGAAGTACATCTTAGAAATTGATTGGGGAAAGGAGCTTAGAGGACCAGATTTAAATGCTGTATATAAAAAATTCTGTGAACTTTATGAAATAGGAGTCCAGAAGTACATCCCAAAGCACAAAGAAGCAGAAAAGAAAATACAGAAATGGTTCAATACAGAATGTAAAAAAAGAAAAAGAGATTTATTGTGGAATAGATACAGAAGACACAGTAGTGAAAGGGCATATAATAATTACAAACAGGCAAGAAACGATTATACAAGAATGAGGGGGGAAGCCCAAAAACAGTTTGAGGAGGATATCATAAATAAAAGTAGTGATCATCCGAAGCTATTTTACAGCTACATCAGAAGCAAAACCAAAGTAAAAGATAAAATACAATCCATTACGGACAAGGGAATCACCTATACACAAGAGAGGGATATTTGTGAAGCACTAAACAAGAAATTCCGATCAGTTTTTACAGAGGAAAAAATTTTGAGAGGGATTATGTGGAACATGCATGCCCACACATACTACCAGATATACAAACATCAGAAAAAGTAATACAGAGGGAGCTAAGTAAATTAGACAAAGGAAAAGCAAATGGTCCTGATGAAATTTCATGTTGGGTACTAAGTGAATGTGCAGAGGAGTTAAGTAAACCATTATTTTTAGAAGAATTGAATAAACTTCATGAATGGAGTAATACATGGGAAATGGAATTCAATGTGGACAAGTGTCATTTAATCAAGTTTGGTAAAAGTGGAAAAAGACCTGATTGGGATTATACGTTAGGAAATAAAACCCTACACACATCAGAAAGAGAGAAAGACCTAGGTGTGATGATCAATAACAGACTATCTCTGGCAGACCACATCAGTGAGAAGGTACAGAACATGTATACACTGCTTGCAAATATGAGAATAGCATTCACATACATAAATGAAGACATGCTAAGAAAGATAACAACATCATTCATCAGACCAACCCTGGAGTATACATCAGTAGTCTGGAGTCCACATCTCAAAAAACACATAGACAAGATTGAAAAAGTTCAAAGGGCCGCTACACGATGGGTACCAAGCTTAAGGGATCTAAGCTATGAAGAAAGACTAAATAAACTGAATCTACCAACACTACAGGAGAGAAGGAAAAGAGGTGACATGATTATGTTATATAAATGCATATCAGGGAAGGAGAAAATAGACATAAATGATTACTTAACCTATAGGGAAGCATCAGCAAGAGGATACTGCAAAAAAACTGCAGAAAAAGAGAGGTGATAAAGACGTAAGGAAATTTAGTTTCCCAAATAGAGCAATTGATCAGTGGAATGCACTAGCGAATGAAATAGTGTGTGTCAAAACAATTCACAATTTTAAAGATATGTACGATAAATATGGTTTAAGACACGGGACGGTACGAGCTTGACTCATTCCTGTAAAGATACAATTAGATATGAACACACACACGAGAGAGAGAGAGGGAGAGTACGTCACACTGAGATACGAAAACAGCATCTACAGCATAAAGAACCTATAGGACCACCCCATAGGGACAGTAGCTACCATTCAGTTGATGGGTCTGCTCAGCCAGGCAGATTGGGATTAAGTAATAACAACGCTAAAGCCAGAAATGTGTACACTCTCACTCCTGTCCCATTGACCCTTATGCTACAGTGATATAAAGGTTATTTTTGTTGCTCCTCTCTCTCTCTCTCTCTCTCCATATGTATTGTGTTTTTACTATAATCTTACTGCAAATGTTCTACTTTGGGCTTACTGTTGTATTGTTAAAATACAGGTAATATTTTCAGACAAACATCAGAGAAATGAAGGCAACATGTCAAATATGCAAGGGTTAGAAGATTATGGGAATTTTCAGTTGAGATCAGCCGTGACACATCAAAATTTGTGTAAGATGGACTGAGGTCATGGTTTTGGTCTTTTTGTGGGCCAGATCCATGTGATTCAGATCCAGACAAGTCGATGGATGACTGTATTGGAAATGCTGAGCCTTTTTGTGTATTGATTAGTATTAGAACACAGTAAAATGACCTTAGAACTTGCAAATACTGTACATTGTAATTTACATTTATTAAAAGTGAGCATATAAGTTAATATGACATTGTTCCTACAGATGAGGAATGTTATCTACTTGGAATGGACCCCAAATATGCACGGCCAGACTGGATGATCTTGACAGTCTTGCCTGTGCCGCCACTTTCAGTTCGGCCGGCTGTCGTCATGCATGGCTCTGCTCGCAATCAAGATGATCTCACACACAAACTGGCTGACATTATCAAGGCAAATAATGAATTAATCCGCAATGAGCAAGCAGGTGCAGCAGCCCATATTATTGTGGAGAATCTGAAGATGCTACAGTTCCATGTGGCCACACTTACAGATAATGACATGCCAGGGATGCCCAGGGCTCTTCAGAAATCTGGTCGACCCCTCAAGGCCATCAAAGCAAGACTTAAAGGAAAGGAAGGGAGGATTCGTGGCAACTTGATGGGAAAAAGAGTGGACTTCTCAGCCCGAACTGTGATCACTGCTGACCCTAATTTACGGATTGATCAAGTTGGTGTTCCACGCTCCATTGCACAGAATCTCACATATCCTGAAATTGTTACACCCTTTAATATGACAAAGTAAGTTACAGTAACCATACCTCTTGATGATGATTTTAAGTAAGTCTGGTAGCAAATGGATGTGGAAAACTAGTGGAGTGCGTACATGGACTGTTTGGCAAATAATGCTAAAGCTGTGTGTTGTTGCAAGAGTGTTGACGAGCAAGGAATATACAGCCTGATGGAATGTGGGTAGAGGAGTGGAAGAAAAAGGTAAAGAGATGGATTCAGGGAAGGAATCATAATGAAAGGTGAGAATATCTCAAAAGTAATAAGCATGTGGAGAGAGAGAGAGAGTAAATGATCTAGGAAGAAAATGTGCAAACAATTTGTAAAATAGTAAACTTTTGAAAGGATTTGTGGCAATGTAGGAATAGAGATCTAAAGAAGTATTATAGTGTTAGCAGTCAGAGTGGAAAAATAATAGAGAAAACAAATGAAGCAGATGGAAAGAATGTTTTGAAAGGTTAATCATTGAGGATGATGATGTGTAGCAGTATTAAACATGCTTTTTTTTTTAGGTGAACTGAAAAAGAATTTGATTACTGAGAATGTGACATTGGTAAAATTGAAATGAGTTATTTGAGAGGTGCATGTGGAGTTACATGGAAAGACAGACTGACAAATGAGGATGTGACAGAGCATTGTGGTGTGGATGTGGATGTGATAGAAAGGGTAGTAGTAGTAGTAGTAGTTGTTCCCTAGGCAGTCTGGCCGAACAGTCCCGAGTCCCTTAGGAAAACCATGTCCGAGACCGGGCTTTCCCACAGAGCTCTCAAAGAGTGTATGGTGTGTTGTTAGCATAGGTGATTGTATGTAATGCAGTCTTCCATAATGTGCTTAATAGTATAGGGTGCTGTGTTGCAACCTGGACAGGCATCAGCAACAGAGTCATCCAGCCTCTTCTTGTGGCTTAAGAGGGCTGGATGGTGCCCACATCTCAGCCTGGCCAGGTGGACCCTGTCCTCACAAGGGAGATAGGATTCAGAAGGGTGGATATCAGGAGGCTGTGCATGTAGCTGTGTGTTGTCTTTAAGTGACTGAATGGAGCTGTGAGTGATCTGAGTGTGGATATGCTTCTGGAAGCTGGTTTGAGGTGGGCGAGGGGGGAGAGATGACAGTATTTGTGTATGGTATCATGTGCTGGGTGTTGTTTTGATGTTCCTTGGTGTGGGTGGATGTGCTGCCATGTAATATAGTGGATGTTGTGGGTTTGTGGAGGCTGCAGCAAGAAACTGGGTGCATCTCATGTCTAGGTGATCCTTGACTTTGAGGACTTTGGTTTCTTGATGTAGGTGGTCTGTGGGTGTTGTAGGTGTGCAGCGTGTGATTATTTTTAGGGCCTTGTTCTGTGTGGTCTGTAGAGTGTTGTAGTGTGTTTAGGTGAGGCTAGGAGCCCAGGAAGGGCTTGCATAATTAATCACTGAACGTATGTATTGTTTGTACACTGTGGTGGTGGTTTCTTTGTTGTGTCCGAATGTTGTAAGGGCAAATGACCTCAAGACATTGAGTCTTGGTGTTAGTTTATTTTTAATGTTTGTGATATGTTGTTTAACCCCTTAACCGCGGGGCGTCACTTTCGTGACGCTCGGGCGCAATGGATCATACCGCGGGGCGTCACTTTTGTGATTCTGTGTTATCTTGAATTCTCCCAGGCTTACAAGTGGTGGCTTGTATCATCTGTTAGTACTACCAATGTCCAACACTAGTCAGCACTCCTAATCTCATCTGTACTCCCATCTATTGTTGACAATTTAGTCATTTTCCCCGTTCTGGACTCCCTTCCCTACCTCCCCTCCATTACCCTCTCCTCTCGCCTGCCCGGCCGCGCTGGGCTAAGCAAATCTTCCCCGGAATTTTCCACTGATTTCATCCATTGAAATAATCCCTATGCCCTTTTCTTATACAAAATAATATATACAAAAAAGAAATAAGGTAAGTGATAGTGCCATACACCTGGAATTGTCTAATTATCACCTGACAACACCTCACGTGCACTCGTTCGCTAATTTCTCCCGGTAATTTCCCCTTGAAATATGCCGTATAATCTATTCTCGTAATAGAAATATACAGGTAAGCCCTTAATTCACGCGAACTTTTTTCATGCGATTTCGGTTATCCACAAATTTTTCATACAATAATTAAAATATAAAATTATAATATTCAGCTAAATAATTTTAATATACAAGAGAAATAAATAAAATATAAAAATGCCTACCTGCTGCCCGTGTGCATACATATGTGTGTGTGTGTGTGTGTGTGTGTGGGAGGTCGGTCTACCACAGTCCACGCACCACACAGTCAGTTTGAATCCGACGGCCGAAATATGCGTGACTTGCGAGTCGTTATTTGTGGCTTATTTTTCTGCCTTCCAGTGATTGCTTGCCTTGTTTGCCAACATGGGGCCTAAGCATAGTGCTAGTGATGCATGTGGTAACACACCAAAACGGACTCGTAAAGTGATGTTGCTGACAGAGAAAGTTAAAGTGTTGGACAAACTTCAGGGAGGAATGTTGGCGACAATTCCCCGTCAGGACGATTCCCCGTCATTTATTTACATACCAGTTTATTTAGCAAGGACAGTGCACTAGAGTTTTACTTATATGAGATATAAAATCTACTTGAAAATTAGTTATTAAAGTATTAATTAATCAATAATAAGTATAATTATAGAATGACAGAATCATCCATGTTTTGATGGTGAATTGACTTCATGGTGAATTGTCTCTGAACCGTGTGTTTGGGGTGAGTCAACTGTTCTTACAATAAAGAAGGCAGAACGTAGCATACGGGAGTCAGTGAGGGCTAATGCATCAGATTGTGCTGAAGTGTCTCCACCTACGCCTGTGAACTGGCTCGGAACCGTATGTTTTGGATGAGTGGGTCAACTGTTTGGACAATAAAGAAGGCAGAATGTAGCATATGGGAGGCAGTGAGGGTTTGTGCACCAGACTGCTGAAGTGTCTCCACCTACGCTTGTGCTTGTCAGGTTTCAGTGTTAAATTTCTTACATATTTGTTGTTTTTCATACTTTATGCTAGTTTATAAGGTGTATGTAATGCATAAACAGTGTTATTCAGATGTAATATACTTAGTAGACATGCATAATTATGTGCACACAAGGGCAGAACATAAACGCGAATTTACTACATACGTGAAGGGTCTGGGAACGTAACCCTCGCGTGAATTAAGGGCTTACCTGTATATATGAAAGGAAGGGAGAAGCCTAAGTGATATTTACATTCACCTGGAACTACCTATTTTTTTCATGTATTGTCGAGATTTCCTACCAATCATTTCATAGCATGTAAATCAGCAGCTGTCACCCTATTGACCTTGTCAACCCTTGCCTTCCCCGTGGGAATCAGTTCCTTGACGTCCTCCAAGGTGAAACCATGTCGCACTCGCGCCCCGCCATTTCCGCCGCTTCTGCTCCCATTGCAAAGGGCCCTGTGACCTCTACCCATAGAAAAGCTCATGTGGGAAGCAGTAAAGGACTTAGTGACTCAGCAGTAACGTGAACTGACAGAATTATCTATGATAATGATAGATGGTGACTTTGATCCTTCGGGTGAATCGTGTGATGAGCCTGGGGAGGAAATAGTTACAGAAACTCCTAGTACGAGTGCTTCAGTGTCCCAAGTTATCCCTAGCTCAAAGGGAAAGGAGCCCTTAGTGCAGCAAGGGAAGGAATTTGGGAGGGAGTGAAAAGGCGGCGGGTTAGCCCCGGAACAATGGCCCCGTGTGACCCAGCTCGCCATGAGTCCCGAGATGAATCACCTCCCTGGTCCCCGAGCCCCACTTCACTAATTTCTTCCTCATCTTCAGCGGAATTTTCTCCTGAGTCTTCATCGTCGGAGTCTCCACCAGCATCTACAGTGAAGGCAGGCTGTAGGGGAAGAGGTAAATCCCTGACTCGTCGTAAAAGTAGAGTAGCAAGTACAGTAAGGGCTGCTAGTGCTACACAGCAACCTAGGGTCAGTGAGAGTGACCTTGAAACAGCCCAGTCTGCCTCACAGCCACCCTCCACCCTCACCCACCCCACACCTCCACGACAGGGAATCCTGGACGCCTGCATGTGGACGGAAGGTTCCGATTTCGTCCCTGAACATCTTCGTTTTGACGAGAGTTCCTCAGGGATACAGCCTGCCTTCACTCTTGATGAGGATGCTGAGTGTGTGGACTTCCTTTTGGCCTTCCTCAAGGCCGAAGTCATGCAGCACATATGTGATTAGACAAACAGGTACGAATCACAACGTGCTGCAAGTGGTGCAGGTGCAGCGAAGATGCAACAGTGGACCGTGCTGGGAGTGCAGGAGCTGTATGTGTTCTTCGCCCTCATGCTTCTCATGCCACACTCAAAGAAGCATGAGTTGGAAAAAATACTGGTCCATGGACCCCTTACTACCCTCACCCACCTTCAGTAAGCACATGGCCAGAGATCGCTTCCGGAACATCATGGGAAACCTGCACTTCGCCAACAACGATATACCATCCCAAACCGACCCACTCTGGAAGATCCGGGAGATTCTGAGCAGAATGAAGGATAAGTTTGTCATTCTTCCATCCCTTCCAGAAGGTTGTCATAGACGAATCCTTGGTTTTGTTCAGAGGACGTCTTAGGTTTATACAGTACATTCCAAGCAAACGTCATCGCTTTGGAATAAAGTTCTTTGTACTGTGCGACTGTAAAATGGGGTACATCCTTGACTTCGTCATCTATTCAGCCAGCACTGTTGATCTGGACAAAACACCCCCCCCATGGCTTCTCAGGTTGTGTAGTGAAAGTGCTGCTTGAAAGGTATTTTGGTGAGAATCATGTGCTGTATACTGACAACTATTATACAGCACCAAAACTTGCTAATTATCTTTGAGAGCATGGCATCGGCTCCTGTGGCACTGTGAAGAGCAGTCGTGCCCACTTCCCCAAATTCCCAGAGGCAGGAAACTCGCAGCGAGGAGACGTGCACCTTCGCAAGTCTGAAAAGATGCTGGCAATACGGTGGCATGACAAGAGGGTTGTGCACATGCTCACCACCGTACATAAGGGGCAAATGAAAGACAGTGGGAAGGTTGACCATAGGACAGGCGAACCTGTGAGAAAACCTGGTGCTGTCATAGACTATAATGTCAACATGCGGCTGGTGGACAAGTCCGACATGATAATTGGAGAGATTGACTGCCTTGGGAAGAACACTAGGTGGTACAGGAAAGTTTTTCTGCATCTTATAGACATGACGATGCTGAACGCCTTTATCCTGTACAAGATGAAGGTAAAGCCACCCAAGTCCTTCTCCCTGAGGTTGTTCGCCAGGACTTGTGTTCAGCAGCTGCTTGAGAGATATGGTAGGGTGACAGCAGCAGCTCCAAGGCCCCATGCAGCAAGACTTCCCGACAGACTTGAGCAGAGGGCATACATGGATCGGCACAGACTGGTGCAAATGCCTGCCACAACCAAGAGGAAGGCTGCGATCCGCAGGTGCCAAGTGTGTGCACATACCACCCGACGCACACCTGAGCACAAACGCACCTCTTGGCAGTGCACTGAGTGCCAGGTTCCCCTCTGCGTTACCTGCTTCTTTGACTACCACAGCCTGAAGCAGTTCTAGAAGTGCAAGTGGAAAATATCTATCTATCTATAGCCCAACGCCCTAATCCCGCAAAGGGTGGCTGCAGACAAAACGCCTCCAAGTCACTCTGTCACCCACCATTTGACTACTCTCCTCCCAACTTACCTCTCCCTCTCCCTCCCTCCACCTCACTTACATACACCCTCTTAGTCGGTCTTTCATTCTCCACTCTCTTCACATGTCTAAACCACCTCAGTGTATTTCTCCTAATCTTCTCAACCACATCCACATCCATCTCACAGCGTTCCATCACTTCTTCATTCGTCAGCCTGTCACTCCACATGCTTCTCTCAAGTAACTCATTTCCACTGCTCTCACTCTTGACTTGTTCCCCTCTTGCAAGGTCCATGCCTTGCTTCCATACGTCAGGGTAGGGATCATAGTACTATCATGCAGTGACTTCTTAACTTCCATACTCACCTCCTTATTTCTCATCACTGCTTTCAGTGTACCAACAACCTTCCTTCCTTGCTGTACCCTTTCATGCACTTCTTCCCCCAAAGTTCCATCCTTACTCATCACAGTACCCAAGTACTTGAATGCACTTACATTCTCCATATCCTCACCATCTAACCTCACTGCACACTCTGTGACTTCATTCCTCTCAAACACCATAACTTTACTTTTGTTTACATTAACTTTCAGATTCCTCCTCCTACACACTGTCCCAAATTCATTCACCAAACCTTGCAACTCTCATTCATCTTCACTCAACAGTACTGTATCATCAGCAAACAGCAACACTAGAATCTTCCAAATCTCACCCTCATTCATTAGAGCCACCCCCACATCCACTGCCCTACCCTGCACCTCCTTTACAAATGTAAATAATGTTTAAATAATGTGTAAATAGCAAGTGAAAGCAATGTATGTAAATATGATGGAACATTGTAATATAGTTTTATAAGTTACTGCAAGTGACAGTGCATTACATAGTGTAAGTAAAATAGAAGTGTAAATATTGAAAATACAATAGAAAATGTAAATAGAAATGTAAATAATTAGTAATTTAAGACTATGAGTACAAATACTTGAAGTTATGAGAGTGAAAGTGAAACCTTGGCTCTCTACGTATTTTACTGAAAGAGAAATTGAATGCCTACAGTGACAATAGTCTACTATTACTGAAGGAAACTTATAGATAAAGACTGAAGATATATATAAGTGTTATATAGTAACAGAAATGTAAAGTGTGAGTGTTTTTATGAATAATAAATGACAGAATACCAGCAGCGAACGAGGGCAAGTGGGAAGGTCATACGCGCTCGTAATTTTCATTGCTTTCACAGTGTTTTTTTTTTGGAGTATGGATTCCAAACTACTTGAAAATCATAGAATAGTGTTTCTAATGATAATATCAGGCTGTGGTAATCATATTACGGGTTGTTGGGAAGTGTAAAGTGGAGACTTCGTTACCCAACTTTAGAGGTCTCCACAAGTCCTACGGTACTCGACGAAGGCTCAACAAACACCCCAGGAGAAAGCTGATGGTATGTGCCCTATGCATATTTAATTTTAGTATTCTAGGACTAATAACTGATTTTTGGCAAATATTTTTAGAAAGTCTGTCAGAGCGCGAATATCCCCGCGGGACACGCAAGTCGAGCCAAAACAACCCTGCGGTTTAGGGGTTAAATGACATTGATGTATTGTATGTTACACCAAGGATTTTGTGTGTGTGTGTATGGGGTAGGGGTGTGTTGTTTATGGTGAGGTCCAGGAAGGGCTTGCTTAATTCATCACTGAACATATGTATTGTTTGTATAGTCTGGTGGTGGTTTCTTTGTTGTGTCCGAATATTTTATGGGCACGTGACCTCAAGGCATTGAGTCTTGGTGTTATTTTATTTTTAATGTTTGTGATGTGTTGTTTAAATGACATTGATGTATTGTATGATACTCCAAGGATTTTGTGTGTATGTGTGTGTGTGTGTGTGTGTGTGTGTGTGTGGTAGGGGAGTGTTGTGTATAGTGAGGTGTGGGATGTAACTGTGTTCTGCTGTCCAGTTTGTGAGAAGGGTCACTGTAGATTTGGCTGGGGCTGTTTTGAGCCTGTTTGTGGTGAACCATTCGTGTAGTGTGTTGAAGTAAGGTTGAATGATGTGTGCAGCTGTGTTTACGTTTTGATGCGTACATGTAAGTGTTATATCATCTGCATGGGAAGCTATGTGTATCTGTGGTGTGTGGGGTGTGGGTATGTCATGCAAGTATAGGTTAAAGAGTGTAGGAGACAAAACAGATCCTTGGGAGATGCCGTCTGTGAGGTTTCTGATGTTAGAAGACTGACCGGCAAATGTTATGTGTCTGCCTGCTAAGTAGTTTGCCAGCTGTCTTTTTGTGTTATTGTGCATGTTTGTGTTGAGTATTTTGTTTGTGAGGTTGTGGCGGGGGATGCCATCAAAAGCTTTACTGATGTGTAGTGTGATTAGGAGTGTTCTGTGTGGTGGCCTAGCTGAATTCATGCCATCGAAAACTCTCTGTGTAAGGTCTGTAAGAAGGGTGTTTGTGGAGTGTAGTGGCCTAAAGCCATGTTGTGATTGGGCTAGGGGAATGTGAGGTGACAAGTTGTAGTACCAGTCGTTCAGTGACTCTAGAGGGGATGCAGAGGAGTGTGATGGGGTGTTGTGAGGAGGGTAACGTGGGGTCTTTGTTGGGTTTAGGGATAGTGATGATAATGCCATGCTTCAAGATGTTGGGTATTATGTTGTGTGAGTAGCTGTAGTTTGATATGTTGGTGAGTGCTTGTATGCCTTGTGGTCCAAGGTGTTTAACCCCTAGACTGCGGTCATGGTTTTGCTCTCCTTGCGTGTCCTGTGAGGATATTCGCGCTCTGACTGACTTTTTAAAAATATTTGCCAAAAATCAGTTATTAGTCCTAGAATATTATAATTATGTGTGCATATGGCACATACCTTCAGCTTTCTTCTGGGATGTTTGTTGAGCTTTCGTCAACTACCGCAGGACTTGTGGAGACTTCTGAAGTTGGGTAACAAATTCTCCACTTTACACTTCCAGACACCCCGTAATATGATTACCACAGCCTGATGTTATCACTAGAAACACTATTCTATGATTTTCAAGAAGTTTGGAATCCATACACCAAAAAAAAAAAAAAAAAAAAAAAACACTGAAAACAATCAAAATTACGAGCTCGTTCGAGCTTCCCTCTTGCACTCGTTCCCCGCTGGTATTCTGTCATTTATTATTCATAAACACACTCACACTTTATATTCCTATTACTTTATTACACTTACATATATATACAGTACTCGTCAAAAGTATTCAGCGTTGTCCGCCGGGCACGCAATACTTATGGCCCAAAAAGAATCACCCATTTTTGGGGGTAAGAATTGAGCCACAAGTTTGAGCTGCGAGCATGACGTCATGGTAGCCTGAGGCCTTCCAACACGCTGGTTGGTTCCTGCCTCAGTCGCCCACGGGCTGCCTGAGAGAGAGGAACTCCACCGAGTGCCCCTCTCAAATTGCGCCATTTTTTACCGAGTGTCCCGCAGTGTTTTGGCCTTCAAAACTTTGTTATGGCACCTACCCGTGTGTATCAACGCAAAGGTAGTGACCCACTTGACCCACGGTATGTAGAAAGCACAGTTAAACATCCTGATTCACTCATGGTATGGGGTTGTTTCTCAGGGAAGGGTTTGGGGAAGCTTGTTGTACTTCTCAAGAACCTCAGAGTGAATCAGGATGTTTACCTGGAGCTTCTGTGTGATCATTTACCAGACTCCTTCGAGCTAACAGGTGCACGAGTGTTTCAGCAGGACGGTGCACCTGCTCACAAGGCCAAATCGGTCACCAGTTGGCTTCGTGACTGCGAGGTATCATTCATGACAGACTGGCCAAGAAATAACCCAGACCTCAACCCGATTGAAAACCTCTGGTACCTCGTAAAGAAGAGTCTCCAAGGGAAGGACGTGAGCTCTCTGCCTAAGCTGGAAGCCGCCATTCGTGACTCCTGGGACAAAATACCCCTCCAGCACCTCAGGAGCCTCGCCCTTTCACTTCCAAGACGTCTCAGGTCCGTGAAGAAACGTAAAGGCTACCCTACGAAGCACTAAAGGTAAATAAAATGCATTATTTATATGTTTTTTCAATGTTGAAAGGTTTGTTTCTCAGGAGGGACGTAGGGCGCTCCATACTTCTGACGAGCACTGTACAGTATTTATCCATAAGTTTCCTTCAGTAATAGTAGTTTATTTTCACTCCAGGCAACTTTCTCGTTCAGTAAACTAGCGTAGAGAGCAAAGCTTTGACTGTCATTACTCCAAGTATTTGTACTCATATTCTTATATTAGTAATTATTTACATTTCTATTTTATTTACACTATGTTATACACTGTCACTTTCAGTAAATAAGGGCTCCTTTTCCTTGAAGCCAGGATGAACTTGGGACACTGAATCACTCGTAGTTTATTACCATTTCCTCCACTGGCTCATCACACGATTCACCAGAAAGATTGTAGTCACTGTCCATCATTATCATGGATAAATTAGCCAGTTCACACTCCATAGCAGAGTCATTTAGTCCTTTACCCCTTCCCACACGAGGTTTAGTTGGAGTAGAGGTCACAGGGCCCTCTAGAAGCAACGGAAATGGAGGGGGTCGAGTGCTACGTGCTTTCATCTCAAGAAACAACACTGAACTAAATGATGAGGCGGATATGGGGCCGCCAAGGGTTGACAGTGTCAGCGAGGTGACAGCTGCTAATTTATATGCTGTGAAATGATTGGCAGGAAATTAGGTAGTTCCAGGTGAATGTAAATATCACTTAGGCTTCTCCCTTCCTTTCATATATATATTTTTATTACGAGAATATATTATACGGCATATTTCAAGGGGAAATTACCAGAGAAAATTAGCGAACAAGTGCACGTGGGGTGTTGCCAGGTGATAATTAGCCAGCTCCAGCTCCAGGTGTATGGCACTATCAGTTACCTTTTTTTTTTTTTTTTTTTTTTTTTATAAGAATAGGGCATAGGCCTTATTTCATTGGATGAAATCAGTGGAAAATTCCCGGGAAGATTTGCTTAGCGCTGCGCAGCCGGGCAGGTGAGAGGAGAGGGTAATAGAGGGGAGGTAGGGAAGGGAGTCAAGAACGGGGATAAATAGCTAAATTGTCAACAATGGATGGGAGTACAGATGAGATTAGGAGTGCTGACTAGTGTTGGACATTGGCAATTCTGGTAGATGATACAAGCCACCACTTGTAAGCCTGGGCGAATTCAAAATAACACAGAATCACAAAAGTGACGCCCTGCGGTATGATCCATTGTGCCTGAGCGTCACGAAAGTGACGCCCCGCAGTTAATGGGTTAAGGTGAATGTTGCTTATGTTGTCTGGTCCACAGGCAGATGAGTGCTTAAGGTTGTTAATGACATGCTTCATCTGGTTGTAAGTGAAAGGTGTGTAGTCTGGGTCTGTGGGGAACTGTCTCTTACGTCGGATGATACGTCGGTCTTCAGGATGGGGGCTTAGATGGCTGACTTGTGAAAAGTGATTGATGAGAGTGTTTGCTTGTTGTTTGTTGGAGGGTATGGTGTCTGTTGTTGTGATGGCAGCGTCTGTTTGTGTGGTGTTGCTGTTGGAAAGTGTAATGCTGTTTAGTGTTTTGTAGTGTTTGCTGATGTTTGTTTTGTGGTCAGGTGTTTGGAGGTAATTTTTCCAGTTTAGTGTTTGCTGTTCTGATATTGTTTATTTGAGTGTTGAGTTCTTGTATTTGTTGTACGGTGTCTTGTGTATTGGGTGTTGGGGAGTGTCGCAGTGTGTCCCGTTGTCTGATGAGGCCTTCAATTTCTGGTGTGAAGTTGGGGTTGTGTCTCTTTCTGTTGCCTCTAGGGATGTCTTTTGTCTGCGTTTTGTATAATCGTATTGAAAGTGTGCACGCGGTGTTGATGATTGTGATGGGTGTACTGTTTAGTGTTTCGAAATGTTGTTCTGTTTCAGTTACAAAGGCCTCCCAGTTGGCTTTCTTATAATTAGTGTATGTGTGTTTGTGGCCAGCATGGGTGATTCTGGTTTTGGTAGTGATGGTGATTGGGAGGTGATCAGAACCTAGGGTTTTGACCACTCTCCAGGATGCAGTGGGGGCGAGGTTTGGGGAGCAGAAGGTGATGTCTAGGGATGATGGGAGGAAGAGGGCTTGGTGTGGGATATGGATATGTTGATCTAGGTTGTTCAGTATGAAAAGATGATCTGTCTGGGATTGTAGTACCAGCCCTCTGTCTGTGTCAGGGTTGTTGACATGCCAGGCTGACGACTTGGCGTTGAAATCACCACCCAGGATGATGGGTATGTTAGTGATGTGGAGTATCTGTGGGGAGTAATTGTGTGGTACTGTTGGGGACGATTGGGGGGAATGTATGTGTTAGTAATTGTTATGTGTGATTTGTTACCAGTGCTTATTTTAATTGA
The DNA here is from genome assembly GCF_032717465.1 of Coenobita brevimanus. Taxonomy (NCBI): domain Eukaryota; kingdom Metazoa; phylum Arthropoda; class Malacostraca; order Decapoda; family Coenobitidae; genus Coenobita; species Coenobita brevimanus. The sequence continues at coordinate 50,891,464 of NC_137054.1, read as the reverse complement.
TTGTATTTCTGTTACCACTTCCCGTCTGATCGGCGAAGTTAAGCAATGTTGGGTCTGGTTAGTACTTGGATGGGTGATTGCCTGGGAACACCAGATGCTGTTGGCATAACGTTCTCCCTACGTGTCAAGTGGGGTTGGTGGAGGATTAGTGCCCCTCCCTGTAAAACAATTAACTCTAAGCCCTTGGCCACCCCGTTTGGGATACATGGCGTCTGGCAATGAATGAATGAAAAATTTCTGTTCTGGTGTCATGTGGGGCGAGAAGTGACTTTGTGTGTGCACTGGTATCTGCAAAGTTGATGGATTTGTGTACCAGGGTGATGAGTCCACCGCCACTGCCGTCAGCCTGGTCTTGTCAAATGGTGGTGACGTTATGAAATGTCGGTGTTTTCTGTGCTCTGTGTAGTTTTGTTTCTTGTAAGATGGCAATGTGTATGTTCTGTTGTTTGATGAATTGTGTGAGTTCTTGTTTTTTGGTGTCTGTGCCATCTATGTTTAACTGAAGGATGTTTATGTTGTGTGTGCGATGTGTGTTGGCTGCTGTAGCACGGGGAAGAGGTGGTGTGGGTGGAGGGGAAGGGGTAGGAGGAGGTTGTGATGGAGGTAAGGGTTGAGGTGGATTAGGATGGGTTGCAATGAGAGAAGTTGGGGGACTGGATGATGTGGAAAGGTTCGATGGGTTTGGCTGTGGAGGTGTGAAGGACGTTGGAGTATGATTGGTGGGGGGGTTAGTGGGTGGGGGGAAGGAGTATAAGGAGCAGGTCCAGGTGTTTGTATAATGTTTTCTGGATGCAAGTGTTGTGCAGGTGTAATGGGTCTAGTTCTTGCAGGAATTGCACTGAACTGAACCCTTTGTCTGTCAGCTCAACGTGATAGGTTTTGAGCATGTTGTACATATGTATTTGTTGGTGGGTCCTGGATTGCTCTCAATGTCCCCATCTAGAAGATGTCGTCGAGAAATGACAGCCGGGAGTCATTTCTCGGTGTAGAGAAAACAGTGTTGTTGTGTGTGTTGTGTTGGAAGATGTGGTACTTGCCCGGTTGACCGAAGCCATTCCCAGGTACTTGGGCCCCGTGAGGGGCTGGGGGAGGTTTGCAGTGGTTTGGCCCACGTGCTGTCCTCCTTTTCTCTTTGACAGCCTCTGGGGGATAGATCCACGACGAAGATGCCACTGCTCCAGGTCCTGATAGAAAGGGTTAGGTGCTTTGACCACATGGAGTGGATTGAGAGTGAAAGACTAATGAGGAGAGTGTATGTGAGTGAGGTGGCGGGAGGGGGAGGCTGAAAATGAAATGGAGGGATGGGGTGGAGAGGTATATGAGAGAAGGCTGTGTGAGTTGGGTGGATGCAGTGAAATGGTAGGGGCAGGGCAACATGGAGACAATTTGTTTTTGGCCACCCCTTTTGGGATTAAGGTATCTGGCTATAGATAGATAGAAGTGAAAAATGCCATGAAGAGGTTTAACATTAAGAAGGCAGCAGGTGCTGACATAGTATATGCAGGGATGAATAAATGTATTTATTGGTGAGAGTGGAATGAAATGCATGTAGGAAATATGTTTGAAAGCTTGGATGAGTGGAGGTGTAGCTACCAGTAGCAGTAAAGTGGAAGAAGACTGCAAAGACTGAGTATTCATGTATACAAAAGGTGATTGAAGTAAATGCAGAAGTTATAGAGAGGTGTGTGTGTGTGTGCTGAGTGCTGAAGGAAAGATATATGAAAAATTAATTGAAGAGGCAATAAGGACTACATCAGTCAATCGGTCAAGAAGGGGCAAATGCCTTTGGGCGCATAGCCTCACTCACCCTTCAACTTCACCCATGCGGGTCCCTTTGTGCAACCCGCCAGGCAGCAACTCTTCATCCTCAAAGTATCTCCTGATAGGAGTAATCAACTTGCTCCATCCATGAGTTACATTGCCTTTCCCTTGGCTTCTTCTATCCTGGGTTAACTCGTTCAGAGATCACTCTGTGAGCAGGATCAGCCCGAGGAAAGTGGGTCATGTGCCCATGTAGGTGGAGTTGGCATTAATGTATTATGTGGGTAACAGCAGAGCTGGGCACCTCCGCAATCACTTCTGCAATCCACAGTTTCCACAACAGCGGACTGCATGATTTCAGTTGTGGAATTGCGATTGTGGCAAACTCGTCCGAAACTTGCGCCATTGCATTGCAGAAGTACAGTAATCCCTTTAAGACCCGGACGGCCAAGTCCCGGACATTTTGGACTCGGGTCTTTGGACAAAAAAAAAAAAAAAAGCCGATGTGTTCATCCCTACTTTAAATTTGCCGTATGGTGACAAATATCTGTGTTTTGGCACGTAATTACACTGATGACTTTTAGAGCACCCCTGCATTCCTCCCCAGTTCCTGCCTACCTGCCATCATGACTGCAAGCTCGTCGCCATGGCTGCCCACAGCTCGTTTTTGTGAATAAACAGTGATTAAACTGCAATACCTCACCACTAGACCACATGGGAATTTACAGTGTTGTTTAGTGTTATGAAATGAGAATTCAGAGTGCAAAGGATTTAAGTGCAGAGTGCAACACTGGTGTGTTGCAACTGGCATGGCGCAAGTAAGAACAGAATGTGCAGTGTTAAACAATGATAATTCACAGTGGAAAGGATTAAGTGCAGCACAATACTGGATTACTGTATATGCTTCAAGTGCACCTTCACCACTGTCAGAGCCATGGAGGAGGCAGGTTAATTTTCGTGATTGCCACGGACGTGTCGTAAGTACCCTGTACACTGCTAAATATTTTCCATGCTCCAGATTTCTCATTCTCTGGTTTCCTTTTCATTTATCTCATGGTCTGTGTCCCTTACTTGTGTGAATAGGGTCTTAACCCTTTAACCGCAGGTGTCATCCCAGAATGACATTGCAAAAACTGGACCAAACCGCGGGTGTCATTCTGGAATGTTTGTGAATATTTTGAACACTGTGCGTTTTTTCCGCACGCCAGTTGTTTCAAGGGAAAGTAGCTATTAAGTTCTTTCACTCCAGCCGACCCCCACCTCCCTCCTCCCACCCCCCGGGCCCCTCACCCCACCCCTGACCAAACACGCATCAGTATCTGTCCAGCTGTGTGAGTGACAACACCGCTGATGTGGCAGTGAAGTGCAGGCAATTACAGTGCCTTTTACCTGCTCAGTGAACACAGAGTGGGTGTTTATCGTATGTCTATCTATCTATCTATCTATAGCCCGACGCCCTAATCCCGCAAATGGTGGCCGGAGACAAAACGCCTCCAAGTCGCTCTGTCACCCACCATTTGACTACCCTTCCCCCAACACCCCCCCCCCTCCCTCATATACCTCTCAACTCCATTCCTCCACCTCATCCTCGGTCTACCCCTCCCTCTTCCTCCCTGCACCTCACCTACATACACCCTCTTAGTCAGTCTTTCATTCTCCATTCTCTTCACATGTCCAAACCACCTCAGTGTATTTCTCCTAATCTTCTCAACCACATCCACATCCACCCTACAACGTTCCTTGACTTCTTCATTCGTCAACCTGTCCCTCCACGTCACTCGACATGCTCCTCTCAAGTAAGTCATTTCCACTGCTCTCACTCTTGACTTGTTCCCCTCTTGCAAGGTCCGTGCCTCGCTTCCATACGTCAGGGTAGGGATCACAATACTATCATGCATTGACTTCTTAACTTCCATACTCACCTCCCTATTTCTCATCACTGCTTTCAGTGTACCAACAACCTTCCTTCCCTACTGTACCCTTTCATGCACTTCATCCCCCAAAGTTCCATCCTTACTCATCACACTACCCAAGTACTTGAATGCACTCACATTCTCCATATCCTCACCATCCAACCTCACTGCACACTCTGTGACTTCATTCCTCTCAAACACCATAACTTTACTTTTGTTTACATTAACTTTCAGATTCCTTCTCCTACACACTGTCCTAAATTCATTCACCAAACTTTGCAACTCCCATTCATCTTCACTCAACAGTACTGTATCATCAGCAAACAGCAACACTGGAATCTTCCAAATCTCACCCTCATTCATTAGAGCCACCCCCACATCCACTGTCCTACCCTGCACCTCCTTTACAACCCCATCCATGTATATATTAAACAGCCATGGAGACATCACACAACCCTGTTTCAGTCCCACATTGAGATCAAAGAACTCAGCTCACCATCCACTCGCACCGTAACCCTAGCTCCCTCGTACATGCTCATCACAGCACTCAGCAATTTCCCCTCCACTCCATATATTCTTAATACCTTCCACATACTTTGCCTATCTATTCTGTCATAAGCTTTCTCCAAGTCCATGAAGGCAGCATACACTTTCCTTCCCTTCTCTAGGTACTTCTCCACTAAACATCTCAGAACAAATATCTGATCTACACACCCTTTTCCCTTCCTAAATCCCCCTTGTTCTTCTCCAACTAGCTCCTCTGTCATATGCCTAACCCTATCAATGAGCATTCTACCATATATTTTACCAGTCACACTAAGTAGGCAAATACCCCTATGGTTACCACATACTTCTCTCTCTCCGTTTCCTTTGTATAAAGGAACAATGATACCTGATTTCCAGTCCTCTGGAACCCTTCCCTCTTCCCAAGCCAATCTACACAACTTCCATATCCACTCCACAACAATCTCATCCCCATACCTAAGCATTTCACCACACACTCCATCAATTCGTGGGGCCTTTCCCAACTTATATTCTTCATCGCTTCCACTACTTCCGCCCTACTGATCTCTTCCTCCCTCCTCTCATCTCTTCTTCTCCCAGCCATTCCCCAACCGCTTATACTCGCACTGCTCTCACTCTCCACATTCAACAAATCCTCAAAGTGCTCCTTCCATCTCCTCAGTTTCTCTCTCTTCTCCACCAACAATCTATTATTCCTATCTTTCACTCCCCTACTATGTCCACTTTCACACTGCCTTACTTTCTTTACCTCCTTCCAAAACAATTTCTTACTCTCCCTCCATTTCACACTCAGATTCCTCCCAACCTCTTCATCCACTTTATTCTTACTCTCCTTCACCAGTCTCTTAACCTCCCTTCTCCTGCTCACATATACCTCTCTCATCTCACTCTCATCTTCTCCCCTACCTCTACTCGCTAACCATTCACTATATGCCTTCTTCTTTTGTTCCACAGCTCGTTTCACCTCATCATTCCACCATGCTGTCCCTTGCACACCCTTGCATCTCCTCCTCACTCCACAAACCGCCTCACACGCTGCGCCTATCTCTTCTGTGAATATCTTACATACGTCTTCCACCCCTTCCATCTGCTCTAGCTCATACCTTCCCAGTCTTTCTTCCACTATGCTCTTATACTCTGTCATTTTCTCACTATCTTGCAATTTCTCCACTCTTCTCACAGGAGTTGCTTCCTCCTGTCTTCCTCTTCGTCTCCTCAACCACTTTCTTTGCAGCTCTACCTTGGCCATCACTAAGTGATGATCCAAGACTCCATTCCCCCACCCTCTCCACACTCTTGCATCCAACACTTGTCTTCTCATTTGCTCATCCACACACACACATGATCTATCAATGCCTTTTGTTCAACAAGTTCACCATCCATCCTCCTCATTACTCTCCATGTATACCGTTGGATCATCTTATGCCGAAAGTAGGTGTTGGCTATTGCCAACCCCTTACAAGCACAGATGTCCACCAAAGCACTTCCATTCCCATCTACGTCAGCTGGCACACCCCACTGACCAACCACTCCATCCACTCGTACATTCCCAACTTTGCCATTCATGTCTCCAATCAACATCACTCTCTCGCTCCTCTCAAACTTGTCCTTGTCCATACACGCTTCTACACTCGCCCAAAACTCATCTTTCACTCTTGCCACTCGATCCTCTGTCGGGGCATACACACATACAATCGCCCACGCTTGTATGCCTACTTTCATCCTCACCCATACAATCCTTGCACCCACTGTTCCATACTCTCTTATATTCTCCTTCCACTTCTTGCTTATCATCAGACATACTCTCTCTCTTGCCCTCTCATTTTCATTGACTCCCGCACATACTGTATGCCTAAACCATATTCCCATTCTCTCACCCTTTCACCTTTCCATTTAGTTTCAGTCAGTCCACATATATCCACTTTTGCATCCTCAAGCACCTGAACAATCTCTCTCTCTTTCACTTCATCATTCACTCCTCTCACATTCCACATTCCCAACCTAAGAATGTCCTTTGTCCGTTCCTTAGTCGTCAACGTATGGTCCGTCCGGGTCCGAGGCGCTTTGTTCGCTTTTTTAGTTAGTTCTTTTTACGGGGTGGGGCACTAACCCACCACCAACCCTTTTAGTCGCCTCGTACGACAAGCAGGGATACTGGGGGAGTATTCTTGAAACCCCCCTACCCCCAGGTAGTGATTTTAGATCGCTCACTTCTAATGGCACTGCCCATCCAGTGAAACCTACATCATTGGAAAGCCGAAGGTTAGTACTTTCTAATGGTACCTTATTTTTCGCTCTAGATTTATTCTGTGCAGAGTTATAAAGGTTTAAAGTTTGTTTACATTTTGGCTGGAATCCCTGCGGAGGGGGCCAGTCAGGTCAAAACAATGCCCGCGGTTAAAGGGTTAAATAGGTGCTGTGCAGTCCAGTAGGGAGTTAGGTGTTTTTCAAAGTTAGTTTGGGTTAGGGTCCATGAGTACCTGTCCAGGGGGCATTTTCCCAAGTCCCGGACAAACCTAAGTCCCGGACATTCCTTTGGCTCTATTACATCAGATCTTGGAGGAATTACTGTACTTCCACAATCGCAGTCCTGTTCACAGTCTCCCACGTGGCGGTCAGTGTCATTTAGTACAGGCTACAGCATGACTCATATCAAGCTTGAACAGGATTCCCAGCCAGCAGCAGCTGGAGGGATTACTGTACTTCCACAATCACAATCCTGTCCGTAATCTCCCACATGGCGATCGGTGTTAGTATAGGCTACAGTATGACTCATGAATATTAGGCTTGAACAGGATTCCCAGCCAGCAACGGTGGCGGGCGAGGCATCGCTATGTCATACAGCAGTAGGGATGGGCAATACCAGAAGTGATTTGATACGATAAAAGCCAGCGTGGCAGTATATTTTGTGGCACAAATAGCTAATCATGCACAGTTGTTCCACGATTTGACAGATTACAATCTTAGGGGCAAATGTAATGGCGATCACTGAAAATACTTTTTTTTGTGGCCTTACTGATTTATTATGTACAAGAGTAAGCACATTTCTATGAATCATCTATTTAAGTTCTGTGGACTGCCTTCTGCTCCTGGTCAGATTGATTTTCCGAAGTGGCACACAAAGGATATTTCTTTTCCTTGTAAGTAACATTATTTTTGAAATAAAGGATATGATTATATTATTATAATATTAGTATTGTGAGATTTTTGTGGTATGCCCTAACTCTGCTACAAAATATGAAGTGATAAATATACACCATAGACGATTCCAGCCAGAATGTCCCAGTACAGTACTTGAAATTGAATCTTCTGAAATTGCCCCACTTAAAATACAGACAAGATATGTAAAATCCATCCTAGACAATTTACCTACCAACAAAGCTCCAGGCCCAGATGGAATTCTGCCAGTCAACTTCTGCCTATCAGAATTCTTTCATTCCCCAAACTGCATCTCTCTGGAACTCGCTTCCCCAGAGTTGTTCCCTCCAAATTTCAACCCACATCTGTTCAAGTCGAACAGTTACAGATATTTTATGAACAGAGGACATCAGTAATCTGGTGTATGGATGATTTTTTTTTTATATTCATTTGTTTTTCCTTCCTCCGTTCTGTTACCGTATTAAAAAAAAAAAAAAAAAACTGAATTATGAACAGTCACTAGTAAGTAGTGACTGTTCATAATTCAGTTTTTAACTAGATTACAAATACAATAATTCACTACCTTACCAATCGATGTAACACCCTGTTTGTGCATTTTGTATTGAAAATTGTGAAACTGTATGGCGATTGCAGTATTGAGGTAGCGGAACTGCACATTCCAAGTTCATTGCAGAATTGCAGTAGCGGAAGGTAAGGGTCAGAGGTTTGCGGAGTTGAATTTTAGATTGCAGTGCCCAGCTCTGGGCAATAGGCCTCTATTCAGTCTCATGGAGTAGTTGTGTAGACATTATATAGGCATGGGCATGACCGAGCGATATGTAGACTTTATATAGGCACTAGTATATATCTCATAACACAATGTACAGGATGTAGTGTCTGCTGGGGACATACACAGTTTCTCACTAGGAATGTCAATTCACATAATGTATATCCACAATCTTGTTGTCCCAGACCATCAAGAATTCTTAACTTATAATGTATCTCAAATTCTTTTGTAGTCCAGACAGCCAAGAATTTCATGATGTATTCAAACACATGGAGTAACCAGCCCTAGTTGGTTAGTCCATGCAAATCTGCCAGACTCTACATCACACACACTCATCCTCTCAAAGCTGTATATAATGTTGGAGAGATTCCCTTCAGATCAGCAGGGATTAGAGAGAGAAAAGGGGAGAGGGGGGTAACAGACTAGGCCTGACACTAGGGTCACTAGGCTGTCACTCTCCGTTACACTGTAACTCACTATATAACTGTGCAGTAAAAACTTGGTAACCCAAGAGTGCAGTAACTCACCTCGTTGACACTACGTCTCACGACTTTATTCTGTCTGTGCTTGACGATCCACAAGCGACTTCCCTATCTCTCTACAAGTATCTACGACCACACTGTTGAGATTGGTGGCAGCGGTGAAAACGAACCACAATCAAACCACGCCTTAAGAGTTTATACAACAGCAAACTACAATAAACTACGGTATCGAGAGTTGCTCATTATGCACCTGGTTGTACCAGGGATATCCCATGATCCTGTGAAGACACTTAGTACAGTACCAAAGAGTCAGTTGGCTGCTTCAAGTCACTTTAGTGTCTGTGTCTCACAGCCAGAAAGTAGGACAGGGAGTGCCTTGAAGATGCGAAATTTCAGCCTTTTACAGAAATGACAACAGCGCCAAATGCCAGAGTTGAGTGAATCCATAACCTGTAGACCAGACCAGTGCTACAAGAGATCTCGCTGTCTGATCTGCCATTGTTGGGGACCACACTATCAAGATAAGTGAATCTTTCCAAGACTTCTGTATCCTTACCACATGCTTTGACAGACTGAACTGCTGCATCCAACATTCCCCCAAGTGCCTAAATCTTGGTCTTGGACCAAGAGACCTTTAATCCCAATGGCTTCGCATTCTCGCAAAATTCCTTGTGGGCACTCGGTAGTATCTCCAGCAAGTCTGTTAGGATAACTGTATCATCAGCAAAATCAAGGTCGGTAACCCTGAAATTGCCAGTTCCCCCACAGCGACTGACTCACAGCCCTGTCCAGTATCTAATCCATACATGCAGTGAAAAGTGTGGGGGTAGGGACACATCCCTGTCTTACACCAGAATTGACTGGGAAGAAGTCGGATATTCCCCCCCCCCTCACACTTGACAGCACTCTCAGTGTTTGAGTACAAGCCAGCAGTCAGTCGGATTATCCCTGCGGGGATCCTACGGAGTCACAGGAGTTCCTGTAGTAGCCATACCTCTCTGAGTTAAACGCCTCCTTGAGATCCACATAGGCAGCTAGCAGACCTTGTCGAAACTCAGGACAGCATTCCACAAAAACTCATCAAGTTAGGATACGGTCAACAGTAGACTTCTTTTGCATGACTCCAGATTACTCAGGCCTCTGAAACTGTAGCAAATGGTCCTGGATACGCATCAGGAGAGTGTGAGCAAGGACTTTGCCTGGCACACAGCACTGTAATACTACTTTAGTTACTAGAGTCATCCTGGTCTCCATTTCCTCTCCAGAGAGGAGTGACTGAACCCTTAGTCTAGTCAGGAGGAATGATACCAGTCTGCCAAACGGCATCTAAGACTGCATGTAACCCCCTGATCATTGCCACCAGCTTGGATCAGTTCTGCTGGGATGTCACAAACACCAGCTACTCTTCCACTTTTCAACCTAGCCACTGCTTTCTTGACGTCATCTAGAGAACGCACAGCTTCATTAATTGGTGGGACAGCAGTCAGTGGTTGTACACCAGCTGATGGAAGCTCTCCACTGGGAGGTTCAGCCATATACAGCTGCTCAAAGTATTCATCCCAACGAGCTCTATACTCAATTGCCCCCAGCATGAGCTGTCCATCTGCTGTCCGAACAGAGTTAAACTGAGAGGTGGGTCTGGAGTGGAGCTTCTTCGGGGATAGGTAGGCAGGTCGAAGGTTATTTGCATGAAAACAGCCTTCCATCTCCTCAGTGATTTCCCTGACAGATCTCTCCTTTTCCCTTCTCAGTGAAACTCATGCCTGTCGAAACAGAAGTCTGTGCTGTTCCCTATCCCCTGCCAGTCTGGCAGCATGACTCCTCAATTGTGGCCAGTGTCCCCTGCGAGATGAATCCCCTCCTTGATCTCAGGTGGTCTCCATTACACGCGTCAGCTGCTGCCAGGGTAGCATGCTTAAAGATATCCCATTGTTCAACAGGATCCTCAGTAGTACATAGCACTTCAAACCAATTTGAGACTGCCACTGCATACTCATATGCACACTCCTCATCCCTGAGTTTCTTAAGATGGAAACTTTTGGGGAGGCATCTTGAGAACCTGTCAAGTTTCATTTGTAGCTTTAGAGCAGCAACATTTCTGTGATCAGTAACAAAGAACTCTGCACTCCTGAAAACCCAGCAGTTCAGAAGGATCCTCCAGCGAGTACTAGTAAGAATGTGATCAGTCTCCTTAGCAACCCCTCCGGTGTTGAGATACCAAGTCGAGCGGTGAAGATTTGGCTGTTGGAACCAGAATCCAGCAATTCTTAACTTACGGGATTTTGTAAAATCCAGAAGGTAAGAGCTATTGGACTTCCTAGTTCCAGCACCACGGGGACTTACACAATCCCCAAAGCCCTCCCAGTCAGTGCCAGTAACTGCATTAAAGTCGCCCAAGACCAGGAGTGTAACCCCGCAAGGGGCACCGTTCCACAACAGAGTCAAGTTTGGTGTAGAATTGCTCTTTCTCTTCAAGATCAAGATCACTCATTGCAGTTGAGTCGGTCACTGCAATAATAGAGACGAAGCCCAAGGAACGCTTCAGTCTCACCAGCATTATACGCGCATTAACCGGAGTAACCCTGTTGACACAAGAGACAAAGTGAGCAGCATTTGCCACGGTGACATCTCTAAGATGGGCACCATCATCACAGCCAGACCAGTAGTATGTGTAACCATCGCTACTGATGTCACCATGTCTGGGTCGCCTCACTTCAGAGTATGCAGCTGTGCCGATTCCCAATTGCCCCAACTCTCGTGACAGCAAAGGCAGTCGATCATTCTTTGAAAGGCTTAGAACATTCCAAGCTCCCGCCTGCTGTGCCTTCTGAAGGTGAAACCCACGCTTGGAGCCTCGGGCTCGCGCATCCTTCGCGCCACCACGACATGAATCAAAAGGAGGATCTGGGCCAGGCCCCACACCCCCCACCTCCACCCCCATCATCCGGTTGCTGGGGTCCCGTAGGCTTTACCCAGCAACCACCATGGTGGGTGCCAGCATGACAGGGTCCAAAATGCCCCGCCAGGCCAACACCCAAGGGAGGACCTTCCCAGCAAAACTGGGTCAGGATCAGGCAAAAAGCACTGACTCCTATCCCTCGTCCTTCATCTGATACGCTTAAGGTTGCTTTTTACAGGGAAGGGACACAAACCTTACCCCAACATCCCAGATCAGGAGGGGGCTTATCACTAGCTTATGGAGAGGGGCATGGAGTCCTTGACTGTGGCTATCCAGGTTTTACGCGAGAGTGTTCCTTCTCCAAGGTGGTATGCCAACCAGGGCAGAAGATCTCCACCTGGTAAATGATGAATTATGAACAGGGTAGTTTTGGGAAGGGTAGGGGATGTGTAGATACTGCTGTACTGTACTGGGTGAGACAACTCGTAGAGAAAACGTGAGAATTTGTGCCAGGTATTTATGGCACTTATGAATATGGACAAAATGCATACAATAAAGTGAAAACAGAAGGATTATGGTAGGTATTGCATTTCTACAGGGGTTATGGAAGGGTGTTGAATGCTGTAAAAAGTTTTTTTGATCATAGTGCAGAATGTGTTAGAGTAGGTGACTGTAACGAATGGTTGACTGTCATGTGTTGATGTGTGATGTCCTCTTGGTAAGTAACTAGAATGGGGTTATGAGGTATACTGAAACTTAAGATATAGAAAAAAATATAGGAATGGTGATCAAATGTGAAGGGTGGAAAGTCATAGATCTATTTTGCTTGTAAGTGGTGAACAGGATCTTTGTCAGCTGGTTGAGAATTTTGTGAACTACATACAGTAGTTTGAAAGTATGGTATACCTAGATGAAAGTGGTGGTTGTTGAGCAGGGAAGGTGACTTTCAGTGTGATATGCTGGTGAATAAGAAACACTTTGATGAGGGATTGTAAGTAACTACTTTTGTGCAGTATTAAGTGGAAAGTGATAGAAAATTAGCTTTGGAAGTTGATGCAGTCAGACTCGACAAGGAATCAAGTTTGTTGGATGACGTATGTATGGAGGAGAACAAGACAGTATTTGGTACCTCATTTATAACTTGATAACATTTCAGAGAGGAGAAATGGATAGGATGTGTTCCATCATAGAGGTAAGATAGCTGAAGAATTTTTCATAGTCAGTAGAACTAGGGGATAAGTAAACAGCACAGATATATTTAGTCAGAGAATGACAGGAAAGCTGAAACCAGAGAGTAGAGAATTTCAAAGAATCAAGGTTAGGAACACGAGAGCAAGATAAGTTGTGTACATACGCACAACAGCCATCTTTGGCTTTGAAGTGAGGATAGAGAAAGTAGGAGGATACTTCATCCCCATAGCTTGATTATCTACCATTTACATCCTTCACATTTTCACATTGCTTTCCACTCTCACATCTACATTTCCACACCTCTTTCCAGAATAACTTCCTATTTTCAGAGTTACTGTATTTGTGTTCATTTTTCTTCCTAGATCATCATATACCTCCTCCCTTTTTCCTCTCCACTAGTCTCTTTATGTGTAACTTTCAGAGTTTCAGCTGAGCCTCTGTCCTATATCCACTTTAGCCACTTCTTCCTCTTTTCCTCCACTGCTTTCTTAACCTTTTCATCCCACCATGCCATCCCATTCTTCTTTGTTGTTACTCTTGCCAAACCACACACTGCTTTAGCATTCCTAACTAAGCAGTCCCTATATGCATTCCACAAGCTGTCCAGATCCATTTAATTCCAATTCACTGATTCTAACTCTTCCCTTACTGTGGTCCTGTAATCATGTGCCATTTCTTTGATCCTCAGCTTCTTGATTTTCAGTCTTTCTCCCTGACTCCTCATCTCTCTCCACCTTGCTCCTCACAGCTTTGTCTTGCATTCCACAGTGCTGTGACCTTACAAACCTTTGTACCGTACATTCACAGCCCTTGTATCAGCAACACTTCCCAGCATTGTCTTCTCATTGAGCACATCATTAGTCAGGCTCCTTTCAACACGATCTCTGTTCCCTCTATACCATGTATATTTATGCGCATCTTTGTGTTGGAAATAAGAATTACAAATGCACAGCCTTCTTTCCTGACACAGGTCCTTCAGTTGCTTCCCATTATCATTCTCTCCTGGTACTCCATTATTACCCATTGTATCATTCACAGGACCAGTGCCTACTCTCCCATTCATGTTGCTCATTACAGACACTTTGTACCTCCTGCGTATTTTTCCTACTACTACATCCAGCTTATCCCAAAATCTGTCTCTGTCTGACTCCTGTCATCACACAGTGCACTTGCTACAGTGACTGCCACTTTCACCTTCTCGCACTTGAACTTGACATGCATGCATTGAGAGCTGACACATTTGTAGTCTCTCATTCCACTCTGCCACACTTCATTTATCAACAAAGTAACTCCTTCCTTGCATCTTCCTCACCCATTGATGGCCGACCGTACACATTTTACACCCTCCCACTCCTCCACTTCACACCCTTTCATCTTTGTTTCACACAATGCCATGATGATGATATCTGGACTATAAAATATTAATGTATTCTCAGGATGATGGAACTTGTGAAGCGTGGCAACAACCAGTACCCAGGGGCCAAGTATATTGTGCGTGACAATGGTGCAAGGATTGACCTCCGTTACCATCCTAAGCCGTCTGATCTTCACCTACAGTGTGGCTACAAGGTTGAAAGGCACATCACAGATGGAGACCTTGTGATTTTCAACCGTCAGCCAACCTTGCATAAAATGTCCATGATGGGACATAGAGTTAAGGTAAATAAATGAATTTATAATTGCTAGGTTGAATTTTGTATCATGCAGAATTCCAGTTGGAGCTGTATATATTATCAGGGATGATTATTGTTGATGCTTTGCTCCTTCGTAAAAGTTGCCCAGCTAGAGAACACTATGACAGAACTGTCAGCCTGGTATATTACAGTAAAATGTCAGTTTAAAACAAATTCATTCTAAATTATCATTTTATTGCAACACCACAGTTGTGGACTTAACAACATTAACCCCATCCTTCATGTTTTACATAGGCATATCAGGTGTGTGTTACAGGCAGAACAGTTTTTTTTTTTTTTTTTTTTTTTTTTTTTTTTTTTTTTTAACCAAACCTCTGTCATTAGGGCAAATGGCTAGAGTGCCTCTATCGTCTTGCCAAACCCCTGTTATAAGGGCACACGGCTAGTGTCCCTTATTTCCTCATCCCAACCCTGCGTGTGTGTTCTTTGAATGCATGTGATTTCTCCTTGCTTACTGCCACCTTGTGGATTAGCCTTTGCCATAAAGATGTCTGAGACCAGCAAATGAATCATATGGACCACAAAGGCATGAGTTAATTAATTAATTAATTAATTAACCAGAATTAAATAAATCCCATCACACTGGAGCAGAAAATTTTTTTAAGCACTGCAGCATGGAAATGATACTCCAGATTAAGGTGATCAGTTTGGACAGAAGGAGGGCTGTGTCTGCACTGTCAAGCTTAACAAGAAAAGCATTAGAACTGGCTGGTGTACTGTCTTAGTTGAACTGATACTCTTCTAAAGAGGGCTAAGGAAACTTGAGTAATAATGTATCTTTGGCAGAGAATAAAGTGATCACAAAACTGTTACTGATAAATTACAGCTATGTTGTGAGGTGAATATGAACTTCTGTGCTTAAGTAAATGTATGCATGTGTGTTTGGGGGAGGGGGGGAAGTAGCTGTGGGAGTGGTCATTGCTGTACTGGCATAGCAGCTGATGATTTTGCTGTTTGATATGTTGAGGGGAATTTATTTATATTATTATTATTATTATTATCATCATCGTTGTCGTCGTCGTCGTCATTACTAATTATTAACCCATGGATTGCGAGCCACACCTCAGGCTGGGAAGCACCGCGTTGTGAGCCACAACTTAGGCTGTGCTAACCTTCTAGTGGCCGTGCATTACCGCTAACTACTCTATCCCTATGCAAACTTACATGTGGCGCCGTGCAAAGGCAGAGAGTTTTTTTTTTTTTTTTTTTTTTAACCACATGATGCCCTGGATGTTTATCTTCAAGTTTATCTATCTATCTATCTATTTATAGCCCGACACCCTAATCCCGCAAAGGGTGGCCACAGACAAAACGCCTCCAGGTCGCTCTGTCACCCACCATTTGACTACCCTCCCCCCAACTCACCTCCCCCTCCCTCATATACCTCTCAACTCCATTCCTCCACCTCATCCTCGGTCTACCCCTCCCTCTCCCTCCCTCCACCTCACCTACATACACCCTCTTAATCAGTCTTTCATTCTCCATTCTCTTCACGTGTCCAAACCACCTCAGTGTATTTCTCCTAATCTTCTCAATCACATCCACATCCACCCCACAATGTTCCTTCACTTCTTCATTCGTCAACTTGTCCCTCCACGTCACTCCACATGCTCCTCTCAAGTAACTCATTTCCACTGCTCTCACTCTTGACTTGTTCCCCTCTTGCAAGGTCCACGCCTCGCTTCCATACGTCAGGGTAGGGATCACAATACTATCATGCAGTGACTTCTTAACTTCTATACTCACCTCCCTATTTCTCATCACTGCTTTCAGTGTACCAACAACCTTCCTTCCCTGCTGTACCCTTTCACGCACATCATCCCCCAGTGTTCCATCCTTACTCATCACACTACCCAAGTACTTGAATGCACTCACATTCTCCATATCCTCACCATCCAACCTCACTGCACTCTGTGACTTCATTCTTCTCAAACACCATAACTTTACTTTTGTTTACATTAACTTTCAGATTCCTTCTCCTACACACTGTCCCATATTCATTCACCAAACCTTGCAACTCCCATTCATCTTCACCCAACAATACTGTATCATCAGCAAACAGCAACACTGGAATCTTCCAAATCTCACCCTCATTCATTAGAGCCACCCCCACATCCACTGCCCTACCTTGCATCTCCTTTACAACCCCATCCATGTATATATTAAACAGCCATGGAGACATCACATAACCCTGTTTCAGTCCCACATTGAGATCAAAGAACTCACTCAGCTCACCATCCACTTGCACCGTAGCCCTAGCTCCCTCGTACATACTCTTCACAGCACTCAACAATTTCCCCTCCACTCCATATATTCTTAATACCTTCCACATACCTTGCCTGTCTGTTCTGTCATAAGCTTTCTCCAAGTCCATGAAGGCAGCATACACTTTCCTTCCCTTCTCTAGATACTTCTCCACTAAACATCTCAGATCAAATATCTGATCTACACACCCTTTTCCCTTCCTAAATCCCCCTTGTTCTTCTCCAACTAGCTTCTCTGTCATATGCCTAACCCTATCAATGAGTATTCTACCATATATTTTACCAGTCACACTAAGAAGGCAAATACCCCTATGGTTACCACATACTTCTCTCTCTCCGTTTCCTTTGTATAAAGGAACAATGATACCTGATTTCCAGTCCTCTGGAACCCTTCCCTCTTCCCAAGCCAATCTACACAACTTCCATATCCACTCCACAACAATCTCATCCCCATACCTAAGCATTTCACCACACACTCCATCAATTCGTGGGGCCTTTCCTAACTTAATCATCTTCATTGCTTCCACTACTTCCGCCCTACTGATCTCTTCCTCCTTCCTCTCATCTCTTCTTTTCCCAGCCATTCCCCAACCACTTATACTTGCACTGCTCTCACTCTCTACATTCAACAAATCCTCAAAGTGCTCCTTCCATCTCCTCAATTTCTCTCTCTTCTCCACCAACAATCTATTATTCCTATCTTTCACTCCCCTACTATTTCCGCTTTCACACTGCCTTACTTTCTTACCTCCTTCCAAAACAATTTCTTACTCTCCTTCGATTTCACACTCAGATTCCTCCCAAACTCTTCATCCACTTTCTTCTTACTCTCTTTCACCAGTTTCTTAACCTCCCTTCTCCTGCTCACATATACCTCTCTCATCTCTCTCTCATCTTCTCCCCTACCTCTACTCGCTAACCATTCACTATATCCCTTCTTCTTTTGTTCCACAGCTCGTTTCACCTCATCATTCCACCATGCTGTCCCTTGCACACCCTTACATCTCCTCACTCCACAAACCGCCTCACATGCTGTGCCTATCTCTTCTGTGAATATCTTACATACGTCTTCCACCCCTTCCATCTGCTCTAGCTCATACCTTCCCAATCTTTCTTCCACTGTGCTCTTATACTCTGTCATTTTCTCACTATCTTGCAATTTCTCCACTCTTCTCACAGGAGCTGCTTCCTCCTGTCTTCCTCTTCGTCTCCTCAACCACTTTCTTTGCAGCTCTACCTTGGCCATCACTAAGTGATGGTCCGAGACTCCATTCCCCCACCCTCTCCACACTCTTGCATCCAACACTTGTCTTCTCATTCGCTCATCCACACACATGTTGTCTATCATTGCCTTTCGTTCAACAAGTTCACCATCCATCCTCCTCATTACTCTCCATGTATACCGTTGGATCATCTTATGCCGAAAGTAGGTGTTGGCTATTGCCAACCCCTGACAAGCACAGATGTCCACCAAAGCACTTCCATTCCCATCTACGTCAGCTGGCACACCCCACTGACCAACCACTCCATCCACTCGTACATTCCCAACTTTGCCATTCATGTCTCCAATCAACATCACTCTCTCGCTCCTCTCAAACTTGTCCTTGTCCATACACGCTTCTACACTCGCCCAAAACTCATCTTTCGCTCTTGACACTCGATCCTCTGTCGGGGCATACACACATACAATCGCCCACGCTTGTATGCCTACTTTCATCCTCACCCATACAATCCTTGCACCCACTGTTCCATACTCTCTTATATTCTCCTTCCACTTCTTGCTTATCATCAGACATACTCCCTCTCTTGCCCTCTCATTTTCATTGACTCCCGCACATATACCTAAACCATAATCCCATTCTCTCACCCTTTCACCTCTCATTTAGTTTCAGTCAATCCACATATATCCATTTTTGCATCCTCAAGCACCTGAACAATCTCTCTCTCTTTCACTTCATCATTCACTCCTCTCACATTCCATGTTCCCACCCTAAGAATGTCCTTTGTCCGTTCCTTAGTCGTCAACGTATGGTCCATCCTTGTCCGAGGCACTTCATTCATTTTTTTTAGTTAGTTCTTTTTACGGGGTGGGGCACTAACCCACCACCAACCCTTTTAGTCACCTCATACGACAAGCAGGGATACTGGGGGAGTATTCTTGGAACCCCCCTACCCCCAGGGGGTTTATAATAAACAAAAAAAAAATTATATAAATAAATACATTTTTTCACTACACCCCTATACAAACTTACGCATGATGCTATGCAGAGGTGGAGAGAGGGAGATTTTTTTTTTCTTCACCAGATGTTGCCCTGGATGTTTATCTTCAAGTTTATAATAAACAATAACTAAAAAAAAAAAAAATCCTCATTTTTTACACATCATGGGGTGGGATGAAAAAAGGTAGTAATCCCTTTAAGACCTGGACATCCAAGTCTCGGACATTTTGAGCTTGGGTCCTTGGTCACCAAAAATGGCCAGAAAACGTAAAAATGCAAAAAAAAAAAAAAAAGCTGACATGTTCATCCATGCTTTAAATTTGCCACGCAGTGACGAACAGCTGTGTTTTAGTGTGTAGTTCCTCCGATGTCCACTAGAGCACCCCTGCACCCTCCCCGTTTCCTGCCTACCTACCATCGTGACTGCACACTCATCCATGGCTGCCCAAGTGCTTGCTTTTGTGGTGGTGCCCTACTTGCTTCAGGCCCTGCTGTCCTTCTCCTGCCTCTTACTCATATGTTTGACAATGGCCCAGCCACCTGAGGAGGAAACGAGTGGGTCTGACCCTGGAGAAGAAGAGGGAGATGTTGAAGAAGTTGGCCACAGGATGGTCGACCTCGCACATCCTCCGTGAATCAAACCTGGCCCGCTCTACCTTGTTCGATATCAAGAAATCCCGGGACAAACTCACCCAGTACACGGCAGACTTGGCATCAAAGACTAAACGCAGTGTGCAGAGGAAGATTATGTACCCTCCCAGGTTTGCAGAAATCGACCGCTCCACGCTGATTTGGTATCGTCAGCAATGTGCTGCTGGTGTGCTGGTGCATGGCACAGAGCTGAAGGCTGCTG
The DNA here is from genome assembly GCF_032717465.1 of Coenobita brevimanus. Classification (NCBI taxonomy): domain Eukaryota; kingdom Metazoa; phylum Arthropoda; class Malacostraca; order Decapoda; family Coenobitidae; genus Coenobita; species Coenobita brevimanus. The sequence goes on along the minus strand of NC_137054.1, from coordinate 50,871,738 downwards.
CAGAGAAGTTCGCAAGGTTACACGACTCCCCAGACTTCAAGGCATCTGAGGATTGGCTCTTTGCCTTCAAACTACGGCATGGCCTTCCTAACCATAAGGCCCATGGCGAAGCATTGGGTGCCAACAAGGATGGAGTAGAAGAGATTCGGCAGAAGATGAAGGGTTTGATCAACAAGGAGGACCTTACTCTCGCTCAAGTCTACAGTGCTGATGAAACTGGTCTGTTCTATTGCTCGCTGCCCACAAACACCCTAGCAGAAGAGACGGAGAAGTGTATACTTAGACATGAGCTTTCCAAGTAGTGGATATCTGCTTTGTGTTGTGCCAATGCTAATGGCATGCATTGGCTCAAGCCCATTATTGCTGGCTGTGCAAAGCAGCCTCAGTGCCTTCATGAGTTGATGGATGCCCTTCCTGTTGTTTGGTACTGTTTTGTGAAGGCTTGGTTCACAGCCAAGATCTTCAAAGACTGGTTTTACTGGCACATCGTCAAGAGGTCATCCATTATCAGATGAACACACTGGGAATCCCACGCAGCCAGGTAAAGGTTCTCTTTCTTTTGGACAATGCACCTGTGCATCCATCCGACAAGGAGTTGATGGCTGAAAATGGCCGGATTAGGTGCTTGTTCTTGCTACCTAATATGACTGCTCTCATCCAACCAATGGACCAAGGAGTGATTGTGGCAACGAAAAGGCTGTACTGTCGGAAGTTCCTGGACGAGGTGATGGTAGTTCTTGAGGACGAGGACAAGTGCAGGGAGGGACAGGACATGGAAGGCCAGCGGACTTTGTAAAACCTTCGTCGCTACAACATGAAGGCTGCCATCTACAGCTGGGTCAGTGCATGGAAGGAAGTCTGCTTGGAGCTGATGTGGTGTATGACATTCTAGGTTTTGACGTGGGTGACTTCCATGCAAATCTTCGTGCAGCTGGCGATGAGGTGGACGTGGACGAAGTGCTTGAGTGGTTGGATGACGACGAGGGCAATCCTGGGTATCAGATCATGTCTGATATTGAGATCGCATCTTCTGTTGTAGGTACAAGTACCCAGCTGGAAGATTCCAATGAGGACAGCATTGATGATGCAGACTCCTCTCAGTGCACCGCTGCTCCAGCTATCCCCAAACTGGGCGCACTCCTGGAGCACATCGAGTTTGTTCTTGACTACCTGGAACACCCAGACTGTGACAGGGAAATGGGGCCTCTGGGACTTGTGAAGGAAGTGCACGGTTTTAGACAGCGCATCATCAGTCGCCAGAATCGCTGTTCCCTACATCAGTCAACCATTGACACCTTTTTTTTTTTAGGCCTGTGACCCCTGCTGTGCCCAGCCCTGGCCCTACACCACTGCCTCACCAAGACCTGCCTTCTACCTCCGGGCCACAGCCCAGCACATTGGCCATGGTGGTCTCCACTGGACGTGAATTTGCGGCTATATTCAGAGTCGTCTGCAATGGGTAGCCCATCACCACATCCCAGCGACGTGCCCTGAGCCACCTGCAACACTTACTGTCTGGCTCTGACAGTGAATAAACAGCAATAACTCGCCAGTAGACTGTAGCACCAGTCGAGCAGGGCAGTACTCCCAAGGTGGATGGAAAGCTGATGATAGGGAGAGCTGGAGCTCCCGGGTCATCAGTCCTCGGGACTAGGAGGTCCCGACCATCCCCCTTTGCTGAACTTTTTCAGTGTCTCAGTAACACAGAGCGTAGGCCAGCATGCTCTTCAGTACAAGTTTCTCTAACTATCAACACCAAACTACATGCACAGTACACACCACACTTCTTTTTCAAAATTTAAAAAGAAAAAATGGCTTCGAATAACAGCCTCGGAGTTCCCAGAGGGGGGGACCATAAATGCCCCCATCTTCTGCCCCTCTCCTGGTGACGACTCAGGTTGCCTGGAACCACTGTCTGACTCTCTTCTTCTTCATTTCTGCAACATTCGTGGCTTTCCTCTAACTTTCGCTCTGTTGAGCACCACCTCACCTTCTTTTTCTAACTGAGACTCAGCTGTCTGAGGCAACTGACAGCAGACCCTTTTCTGTATCCTCCTACTTTCTTTATACTCATTTCAAAGCCAAAGGTGGCTGTTGTGTATATATACGCAACAACTTATCTTGCTCTCGTGTTCCTGAACTTGATTCTTCCAAATTCTCTACACTCTGGCTTCGGCTTTCCTGTCATTCTCTGACTAAATATATCTGTGCTGTTTACTTATCTCCTAATTCTACTGACTACCAAAAATTCTTTGACCATCTTACTTCAACGATGGAACACATTCTATCCATATCTCCTTTCTCTGAAATCTCCATTCTAGGAGATTTCAATGTTCACCACCACCTTTGGCTCTCCTCTCCTTTCACTGATCCACCTGGTGAACAAGCCTACACCTTTTCTATCCTTAATGACCTAGAGCAGCTTGTACAGCACCCTACCCGTACCCATGATCGCCTTGGAGAGAGTTCCAACGTACTTGACCTCTTCCTTACAACTAATCCTTCTGCTTACACTGTTAATTTTTTCTCTCCGTTGGGCTCTTCCAATCACAACCTTATCACCTTAACCTGTTCTATCGCTCCAGTACGGCCTGCGGACCCTCCAAAGAAATGTCGTCTGTGGCACTTTGGAGCTGCGGATTGGGAGGCCCTCAGGCAGTACTTCTTTGATTTTCCCTGGAATGATTATTGCTTCCATGGCCGGGAGCCATCTGGGTGTGCCTTGCGCATTACAGAGGTTATTCTCTCGGGCATGGAAGCATACATTCCATTCTCATATCCTTTGACTAACGCACGAAAGCCTTGGTTTAATCACGCTTGTTCTAATGCTGTCTGCAACAAGGAGAGGGCCTATAAAAGGCACCGGAGCCAACCCACCCCTGAATCACATCTTTTATACGTTTCTGCCAGGAATCGTGCTAAGTCTGTTCTTCGCTCTGCTAAAAATAATTTCATCCATACTAAGTGCTCTCAACTCTCTAACTCGAATTCTTCCCGCTCCTTCTGGCACCTTGCCCAAAACCTTCCTAATAACTTTACCTCATCATCCTTCCCTCCTCTTTTCTACTGTGATGGCTCTGTAGCTATTTCTTCTACTGATAAAGCAGATCTTTTCACTCAGACTTTCTCCTCCAATTCCATCTTAGACGATTCCGGTGCTGTTCCTCCATCACTTCCCCCCTCTGACTTCTTCATGGCTGACATTAAAATTTCTTCAGCTGATGTATTTTCTGCTGTCACAGGCCTCAATACTAATAAGGCATATGGGCCTGATGGAGTCCCTCCTGTTGTTCTCAAGAACTGTGCTTCTGTGCTTACACCCTGCCTAGGCAAACTCATTTGTCTTTGTCTGTCAACTTGTACCTTTCCTTCTTGCTGGAAGTTTGCTCTCATTCAGCCAGTCCCAAAGAAGGGTGACCGTTCCCAACCCTCTAACTATCATCCAATTGCTTTAACATCCTGTATCTTAAAAGTTTTCGAGTCTGTTCTCAATAGAAAAATTTTAAGGCATCTTTCCTATCACAACCTTCTTTCTGATCATCAGTATGGGTTCCGTCAGGGACGCTCCGCCGGTGATCTTCTCACCTACCTTTCAGACTCCTGGTCATCCTCGTTTCGGGACTTTGGAGAAAGCTTTGCCATTGCACTTGACATCTCTAAGGCTTTCGATCGAGTCTGGCATAAATCTTTAATTTCCAAACTGCCCTCTTACGGTTTCTATCCTTCTATCTGTGCCTTCATCTCTAGCTTCCTTTCTGGTCGTTCTATAGCTGCTGTTGTAGACGGCCATCATTCTTCTCTTAGATCTATTAACAGTGGTGTTCCTCAGGGCTCTGTCCTATCACTAACTCTCTTCCTTTTATTCATCAATGACCTTCTAAGCTGTACATCTAATCCTATCCACTCATACACTGATGACTCCACCCTTCACCTTTCCATTCGATTCCCACAATGTCCATCTCAGCAGTTGCTTCAACAAACAAGGGATGAGGCTATGGCACACCTAATGTCTGACTTGGCTTGTATCTCTAACTGGGGTAAAAATAATCTTATTGTTTTTAATGCATCAAAGACTCAGTTTTTGCACCTATCAACCTGACAAAATCTTCCACAGGTATACCCACTAATGTTTGATAATATTCAGCTTAATCCTGCATCATCCTTGAGCATGCCTGGGGTTTCATTTACTCGGGACTTATCTTGGAAAGATCATATTACATCTCTTGTAAAATCTGCTTCCAAGAGATTGGGCGTGCTAAGCCGACTCCGTTCCTTCTTTACCCCTGCACAATTGTTGACTCTATACAGGGGTTTTATCCGCCCTGTGTAGAGTACAACTCTCATGTGTGGGGAGGCTCCCCACATACAGCTCTTCTCAATAGGGTGAAGTCAAAGACTTTTCGCCTCATTAACTCTCCTCCTCTTACTGACTCCCTTCAACCTTTGTCTCTTCGCCGCACTGTTGCATCTTTATCTCTTTTCTCTCGCTACTTTAATGGTCACTGCTCCTCTGAACTGTCTGCATGCATTCCTCCACCCCTACGATGGACGCGTAGCACCCGTCTAGCAGCAAACTCTCATCCCTTTTCTGTCCAACTCTCTAATGCAAGAGTTAACCGTTACTCCCAGTCCTTCATTCATGCAACAAGTCAACTCTGGAACTGTCTCCCTCTGTCTGTATTTCCTGCTTCCTATGATCTCCAGTTTTTCAAACGTAGTGTGTCCAGGCATCCGGAAATGATCAGATCTTGAATTTGGCTCTCTCTGATATTTTTTTTTCTCTTGGAAGGAGCAGTTTTGCGGGCCCGTTTTCTTTGGTTCCTTCTTCCTCACATAAAAAAAAAAAAAAAAACTTTGTGGGAAGCGGTGGCTCAATCGGTAGAGAGGTGGCCTGCAGTCCTAACGGACCCAGGTTCAAATCCCGGGTGGGGCAGGGAACAGTTTAAGGATTTGAATTTCATTAAATCAGGCTTTACTGATCTACCAGAAGACCCGCCGACATGTAAAAATGCCCTCGCTAATACCAATACACCAGTCCTGTATGAGACAGCCCTAGCATGTATTCAATATGGACGGTGGGTGTTAGCGCCGAAGTGGTGACATGGAGAGGTGTATGGTATGTAGGAGGACTACTGTGCCTTGATAGCAGGCTGTGAAGCCTATGCCCAGAGTCGGACACATTAAAAAAAAAAAACGACCAAATGGGAATTTACAGTGTTGTGCAGTGTTAACAACAGAATGTGCAGTGTTAAGAAATTAGAATTCAGAGTGCAAAGGACCAAGTGAAGAGTGCAACACTGGCATGTCTCAAGTGCAACACAAGTAAGAACAGAATGTGCAGTTTTAAGAAAGTAGAATTCAGAGTGCAAAGGATTAAGTGCAGCGCGACACTGGACTATTGCACGTGCTTCAAGTGAATCTTCACCACTGTCAGAGCCTGAGAGGAGGCGGGTTAAACTTCGCAGCGGCCACTGACATGTCATAAGTACTCTGTACACTGTTAAATATTTTCCTTACTTCTGATTTCTCATTCTCTGGTTCATTTTCATTTTTTTATGGTTTCTGTCCTTTATTTGTGTGATTAGGGTCTTAAATAGGTGCTGTGCATGTCTGGTAGGGAGTTATTGAGATGGCTTTTAAAGTTAAGTTGGATTGGGGTCTATAAATACTTGTCCAGGGGCATTTTCCCAAGTCCCGGACAAAACCAAGTCCCGGACATGCCTTTGGCTCTATTACATTGGATCTTGGAGGGATTACTGTACTCAGTCCATGGGTTAAATTACAGTATGGTCAGTTGATTATGGTTCATTAACTTTTCTCATTGAAAGACAAGTGTAAAGCTGGCAGTTATATAGTGCCAGGGAGAGAAGAGAGTAGAGATAGCTTTTTACCCTGCTTCCTTTCTCTTTCCAAGAAAGTTTGATCTTTAAAGAGGTATTTTGGTGAATGAATATAGTTTGTGGCCACATCTGGAGAGGTGTGTATTGTTTGTGAATAGTCACAGTTCATTCAGTTACAGTCATCATTCATTCATCATCTAATCCAGTGTTGCCCTATGAGGCACGTAGGAGCCCGGGGTTAGGCAAGTTGGTCCTGACATTAAGATGAGAGTGACCAGCCTTACTCATCCCTGAGTGATGTTACATAAGCAGTAAACCCCAACTATCCATCCATCCATCCATCATCCAATCCTACATTGCCCCACGAGAAGCATAGGAGCCCAGGGCTAGGAAAGTTGGTCCTGGCATTTAAGATGAGAGTGACCAGCCTCACTCATCCCTGAGTGGCATTACGTGAGCAATAAACCCCAACCACCCCTTGGATATAAACCTTCACCGGCTCAATCTGACTGGAGCACCTTTATTACCCACTAAACCACCAGAGCCAAAATTTGGTTATATGGTTACCACCCAGCATAGTAAATGGTTTCCTGGTGTACAGGAAATCATTTGGCTTGTCACTCAATATAGAGTCACCCACAGGCAGAAGGAAGAGGAAAGAATGAAGGAAGGAAAGACACAAGAGAGAGTGTAAAGTCACCTGTGGGCAGAAGAAAGAGGAAAGAATGAAGGAAAGAAAGAGTGAAGAGGATGGATGGAAAGAAGGATTGTGGAGAGGAAAGGGCAGACACCCGAGAGCAGCATTACATCAAGCGAGTGGATGGTGAGCGCCCCCACCTACCACCCCTTGGAGATATAAACCTGCACCAGCTCAGTCCGATTGGAGTGCCTTCATTTCCCACTAAACAGCCAGGCACCATAATTTGGTGTTATGGTTACCACCCACCATAATGAATGGTTTCATGGTGTTCTGGAAACCATTTGGCTTGTCACCCAGTGTAAAGTCACCCATAGATTCAAGGAAGAGGAAAGAATAAAGGAAGGAAAGATAGAAGAGGAAGGATGGAAATAAGGTAGGAAGAGAGGAAAGGGCAGGCACCTGAGAGCAGCACTACATCAAGTGAATGGATGGTGAGGATCCCCACCAACAACTTAGACAAAGGTGTAAATGTGTTTTGAGCAGTGTTTAAATTAGCAGTAATCCATTCCTCCAGTACTACAAGAAGAAAACGCCAAAGAAAACTTTGACTTCCCATCTCTCTTCATAGTCAGACCTGCTTACTGCTGCGTCTGTTTACCTGCAGTTCTCTCTATCCATCTATTGCCAGGCACCTTAATCCTTTAAGGGGTGGCAACAAACAAATTGCCTCCATGTCGCCCTGTCCAACGCCATTTCACTGCCCTGCTCCCAGGTCACACTCCCCTCTCTCATATACCTCTCCACTCCATCCCTCCATCTCATCCTAGGCCTCCCCCTCCCTCTCACTCCCTCCACCTCACTCACACTCTCCTTGTCAGTCTCTCACTCTCCATCCTCTCCAGATGATCAGACCACCTCAGTGTGTTTCTCCTAATGCTTCCTATCACATCCACATCCACACACCACAATGCTCCTTCACTTCCTCATTCATCAGTCTCTCTCTCCATGTGACCCCACATGCTCCTCGCAGATAACTCATTTCCACTGCTCTCACTCGTGACTTTTATCCCTCCAACAAGGTCCAAGCTTCAATTTCATACGTTTAGAGTTGGTATGACGATACTGTCTTGTAGTAACTTTTTCACTTCCATGCTCTCTCTCCTGTTTCTTATCACTGCTCTCAAAGAACCACCAACTTTTCTTCCTTGCTGTACATTTTCAAGCACTTCACCCACTAAACTTCCATCCTTACTCATCACACTACCCAAGTACTTTAACGCACTCATATTTTCCATTTCCTCCTCATCCAGGCTCACTGTACGTTCACTGACTTCACTTCTCTTGAAGACCATAAATTTACCCTTCCCTACATTCACCTTTAGATTCCATTTCTTACGCATTCTCCCAAACTCATCCACCAAGCCTTGCAGCTCCACTTCTTCTTCACTTAACAACATAGTATCATCTGCAAACAACAGTACAGGGAGTTTCCAAACACTGCCCTCGCTCAATAGGGCAGCCCCAGCATCCACTGCCCTACCTTGTAGCTATCTCTTTTATAACCTCATCCATATACAGATTGAACAGCCATGGAGACATGACACATCCCTGTTTCAATCCAACCTTCAAATAGAAAAAATAACTCACTTCACTATCTACACGCACTGCAGCCTTAGCACCCTCGTACATACTGTGCATGGCATTCAACAACTTCCCATTTACTCCATACGTTCTTAACTGTGCCATCTCAGGCATTTTTGCAATTTTATACCCACCCAATCCTGGACCAAAAACAGAAAAAAAATTTATTGCATAAAACAGTCCAAAAGGACATATAAATCAAGGAAAAGCAAAAATAAGTACTCTTTATAATAGAAATAAGTGCAGGATGGCCATCCATTGTGTTTCTAGCCCAGTTTCCCAAGCTATGAGCTACATTTTCCCACCCAGCTGGGCGGGATGAGAGAGAACGGGGGAGGAGAATGGGAGAATCCCCGTTCTCAATATCCTTCTCCACTGGCAAATATTCCTCCGCAGAGGAGTCGTCCAGGTCTTTCTCTTCTATAGAATCACTAAATGAAGGGACAGAGAGTCCATGTGACAGTGTCAACCACCTCCTCCAGCCCAATGAGGCGGAAAAATGGCGTCACTTCCGCGACATTCTAACACTGTGACGGACAGTGGCACACTGATGTTACCCAGCCATGCAGAACCAAACTCACTGCTACAAGTGCTTGTGCACAATGTTGCCAATATATTAAGCTACTCCTTAGCAAAAAATTAGCTAGATTGAAGCAGAGACGCACAACAGCGCTTGAATTATGCTGTCGGCACCATCACTTTGCTGGGATTACTCGAGACATTTTGTACCGTCGGCACCATGCCAACGGCGGGGTTGTACAGGTTAATACTTTCCACAGTCCTTGTCTATCCACCCTGTCATATGCTTTCTCTAAATCCATGAAAGCTGCATACAACTTCTTTCCCATCTCTAGAAATTTTTCCACAAAAGATCCAAGAATGAATATCTGATCAACACAGTCTCTTCCCTTCCTAAAACCTCCCTGTTCTTCTCCAACTAATTCCTCTGTTATTTCCCTAATTCTGTCAATAAGTATCCTATCATATACTTCTTCTGTTACACTAAGACAAATGCCCCTATGATTACACACACTTTTTCCCCATTTTCTTTGTACAGGGGAATAATCATTCCTGCCTTACAGTCCTCTGGGACTCTACCTTCCTCCCAGGCCAATCTGCACATCTTCCACATCCATTCTACTACAATCCCTCCCCCATGCTTCATCATTTCACCACACACTCCGTCAATTCCTGGGGCTTTCCCCATTTTAACATTCTTCATTGCCTCCACAACTTCCAACATACTGATTTCTTCCTCTTTTCTCACATCCCTCCATCTCCCAGTCATTCCCCAGCCACTTATACTCACATTACTTTCATTCTCTATGTTCAGGAATTCCATCTGCCCACTTTTTCTCCCTTCTCCACTAGTAATCTACCATTTTTATTTTTCACTCCCCTACTAACTTCTTTGACACCCTGTCTAACTACATTTTCTTACATTCCCTCCACTTTACACTCAAACTCCTTCCAGATTCCTCATCCACTCTCTTCTCACTCTCTCCTACTAATCTTTTCACCTCTCTGTTCCTCTCCACATATAACTCTGTCTTCCATCTCTCACCTTCTTCCATGCCCCTGTTTTTCATCCACTCACTATATGTTTTCTTCTTCTGTGCCACAGCCTGTCTCACCTCTTCATTCCACCTTTCTGTTCCCTGCCCCCCCTTTCATCTTCTCTTCCCCAAACACACCACCTTACATGTTGCATGGATTTCATCTGTGAATAACTTGCACACACCTTCCATGTCCCCAATCTGCTCTAATCCATACTTCTATCTTATATTCTGCCTTTTTTCCGTCCTCTTGTAACCTTTCCATCCTCCTTGTATGCACTACTTCCTCCTGTCCATCCCTTCTTCTATTTCTCCATTTCATTTGGACTTTGATTCTCACCACCACCAAGTGGTGGTCAGAAAGTCCACTCCCCCAACCTCTATTTGCTCTTGCATTCATTACATACTTTCTCATCCTATCACACACACACACACACACACACACACACACACACACACACACACACACACACACACACACACACACACACACACACACACACACACACACACACACACACACACACACACACACACACACACACACACACACACACACACACACACACACACACACACACACACACACACACACACACACACACACACACACACACACACACACACACACACACACACACACACACACACACACACACACACACACACACACACACACACACACACACACACACACACACACACACACACACACACACACACACACACACACACACACACACACACACACACACACACACACACACACACACACACACACACACACACACACACACACACACACACACACACACACACACACACACACACACACACACACACACACACACACACACACACACACACACACACACACACACACAAAAATGATGTAGAAACCACGTATGCTGAAATGGTGAAAGTAAAGAAAGACTTAGAAACAAGGGTGGAGGAAAAAGGCATTAAAAAGGAAGTGAAAAGAATAATCCAAAACAATCCAAAATTAGTCAGAGATTCAGTAGATATAAACAAATCTATAGTAATCACTGGTATAGAAGAGGAAGAAGTAAAAAACAAGATCACAAGAGACAAATAGGAGATGGCAAATGTAATGAGCTTACTGAAAGAAGTATCAGAGGAAATCTGTAGTAAAGACATAGAGGAACACAAAAGGTTAGGGAAATACGAGAAAAGCAAGACAAGACCTCTAAAGGTGACTTTCCATAGTGTAAACACTGTGGAAGAGATACTAAAAAATGCAAAGAATCTTATGGAAAAAGAGGAGTTAAAAAATGTATGGATAAAAAGATGCCTAACACAAGAGGAACTGGAATTACTGAAAGAGAAAAGGGAGGAAGCAAAAACAAAAAATGAGGGAAGATCAGAAGAGAAGAAGAAATTTTTTTACAAAGTAATAGGATTGCAGGTAAGAAAGTGGTACACAAACAGGATGGAATAAAAAAGAAGGAAGGTAGTAGAACCATGTCATGACAAGTATATAAACAAAATGATAAAGTTGATGTACTCAAATGTGGATGGAATGGTATCTAAATTACTAGAGATAAATGATTGTCAGAGAAAATGAACCACAAATAATATGCCTAACTGAAACAAAATTAACACCAAGGATATCCAATGACATACTAAACTTAGAGGAATACAATATATGGAGAAGAGACAGAAATTTAAAAAAAGGAGGAAGAATTATAATATTAACTAAGAAAAATCTAAAAGTCAAAGAAATAAAACTAGATATACCATCACAAGTAGAACTGATTGCAGTAGAGATCAACACATCTGAAGGTAAAGTAATTGTAGCCAATTTGTACATGCCACCCAGATCAAACACATGGGAAAGAGATGAATATGAGGACCTGGCAGAGAGTACAATTCAGAGTTTAAGATCATTACTACATAAAATGGAAGAGAAATCAGAAAGAATTATACTAACTGGGGATTTCAATACAAATATAAATTGGAATACTCTAGATATAATTAGCCAAGAAAGCTGTTGGGACCAAAAGCTCCTGGATCTCCTACAAGAGTTCATCCTAACGCAACATGTGAGGGAAACCACCAGAAAAAGAGGACTTGATGTACCTTCAGTGCTAGATCTAATATTTACTAGGCAAGAAAATGATATGGACAGTTTAATATATCACCCTCCACTCGGCAAAAGCGATCATGCAGTACCAAATTATAACTTCAGGATAGCATATGACATAGTAAACAACAATGACAGTTACAAAAAGAGCCTAAACTATAAAAAGGGAAATAATCAAGACCTAAAGAAGTATTTCTTAGAAGTTGATTGGGAAAATGAGCTTAGGGGACAAGATTTAAATGCTGTATATAAAAAATTTTGTGAATTTTATGAAATAGGAGTCCAGAAGTACATCCCACAGGACAAAGAAGCAGATAAGAAAATACAGAAATGGTTCAATACAGAATGTAAAAAAAAAAAAAAAAAAAAAAATTGTTGTGGAATAGATACAGAAGACATAATAGTGAAAGGGCGTATAATAATTACAAACAGGCAAGAAACGATTATACAAGAATAAGGAGGGAAGCCCAAAAGCAGTTTGAGGAGGATATAATAAATAAAAGTAGTGATCAAGCAAAGCTGTTTTACAGCTACATCAGAAGCAAAACCAAAGTAAAAGATATAATACAATCAATTACGGACGAGGGAATCACTTATATTTGTGAAACACCAAATAAGAATTTCCAATTAGTTTTTACAGAAGAAAAAAATTTTGAGAGGGACTGTGTGGAACATGCATGTTCACACATACTACCAGATATACAAATAGCAGAAAAAGTAATACAGGAGGAGTTAAGTAGATTAGACAGGAAAAGCAAGTGGTCCTGATGAAATTTCATGTTGGGTACTACGAGAATGTGCAAATGAGTTAAGTAAACCATTATTTTTAATTTTCAAGAAATCCTTGAGTCAAGGTAAACTACCTGATATTTGGAAAAAAGCAAATATTGTCCCCTTATTCAAGAAAGGAAATAGACAAAATCCACTCAGCTACCGACCAGTATCACTGACCAGTGTTGTAAGCAAGGTATAAGAAAAGCTTGGGTAAATCATCTAGAAGAACACAGTATGATAACAGAAAGACAGTTTGGTTTCAGAAAAGGAAAATCATGTGTTACTAATCTGTTGAGCTACTATGACAGAGTAACAAACACAATACAGGAAAGGGAAGGATGGGTGGACAGTATCTATTTAGATTTCAAGAAAGCTTTTGACACAGTACCACACCAAAGACTTTTATGGAAACTGTACCATCAAGGAGGAATTCGAGGCAAACTGTTTTGTTGGATGCAAGACTTTTTCATAAAAAGAGAAATGAGAACAGTACTAAGAGGAAACTACTCATCATGGAAAGAAGTGACTAGTTGAGTACCACAGGATTCAGTGCTGGCACCAATCATGTATAAACAGTAACACTGGAAATGAGAGCTATCTGAATATGTTTGCAGATGATGCAAAAATACAAAGGAGAATTACTAACACAGACTCTTGTAAAGAGCCACAAGAAGAATTAAATAAACTTCATGAATGGAGTAGTACATGGCAAATGGAATTCAACGTGGACAAGTGTCATGTAATCAAGTTTGGTAAAAGTGGAAAAAGACCTGATTGGGATTATAAGTTAGGAAATAAAACCCTATACACATCAGAAAGAGAGAAAGACCTAGGTGTGATTATCAATAACAGACTATCTCCGGCTGACCACATCAGCGAGAAGGTACGGAACATGTATACACTGCTTGCAAATATGAGAACAACATTCACATACATAAATAAAGACATGCTAAGATAGATAATAACATCATTCATTAGACCAACCCTGGAATATGCATCAGTAGTCTGGAGTCCTCATCTCAAAAAGCACATAGACAAGATTGAAAAAGTTCAAAGGGCCGCTACAAGATGGATACCAAGCTTAAGGGACCTAAGCTACGAAGAAAGACTAAATGAACTGAATCTACCAACACTACAGGAGAGAAGGAAAAGAAGTGACATGATAATGCTATATAAGTGCATATCAGGGAAGGAGAAAATAGACATAAATGATTACTTAACATATGGAGAAGCATCAGCAAGAGGACACTGCAAAAAACTGCATAAGAAGAGAGGTGATAAAGATGTAAGGAAATTCAGTTTCCCAAACAGAGCAATTGATCAGTGGAATGCACTACCGAATGAAATAGTGTGCCAAAACAATTCACAAATTTAAGGATATGTACGATAAATATGGTTTAAGACACGGGACAGTACGAGCTTGACTCATTCCTGTGAAGATACAATTAGGTAAGAACAATTAGGTAAGAACGAACACACACACACACACACACACACACACACACACACACACACACACACACACTCACACACACACACACACGTGGTCATTGAATTCCAGATGTTAATAGGGAACGTCGAGCCAAGAGACAAGCTTCATAGACATGGAAGATACAACTTTGGGAAAGCATATTTTATAGGATTGAGAAACTTTTTTGAAAATGCAGATTGGAGAAAATTCAGAGAAACAAGAGAGATACAGAGGAAGTGGGATATCTTTCTAGACCTCTATTATTTGGGAGTGGAAAAATTTGTACCAAGAGTAAGAGGGAAAGAAAACAGGAGAAAGGAGTGGTTTAATAGAAGGTGTATGATAGCAAAAAAAGAGAGAGATAAGGTATAGAACAATTGGAGAAAGAGAGGTAACAACAGAACAAAGGAAGAATATAAAGGAACAAGAAATGAATACACAAGAATACATAGAGAAGAAGAAAGGAATTTTGAAAAAGGTATAATAGACAAATGCAAGGATGAACCCAAACTGTTTTATAGATTTGTTAATGGCAAACTGAAACAAAAGGAAGGAATCACCAAACTGAAAGTAGAAGGAGAGGTCTTTAAGGATGTGGCAACGCAAGCAGAAATAATGAACAAACGTTTCCAGTCAGTTTTCACTAAAGAAAAGGAGCTTGTGGAAGGGGAGGGAGTGATTAGAAATGTTACGGTGATAAAGGATATAAAAGTGGAGGTACAGGAATTGTATAAATTAATGGAAACTCAAGATGTAAGGAAAGCCCCAGGACCTGATGGAATTTCTAATTGGGTACTGAAGGAATGCAGAGAACAACTGGTGGATAAAATCCACAGTTTAATCGTATGCTCACTGGAGGAGGGGAAAGTGCCACAAGAATGGAAGAGGGCAAATGTGGTACCAATTTACAAGGGAGGAAACAGGGAAGAACCCCTGAATTATAGACCAGTGTCTCTAACCAGCATGGTCGCAAAATTGTGTGAGAGAATCCTGAAAGACAGATGGATAAAATATCTGGAAGAGATGAATATTTTGGCTGAATATCAGTTTGGATTCAGAAGTGGAAGGTCATGTGTTTCTAACTTGTTGAGTTTTTACTCAAAAGCGATTGACGTGGCACAGGAGAGAGATGGTTGGGTGGATTGTGTGTACTTAGACTTAGAGAAGGCCTTTGACAAGGTACCTCATAAGAGACTAATGTGGAAACTTGAATATATAGGAGGACTGAAGGGGAAACTTCTGGAATGGATGAGAGACTTTTTGAGAGACAGACAAATGAGGACAGTAATAAAGGATAGGATGTTTGGATGGAGGGAAGTAACAAATGGAGTCCCTCAAGGCTCGGTGTTGGCACCAGTAATATTCCTGATTTACGTAAATGATATGGTAGATGGAGTGAACAGTTATGCAAGTCTGTTTGCTGATGATGTAGAGATCTTGAGGAAGGTAGAGGTTGAGGAGGATTGTAAAATACTGCAGGAGGATTTGGATAGGATACACAATTGGAGCCGGACATGGGAAATGAAATTTAATGTAAAGAAATGTAAAATATTGGAAATGGGTAAAAGTACCAGGAGGCCATCACTGAATTATTTGTTGGGCAATGAATTAATCACAAAAAGGAGAGAAGAGAAAGATTTGGGAGTGCTGGTCCAAGATAGTTTGTCACCAGAAAAGCACATTAACAAGATAGTTGGAGAGACTTATAAACTCTGACTAACATAAGAGTAGCATTTCATTATATGGATGAAAAGATGATGAAAAAATTGATAGTGGCCATGATCCGCCCCAGGTTAGAATATGCAGCGGTAGTGTGGTCCCCACACAAAAAGAAAGATATAAACAAGATTGAGAGAATACAAAGAACAGCAACCAAGATGGTCCCCAGTCTGACAGACCTGTCATACAGAGAGAGGCTGGAAAAACTGGATTTGCCTTCCTTAGAGGAAAGGAGAAAGAGGGGAGACATGATTGCAGTGTTCAGGACCATGATGGGAGTAGATAAAATTGACAATGAAAATCTGTTTATATGGGATAAGAGAGCAACAAGAGGACACGGAATGAAATTGAAAAAGTCAAGCTGCTTGAAGGATATCAAGAAATATAGCTTTCCTTACAGAAATATAGACTTATGGAATAGCCTGGACAAAGAGATCGTCCAGTCTAAAAACTTAAACGAGTTTAAAGCTAAATTTGACTTATTGAGAAACAGCGACGGAAACCCACGAACATAGTACATTCCGTGTAGATCACAATTAGGTATATTAGGTAAATACTTAAATATTTGGAACGACTTAGACAAAGAGGTGGTGCATGAGAAAAACATCCATGTGTGTAAAGGTAGACTCGATAAATGTGAATATGGAGACAGGACAACACGAGCATTGCTCAATTCCTGTATACTACAAATAGGTAAATACACACACACACACACACTAATTCCTTTCCTTTCATTCAGTTCAACACCCACCCTTCTCATCACTCGCCATGTATACCTGTGGATCACTTTGTGTTTGAAGTGGATATTGGCTGTCACCAACTGCCTCCTGGCACAAATGTCCACTAAAACACTGCCATTCTCATCCATCTCCACAGGTACATCCCACTCACCAACTACTCCATCCACTTTTACAATCCCTACTTTTCCATTCATATCTGCAATCAAAAACACTCTCTCATTCCTTTCAAACTTTTCCAGGCATGCTTCCACATTTGTCCAGAACTCGTCTCTCACTCTTCTTATACAGTGTTCCATTGGCGCATTCATGCACACAATTGCCCACATTTGTAGTCCAGCATTCAGTCTTACCCACACAGCCCTTGCGCCAACTGATCCATATTCTCCTATATTCTCCTTCCATCTGTTACTCTCAACAATACACACTCCTTTTTTTTGTCGTCTCATTCTCACCTACTCCTGCACATATACCCCATTCATACTCTCATTCTCTCACACTCTCACCTCTTCATTTAGTTTCAGTTAATCCACATAAATCCACTTTCAGACCTTCAAGCACCTGGACAATCTATCTCTCTTTCACCTCATCATTTGCACCCCTTACATTCCATGTCGCGATCCGTACCATGTCCTTTGTTTAGTCCTGAGTTGTCACCTTTTGGTCAGTCCTGATCCGAGGCTTCTTGTTCATATTTTAGTTGTTTTCCGGGGAGGGACACTAACTCTCCACCAGCCCACTTGTTGTCACATAGGGAACTTGTGTTGGTTGGTTATAAGGTTGCCACCCAGCATTGTAAATGCTTTCCTGGTTAAGAGGAACTCATTTGGCTTGCGACTCAGTGTAGAGCTACGCTAAAAACAGAGTACCACGACACTAAGTGGGTGGATGATTGGCGCCCCCACCTACCACCTACCTCCATGGATTTTTCATCATGTTCTGTCCTACTCCCTTTATATTCACTTTAAAACTCATCCATGATGGATATTGATAAAGGATAGGGCATATCTATCCAGAAAAAGGAGAAAGAAATGCCTATAACGTAGAAAGTTAAGAGTATACACCATAAGTATGAAGGAGTGAATCACACCAGCAAAGTTTGGGGCTGTAATGGAGGAATTTTCAGAAGGTGATTTCGAAGACCTTGACAGTACAGAAGGTGACAGTGATGTTGCCAGTTAATTGTAGAGAGTGACCCGGTAAGTGAAACAAGTAATACTGGCGATGGTGGTGGTGTCAAGTGGGAGGCTAGTGGCGAGCATGAGGCTGGTAGTGTGGGAGAGAGCAGTGGTGAGGACAGTAGTGATGGTGGGTCAGCACCACCTGATGCTGACCCAAGTGGTCCCTCTACCTCCAGCCAGACTCATGCCAGTATCCCACGTGCCCATTTCCAACGTACTAGAGCTCGTCGTACCATTCGAGCAGATGATTCAGCCTGGTCAACTGACAACACTGCACCTTTCGTAGAGATTTGTACTGGGACACCAGGCTTGACTGTCCCAGCACCAGCCACTGCTCTTGGATTTATTCAGCTATTCATTCGGAGAGATTTGCTGAAGTATTTGGTAAATGAAACTAACCGGTATGCAGTGCAATCCGTGCATAATGCTTCCAACCCAAGGAGGACTGAGTGAGATTAAATGAATGTGAAAGAGATGGGAAACTTTTGGGATATAACTATGTTGATGGTGGTTGTGAAAGCCCCAAAGATGACATTGTATTGGCAAACAGGTAAAAAGTGGCATGTGCTTGCTGTCAGTGCGTGCATGACTTCAAAGCGATATGCTGTAATTGCTAAGTATTTTCACACGTATAACAAGAGAGCAGTTACTGAAGACAGTACTGACAGACTCATAAAAATTAGAACACTAATGGAATACTTGACCAACAAATTCAAGACCTTCTATATTCCCAGAAGCGCATGTCTCTAGATGAAGGCACAGTGGCATGGAGGGGCCGTTTAGCTTTCAGGGTTTATAATCCAAAGAAACCTGTTAAATATGGAGTAAAGCTGTACAAGCTGGCTGAGTCAAAGACAGGCTATTCTTTGATTTTGATATGTATGCATGGATTGGGAAAACAACCACTGAAACAGTAATGGGTTTGATTGCACCACTGAGGAATAAAGGTTATCATTTAGATATGGATAGCTACTACAGCTCATTGGAACTTAGTGAACAGCTCCTAGAACAAGGTGTGTACACCTGTGGTACTTTCAGATTGCAGCATGGTGCACCCAAAGATCTCCTGCTAAAAGCAAAGAAGAACATGGCAGCTGATACCACTATATTCTGATGGAAGGGCAATGTTTTCATAATTCTGTGGAAAGACAAGTGAGTTGTTTCAGTAATATTATATTGCCATAATGCTGATACACAAGAACTGCAAAGAAGACGGAGAGTAAGGAACAGAGATGGAACGTCACTGCAACGGGTCACTGTGAAAAAAACCACAGCAATCTGTGACTAAAATGATCATATGAAAGGAGTTGATCACTTTGACCAAATGGTAAAATATTATCACTTCACACAGAAATGCCAAAAGTGAATAAAGAAAATCTACTTTTTGCAAATGGCTATTCATAATGCATACGTTCTGTATAAGTACTTTTCAGCTGATGCAAAGAAACTGGCATCCTTGAGTTCCATGGGCTCCTCCTTGATTCACTGATGGACTTTGAGTATACGGATTGGCCTGTCAAAAATGAAGCGATCCAACATGCTGCTGACACAGTGAGCTTGACAGCAGCACTAGTGGTGATGTTGTGGCAGCACCTGGGCCATCAGGTGTGAGGTGGTCACTCTTCTCTCCTGCATCATGAGATGAAGAGTCATCATTTAACTCAGAAGGGGAGGTTGAGACAACACCTACTGGTCCTCCTGGGAAAAGACCTTGTATTGTTGATAAACCAGAACATTTAAACAATACAGTAATTTGAACCATACCCTACTTAGCATGAAGAAATATCTGAGGTGTCGTATCTGCTACACATCTGGGAAAAGGAATGACACCAAGTACTGTATAAATGCAAATTGTGTGATGTGGCTTTCTGCACTGTACCTTACCACTTGTACCACGGCACGAAGAAATACTGGGTGGTGAAGCACTAATGCTTCCCCACCATCCCCTCCACCTACCATCTACTGAGCATCTCCAGGAAGTGTATTTTACTGGAGCGGGTGGAGGGGTTATACGGATGCTCAGCTTGTGATCTACAAACATCATTGGTCAGTTTTTTTTTGTTTTTTTCCCCCCCCCCCCAAGGAAAAGGGAACCAAAGGCTGGGCCCGTATGAATGCTCCTTCCAAGAAAAAAAACAAAAAAAAAACAAAGAAGAGCCAAATTCAAGATCCATTCAATTCTAGATGCCTGGACACACTGCATTTGAAGGACCGGAGGTCGTAGGAAGTAGGAAATACAGACAGAGGGAGACAGTTCCAGAGTTGACCTGTTGCATAAATGAAGGACTGGGAGTAACGGTTAACTCTTGCATTAGAGAGTTGGACAGAAAAGGGATGAGAGTTTGTTGCTAGATGGGTGTACTGTATATAGATTATTTATATTATGCATGCATATACAGTATACAGTATTTACCTTTTTGCAGTATGTACAGTGTTAGTAACAGTGATGTTCGTATTCTGACGTTCTAGAATGCATATAATACTGTAGAAAAAAACTCATACAAACAGCCAGAGATTAAAATGAAGTAGCACATAAAATATTGTCAGAAATAAAATATTATACGAGTTGACAGTGTGATGATGGTGTGTGCATGGCCTTCCTTATTTTTTTTTTTTTTTTTTTTTTTTTTTTTTTTTTTTAAATAGTGATATTCATTGTATGATCATTATTTTTATACATATATTATTGTAGAACAAACATCTGCATACCCCTGGGGGTAGGGTTTTTTTTTTCAAGAATACTCCCCCAGTATCCCTGCTTGTTGTAAAAGGCGACTAAAAGGGTTGGCGGAGGGTTAGTGCCCCTCCCCGGAAAACAACTAACTTAAAAAAACTAACACTAAGCCTCGGACAAGGACTGACCAAACGATGACGACCAAGGACCGGACAAAGGACATGGTTATCGGAACGTGGAATGTAAGTGGAGCGAATGATGAGGTGAAAGAGAGAGAGATTGTCCAGGTGCTTGAGAGTGCGAAAGTGGATGTATGTGGAATAACTGAAACAAAATGGAGAGGAGAAAGTGTGAGAGAATGGGAATATGGATGGAGTATATGTGCAGGGGTAGGTGAGAATGAGAGGGCAAAGGAAGGAGTATGTATAGTTGTGAGTAAAAGATGGAAGAGGAGCATAAGACAGTATGGATCAGTTGGGTCAAGGATTGTGTGGGTAAAGTTGAAAGTTGGAATACAAATGTGGGTGATTGTGTGTGTGTATGCGCCAACGCAAGATCGTGCTAGAAGAGTAAGAGAAGAGTTCTGGACAAATGTAGAAGTGTCATTGGAAAAGTTTGGAAGGAATGAGAGAGTGTTTTTGATTAGTAATATGAATGGTAAAGTTGGGAATGTGAAGATGGATGGAATAGTTGGTGAGTGGGGTGTGCCTGCTGAGATAGATGAGAATGGGAGTGCGTTAGTGGACATTTGTGCTGGGAGGGGGTTGGTGATAGCCAATACCCTCTTTAGGCATAAAATGATCCACAGGTATACATGGCGAGTGATGAGAAGGGTGGGTGGTGAACTGAATGAAAGGAAGGCAATGATTGATGATGTGTGTGTGGATGAAAGGATGAGAAGATGTGTAATGGATGCAAGAGTTTATAGAGGTGGGGGAGTGGACTTTCTGACCACTACTTGGTGGTGGCCAGGATTAGAATTCAAGTAAGATGGAGGAAGAGAAGAAGGGAAAGACAAGAGGAAGGAGTAGTTGCAAGGAGAGTGGAAAGGTTACAAGAGGATGAGAAAAAGGCAGAGTATAAGAGAGAAGTGAAGGAACGATTGGGCAAATATGAATTGGAGCAGATGGGAGACATGGAAGGTGTTTGTAGGATATTTACAGAAGAAATATGTGCAGCATGTGATGTGGTGTGTGGAAGGAAGAGAAGATGGAGGGGGGTGCAAGGAACAGCATGGTGGACTGAAGAGGTGAGACAGGCTGTGGCACAAAAGAAGAAAGCATACAATGAATGGATGAGAAATAGGGGCGTGGAAGAAGTTGAGAGGCGGAAGAGAGAGTTATACGTAGAAAGAAAGAGAGAGGTGAGAAGATTAGTAAGAGAGTAAGAAGAGAGTGGATGAGGAATTTGGAAGGAATTTGAGTGTAAAATGGAGGGACTGTAAGAAAATTTTGTGGAAAGAGGTGAAAAGAGTAAGACAGTGTGGAAGTGAAGTTAGCGGGGAGTGAAAGATAAAAATGGTAGATTACTAGTGGAGAAGGGAGAAAAAGTGAGCAGATGGAGAGAACACTTTAAGGAATTGTTGAACGTAGAGGATGGAAGTAATGCAAGTATAAGTGGCTGGGGAATGGCTGGGAGAAGGAGGGAGGTGAGAAGACAGGAAGAAATCAGTAGGATAGAAGTTGTGGAAGCAATGAAGAAAGTTAAATCGGGGAAAGCCCCAGGAATTGATGGAGTGTGTGGTGAAATGCTGAAGCATGGGGGAGAGATAGTAGTAGAATGGATGTGGAAGATGTGCAGATTGGCCTGGGAGGAAGGTAGAGTCCCAGAGGATTGGAAGTCAGGTATAATTATTCCCTTGTACAAAGGAAAAGGGGAAAAAGAAGTTTGTGGTAATCATAGGGGCATTTGTCTTCTTAGTATAATAGGAAAAGTGTATGGTAGGATACTTATTGACAGAGTTAGAGAAAGAACAGAGAAATTAGTTGGAGAAGAACAGGGAGGCTTTAGGAAGGGAAGAGGTTGTGTAGATCAGATATTCATTCTTAGATCTTTAGTGGAAAAGTTTCTAGAGAAGGGAAAGAAGTTGTATGCGGCTTTCATGGATTTGGAGAAAGCATATGACAGGGTGGATAGACAAGGATTGTGGAAAGTGTTAAGAATATATGGAGTAGATGGGAAGTTGTTGAATGATGTGAGGAGTATGTACGATGGTGAGAAGGCTGCAGTGCGTGTGGATGGTGAACTAAGTGAATTTTTCTCTTTGAAGGCTGGGTTGAAACAGGGATGTGTCATGTCTCCATGGTTGTTCAATCTGTACATGGATGGGGTAATAAAAGAGGTACAAGGTAGGGTAGTGGATGTTGGAGTGGCCCTGGTGAGAGAGGATAGTGTTTGGAAACTCCCTGTACTGTTGTTTGCAGATGATACTGTGTTGTTGAGTGAAGATGAATGGGAGCTGCAAGGCTTGGTGGATGAGTTTGGGAGAGTGTGTAAGAAATGGAATCTAAAGGTGAATGTAGGGAAGAGTAAAGTGATGGTCTTTGAGAGAGGTGAAGTCAGTGAATGTACAGCGAGGTTGGATGGTGAGGAATTGGAAAATGTGAGTACGTTTAAGTACTTGGGTAGTGTGATGAGTAAGGATGGAGGTTTGGAGGGTGAAGTGCTTGAAAGGGTAGAGCAGGGAAGAAAGGTTGCTGGTTCTTTGAAAGCAGTGATAAGAAACAGGGAAATGAGCATGGAAGTGAAAAAGTTACTATATGACAGTATTGTGATACCAACTCTAACGTACGGAAGTGAAGCTTGGACGTTGTTGGAAGGACACAAGTCAAGAGTGAGAGCAGTGGAAATGAGTTATTTAAGAGGAGCCTGTGGAGTCATATGGAGAGACAGGCTGACGAATGAGGATATAAAGGAGCATTGTGGTGTTGATGTGGATGTGATAGGAAGCGTTATGAGGAACACACAGGTGGTTTGGCCATGTGGAGAGGATGGAGGGTGAAAGACTGACGAAGAGAGTGTATGTGAGTGAGGTGGGGGGAGGGAAGAGGGAGGAGGAGGCCGAGGATGAAATGGAGGGATGGGGTGGAGAGGTATATGAGAGATGGGGGTGTGAGTTGGGAGCAGGGCAGTGAAATGGCGGGGGACAGGGCGACTTGGAGGCGATTTGTTTGTGGCCACCCCAAACGGGATTGAGGCGTCTGGCAATAGATAGATAGATAGTTTTTTTACGTGTCATTGCACTTTCTCTTATGGTATTGGTAATGCTTATATTCTCTTCAGCTGATATTCATATATCCCTATAGAAAAATTTATTGTGAACAATTTCAGACCAAATTGAATAATACAGAGTGAAAAATAAAGTCAGAAATAAGAAAAGAGTATAAACATGTGGAAGTAACTACACATGGCTTGGCAATGCCAGGTTGGTTCTGGGGTGGCGCGGGCCGAGCGCACCAGGTGGACCAAAGTGTTAGGTGCCCCAATCAGTTTGAGCTGATGCAGGTTTATATCCCAGGGGTGGTTGGGGATTATAGCTCACGTAATGCCACTCAGGGATGACTGAGGCTGATAACTGTAATCTTAAATGTCAGACCCAGCTTGCCTAGCCCCGGGCTTCTACTCTCCCCATTGGGCAACACTGGATTCGATGATGAATTAATTAATTAATTAAGTAATTATTTTCATTATTTTCAAGTGCAATAGGAGAATAGGAGGAGGGAAGGACGGGAGGAAGTACAGTAAGCTTGCCCCGAACACATTCTTGCTGAACGAGCTCACAGTTATACACGGTAAAGTGCTGGGACACATACAAAACAATGTAAGATTAAAGAACCATTTTGAAAACTATAAATTTACGCAAGAGAAGCCTTTGAAAGGCCAAACCCTTGAACATAGCGCAGCATGTGTGGTTTGTTTTGATCACGTGATCATGTGATTCGCTGTACTGGTTTTCCACAGTACTGTGTTTGTAAATTAAATATTTGCAACTGTTCTGGTAAGTTTGTGTGCAAGTTAAAGTACCATTAAATTACGTTAAAGCAAGAAATAAAGTCTGATAACCAGTTTACCTGATAGGCGTCGGAATAGGTTCCGAGACAATTTGCCGCATGGACGATTCCCTGTCAGGACAGTTTGCAGCCTGGATGATTCCCTTTCATTCTATGAATATACTTATTATTAATTAATCAATACTTATTATTATTTTAATTATATTCTAGCATCACCCATAGCTGTCTTCATTAGTGATGGCGAATCGTCTTGTTATTGTTGTGATGGTGAACTGACGACAGTAAATTGTCCCGAAACCGATCGGTGTCAGAATGTTGCCTTGTGTTTACATATTTGTATGTTAAAGTTTTGCTGTGCAGTACTGTATTTGTATGAGACAGCCCTAGCATGTATTCAATACAGACGTTGGGTGTTAGTGCCAAAGTGGTGACATGTGGAGATGTAGGAGGACTACTGGGCCTTGGGATAGGCTACTGCCCCCGAGATATAGGCCCTGAAGCCTTTGCCCAGAGTCAGACACTTAAAAAAAAAAAAAAAAAAAAAAATTCTTACCACTTAAAGTGCTTCATATTGATTATCAATGGCAGATAAAAGCAAAACACCACATTTAAGGGGTCTAGGGAGCAAAATGAGTAGTTAAAACTTATGTGGTTTCGCGCCAAACGCGTCACGGTTGGATCGAAATCCTCACATTCGGGGCGAGCTTGCTGTAGTCCATACCAAGAGAGTAGAATGGGTGCAAGAGAAAGGAAAGACAGCAAAATATAAGAGAGAAGTGGAGGAGTGATTAGGTAAATATGATTTGAAGCAGATGGGGGAGGTGGAAGGTGTATGCCAGATATTCACAGAAGAAATCTGTGGAGCATGTGAGGTGGTGTGTGGGGTAAAGAGAGGACAAAAGGAGGTGCAAGGAATAGCATGGTGGAATGAAGAAGTGAGACAAGCTTTGGCACAAAAGAAGAAAGCTTATAGTGAGTGGATGGGAAGCAGGGAGATGGAGGAAATGAGAGACGGAAGAGAGAGTTATATGTAAGGAGGAAGAGAGAGGTGAAAAGATCAGTAAGAAGAGAGTGGATGAGGAATTTGGAAGGAAATTGAGTGTAAAGTGAAGGGAATATAAGAAAATAACAAAGTTAGTAGAGTGAAAACTGAGAATTGTAGATTGATAGTGGAGAAGATAGAAATAGTGAGCAGGTTGAGAGAACACTTTAAGGAACTGTTACTGTTAAACATAAAGAACGAAAGTGATGCAAGTATAAGTGGCTGGAGAATGGCTGGGAGAAGGAGGTAGGTGAAAAGAGAGGAAGAGATCAGTAGGATGGAAGTAGTGGAAGCAGTGAAGAAAGTCAAAATAGGGAAGGCCCCAGGAACTGATGGGGTGTGTTATGAAATGATGAAACATGGGGGGGGAGAGAGTAGTAGAATGGATATGAAAGATGTACAGGTTGGCCTGGAAGGAAGGTAGAGTTTTGGAGGATTGGAAGTCAGGTATAATTATTCCCCTGTACAGAGGAAAAGGGGAAAAAGAAGTGTGTGGTAATCATAGTACCTTTTATCTTTGTGAAGTATGGACAGTATATGGTAGGATACTCATTGACAGAGTTAGGGAAATAACAGAGGAATCAGTTTGAGAAGAACAGGGAGGTTTTAGGAAGGGAAGAGGTTTAGATCAGACGTTCACCCTTAGGTCTTCAGTGGAAAAGCTTCAAGAGAAGGGAAAGAAGTTGTGTGTGGCCTTCATGGATTTGGAGAAAGCATATGGCAGAGTGGATAGACAAGGAATGTGGAAAATATTAAGAATATATGGAGTAAATAGGAAGTTGTTGAATGGTGTGAAGAGTGTGTGTGAGGGTGCTAAACCTGCATTGCTTGTGGATAGTGAACTAGTGAGTTTTTCCATCTGAATGTTGGATTGAAAGAGGGATGTGTCATGTCTTCATGGTTGTTCAACCTGTATATGGATAGGGTTAAAAGAGAGATACAAGGTAGGGCAGTGGATGTTAGAGCGGCCCTAATGAATGTGGCAGCATTTGGAAACTTCCTGTACTGTTGTTTGCAGATGATACTGTATTGTTATGGTTAGTGAAGACAAAGGGGAACTGCTAGGCATGGTGAATGAGTTTGGAAGTGTGTGAGTGAAACGTAATCAAAAGGCAATGTTGGGAAGAGTAAAGTTCTGGTCTTCGAGAGAAATGAAGTCACTAATTGTGCAGTAAGGTTGGATGATGAGGAAATGAAAAATGTGAGTGCATTTAAGTACTTAGGTAATGTGATGAGGAAGGATGGAAGTTTGGAGGATGAAGTGCATGAAAGGGTACAACAAGGAACATAAGTTGGTGGTTCTTTGAAAGCAGTGATAAGAAATAGGGAAGTGAGCATGGAAGTAAAAAAGTCACTGCATGATAGTATTCCAGTACCAGCTCTAACATTTGGAAGTGAAACTTGGACCCTGGGGGAAGGACACAAGTCAAGAGTGAGAATAGTGATAATGAGTTATTTGAGAGGAGCATGTGGATTTACATGGAGAGACAGGCTGACAAATGAGGAAGTGAAGGAGTGTTGTGGTGTGGATGTGGCTGTGATATAAAACCTTAGGAGAAATATATTGAGGTGATTTGGCCATGTGGAGAGGATGGAGATTGAGAGACTAATGAGGAGAATGTATGTGAGGTGGAGGGGGTAAGGGGGTGGGGGAGGCCAAGGATGAGATGGAGGGATGGAATGAAGTATGTGAGAGAGGGGGATGTGAGCTGGAGGGAGGGCAGTAAAATGGCAGGGGACAGGGCGATATGGAGATGATTTGTTTGTGACCATATTATGACATTTGGTAAGTGATAGATAGATAGATTACCTTTATCAGTATTATGATATGCAACTCCTGGTATACAAATGATAGATATTCAGATTGTCATTTGAAGGGAACTGGCAAGAGATTGAGCTGGCTGGATGAATATTGTGAGGAGAAGTACATGATCAGGGATTTGGCACCCCTTTTTAACGTGGCAGCTTCCAGACTGACTCAATCAGATACGTTTATGTGAAGCTACAGAATGTGGTGAATGTTTTTGGCGTATCTGATAGAGCCAGGATTCCGGGGGGTTGAATGATGAGTGAATGGCAGCATGGCCCATTGCACTGGGCAAATTTGGGCTGTCTGGACATTGCTATTCCTCACCCTTCCCTAGGGTGGGAAAGGACATCTGGATGATGATGATGATGATGAGAAACCCTCTGTGGGAAATGATCCATCCATCATCCAATCCTACGTTGCCCCATGAGGAGCGTAGGAGCCCGAGGCCAGGCAGTCCTGACATTTAAGATGAGAGTGACCAACCTCACTCATCCCTGAGTGGCATTACATGAGCAATAAACCCCAACCACCCCTTGGATATAAACCTTCACTGGCTCAATCCGATTAGAGCACAATAATTACCCACTAAACCACCAGGCGCCAAAATTTGGTTATATGGTTACCACCCAGCGTAGTAAATAGTTTCCTGGTGTACAGGAAACCATTTGGCTTGTCACTCAGTGTAGAGTCACCCATAGGCAGAAGAAAGAGGAAAGAATGAAGGAATGAAAGACAGAAGAGGGAGTGTTAAGTCACCCGTAGGCAGAAGGACAAGGAAAGAATGAAGGAAAGAAAGACAGAAGAAGATGGAAGGAAAGAAGGATGGAGGAGAGGACAGGGCAGACACCCGAGAGCAGCGCTACATTGGGTGAGTGGATGGTGAGCGCCCCCACCTACCACTAATGATGTTCTCATTTATTCATTTCGTTTCGTTTTTTAAGGCTCTAACATGCTTGCATGCGTCATCCTTGGTCACCCAATGGCAGTTCTCCATGCTGCTTGATCTCTGGCAGCTTCCATATTTAGTTTCTTAACCTTGAAGTCACTCAGTGACCTCATCCCAGATTTTTTTCAGTCTGCCTCTCATTACCCTACCCCCATCGTTAACACTTATCACTTTCTGCACCCAATTTTCATCTCCCATCCACTCAACATGCCCAAACCATCTCGATCAACCTCTCCTCATCACAACACCAATACACTCCAGTCCCGTCCTACCTCTCATCTTGTTACATCGTAAACCTAGCCCCCCCAGGCCTTGCACTCACGGACTCACTGCACATCCACCTAATCATTGCCATTTCTGTGCATTTGAGCCTGTGAATATCCTCATCCTTTACTCTCCAGGTTTGACAACCATACAGATTACACGCTAACACATGCCACATACAAAGATCCCTTAACATGGAGGGAGGACCCTCTCAATGTCAGGAGAGGTGGCAGCTCCCTGAATTTCTTCCAACCACTCTTCATTCGAGTCACAGAGCTAGCTGCAGCCCTACCTCCAGTGCATGACATGTCTCTCCAATAACAAAATTCTCCCACAAACTCAAGAGACTCACCAGGAAGCTCAGTCCTTTAACGCCTGGCAGTATCCACATACTCTCCTTGACACACTGCACACATGAAATTGGCATTATCTCACAGTCTACCTGTAAAACTATTACATCTCTTATTCACCCACTTACTACAAACACTGCACAAGATGGAATTGCTTTCCACATCCTTGTGACAAATTGCACATGGCCACTCTCCCTCTCCTTGAAAGCATCACCCCAAGCCCTAGATACCATCACTTTTGTTTTATATGCATTTACTCTTAAGCCCTTGTGCCCCATGCTGTCTCTCTACTTCCTAAATCTTTCCTCTGCCTCCCTTTCATATTCTGCAACCAACACTAAATCATCACCATACAACATCTCCCACAGTAGTCCATATCTGAAGTCCTGTGAGAGGGTTTCAAATACCATGGTAAACAACAACAGGCTCAGGTCTGACCCCTGATGCACACCAGCATCCATGGAAAACTCATCACTCTTATCTCCATTCAATTGTACCTGCATGTGAGCACCCACATACACAGCCATAACAACCCTAACCAGCCACTCCTCAATCCCAAGCTTTCTCATTGCCCACCTCATCATCTCTCTAGGGACTCTGTCAAAGGCCTTCTCCAAATCAACAAAAAATACAGTTCCTTTCTTATATATTTTTCCTGAAGCTGTTGAACAATGAATATGGCATCAATGGTCCCTTTGCCTGGCATAAACCCAAACTACATTGCATCAAGTATTCACTTTCTCTAATCAGTCCCTCTAGAACTTTCTCCATCACCTTCATTATCTGGTCTAACAGTTTTATACCTCTATAATTTCCTCTTTCCAGGGCATCATCCTTCCCTTTGTACACATTTACAATTACACTCTTCAGCCAATCATCAGGGAGTAACCTTCAATTGCTGCCTGGCATACCATCATATAACCAATGTTTTTTGAGTTTTCCAAAGTTTGTTTCAGGTGCTGTAAAGTATTATGCTGTAGTAAATGTATGAGAAGTTCAGTACACCTTCGATATGCCGAACCCTCTTTTTACAAATTTCAATTTCAGTGACCACATTGAGTTGGCTGAACGTTATGTACACTTAACAAATATTGTTGGGTAAAAGAATGGACATGCAGGAAACATCAACCTGTGTGGTGTCCTTACACACATGCGTATGCACACATGCTCCTCTGCATCCTGCTGAATGCCGCATCACTCTCAGGATGACCAGCATCATGAGAGGAGCCATAAATAGAGCATTTATTTGGACCTAGCTGTATGTTACTGTGTGCGACTGTACGGCCGAACATCGCTTTGCATATAACAGTCTTTGTTTGGTTAAAGCCAAGATACCTAGGAAATTACCAAACAGCATGGTGTTTGGCTTTAACGAACTATCAACTCAAACCTGTAAAGAATACAAATTTGTCAGAGCACCTGTCCTCAGAACCGCAGTTAGGGTCCGATTTTTTTACTTTCTCGGATTGTAATTTTTTTCTTACAGATTGCAAGAGCTTGAATTTACACACCTGAAAATGTATATTACGCTCATATGTCCAGTGATTACCATACGGTAGTAGTGACCTGTCAAAAATTTTAAAATAATGTCCACCATTGAATCTGCAAGAGAATGGCAAATAACGATACAAATATAACTGTAAGCAGTATCATGTATATTCCTAGGCATAAAACAAGGTGAAATAATGATCATGAAAGGAAAGGAAAGTTTATAGTCATGCGTAGCTAAGGAAAACCCCACATGCCTGGAAACAAAGGGAAAGGATGAAGGTGGATGGAGTGTGATGGTGGATGGAGGGAGGAAGGGAGGAGTGGAGGAAGAGGAGGAGTGGAGGAAGAGAGGAAGTATGCTTGGTACACACACCAGCTACAGTATCCAGGTGGTATATGGTGGTTTAGGTAATGAGGAGAGGGCCCAGTGGGGCAGAGGTAGGTGAAGAGATGGCAGGGGGGAGGGTCACCCCCCCTTCTAGAGGCTCGATCTGGCCATACCCTGCCAGATACTGTAGTTCCCATTGGCTTGGTCCCATATATGTTATAAAAGGCAGTGCTACCTACCACCAGTTTTTGGTAAGCTCTGTACCGTCGACAGACATAGGAATGTATGCGCATTTTCCAAAACTGTTGTTCTGCAGACATAGGTCTTTAGGGGTTAACATCAAGGGTCTGGTACCAGTTACAGTAGTTTGTTTTATTGAGGGTGTACTGTATAGGATATTATGAAACTGGCTACCTACTTGGGGGAGGATGACACTTCACACAAAAGTAAACCTATATGGCCACTTGACTTAGTCCCACATAACTCATTATAATATATATATATATATATATATATATATATATATATATATATATATATATATATATCACTTTCCTCACTAACATTACTCAACATAACCCCATTGGATACTTGAGGTTGGCTGTTATTATTATTATTATGATGATGATGATTATTATTATTAATTATTACTGTATTATTATTAATTATTAAGGTTAGAAATGCAAAAGTGAGTACAGTAAAGTTCTTTCCAGGTTTTACCATGGTCAACATTCCGAATGAATTTGTCTGTGACATCACCATATAATGCTGATTTTGATGGAGATGAGATGAATCTGCATGTACCCCAGAGCATGGAGACAAGGGCTGAGATTGAAAACCTCCACGTGACACCTCGTATGATTATCACACCTCAGGCAAACAAGCCTGTGATGGGTATTGTACAAGATACACTGACAGCTGTAAGAAAGATGACCAAGCGAGATGTTTTCCTGGAGAAGGTAAATCATATTAGTCCCTTAAAGTAAGCTTGGACACAAATTTTTTTTTGTCATCTTCTACCAGACAGTTTATTTCAACCAGAGGAGAAAAGCTCTGTCTTAGATGGTAAACAGTAACACCTACAGTATGAAACTAGTAAAATTTAATGAAGGACAGGTACAGCATATTACTGTACTTTACTGTTTCATTCAGTTACTGTGCTTCAAGGATTTATGAAGCACCAGTTTGTATTGTACAGTATGTTAATTTGCACATGTAAATATAGTCAGCATTTTTATTACTGGTATATTCCTTCATTATTAACAACTTTCTAACCTTGGCTCTAGCTATAACAACTATTCAAATACACCTAGGTAAATATTCACTCATACACTCACTGTTTTAGCTTGAACTTTAGGCAGTTATACCTTATATCAAAAATTCATCCTCTGGATTTCCTGCCTCATGTCATGATGATAAATAAATAAGAGCCTGAGTATTAATACTGTATGTTCTTCTAAAATTTGCTGCTTTACTTCATTTTTTGAAAGTTTGAATGATACAAGGGTTGAAGTCAGGCCTGTTTTTGCTGGTCACTAAGTTGCTTACCCCATTTTCCTTTTTACAGATCATACCCACCACATAATATTAGAATATGTTTATAATGGTTCTTGATTCATATAAGTATTGATAATCATCCTGATTTTCCCTACAGCATGAAATGATGAACTTGCTCATGTTCTTACCCATTTGGGATGGTCGTATGCCTCAACCTGCCATCTTAAAACCCAAGCCATTGTGGACAGGGAAGCAGCTTTTTTCACTTATCATTCCTGGTAACCTAAACCTGGTGAAGACTCATTCAACACACCCAGATGATGAGGATGATGGACCATACAAATGGATCTCTCCTGGTGATACAAAAGTAAGCATAAATTAAACACTGTCATAAACCTTTAAGATTTATAAGATATGGATAATATGTGAAAGATTGTGTAGCCTCAATGCTTTTTACACCCTCAGAACATCCTTTTAACAACGCACTTCATACCAATTTAGCATCCCTTTAACAACACATTTCATATCAGTTTTCACTTCATACCAGTTTTTGCTGTGGAAGTACAATATACACATTAGTACCCTTTGGTCAGTAGACACTACATTTTTCATGGATATTTTTATTTTCTATCCAGTCCATACATCCACCTACCTGTACATATGTAATCCCATTTCCTGTGCATAAACCCTTGCCATATCAGTCTCACTCTCATGCACTAATGAGGACATTTTTGTCACACATTCATTCAGTTCTCTTGCAATCTTCATAACTACAGTAAACTCTCAATTATCCCTCATTGCAATATCCCGTGCTGCTGGCTCGGCTTTAGTAATTATCCGGAGAAATTGTATAATATCCAGCAACAAAACTGGACTTAACCAAAGGTTTGATGCAATATCCTGCATTGAGGTGTATCAACCGGTTCATATGGTAATCGGTAGCCAGCCGGAACTGTATTACTGTTCTGTGTCATTATTTTATTGTACAGTATTTTGTGCTTCGTTTTCATCTTTTACTCATGGGAAGGTTTTTAAGATAGAGGGTCAAGATGGACAGTAATACAGTCCCTGGCTTGTCACCGTATGTTGAGAGTACCATGGAATATCGGGCGTTTCACTCTCATCTTAAATTCACTCTCATCTCAAATGTCGAGACCAACTGCCTAGCCCCGGGCTCCTACGCTCCTCATGGGGCAATGTAGGATTGGATGATGGATGAATTCACGTTATTCAGCATAGGGCTTGTCTGAATTACAGTGGATATTTGAGAGTTACTGTATTTGGTTCTGTTTTTAATGAAGGCCTGAAAAGCGGTGCTTGAGCCACTTTGTTCTCATTCTTGACACATGTAGCTGCCTGCCCTTTCTGTCACTGAATCTTTCAAAGGCCATTCATACACCAGCACATCACACATTTACTTTTGTTTCAGCATTCATCATGGTGACACATATCTACTAAATAACGTAAGGAACTCTCAGGTTCTGTTACAGCCAAATTTGAATAGCCTATTATATGCATTTGTAATTACAATATACTGTGCAACCTTGAAATTTTGAACGTCAAAAGTTTGAATACCATAATATTTTAAATCACTTCCATTTTGGCTCTGAAAGTTTAACCTTCAGACTTGGCCTGCCAATGGTATGTCGAGATTAGAAGATGAAAACAAGGATTGCCCGTTAAACACGATATCATGAGTGTAAGAAACGGGTTACCACATTAATTTGTTATTTGGCTTGCTATAGGTAATGTCTAGAGTGAGATAAGACTAGGGTATGCCAGCTAAATACTACTGCAAGTTTAAAACAAGGATAACAGCAGCAGTATGTCATTTGGCCTGCCAAAGGTATGTCTCGACTACAAGAAATGTTATGGATAGCTATTTACATACTACTGCTAAAGCTTCATTTTTTTTTTTGGAAGTTTGAGCTCTCCTTGGCCACATTCACTTCAGATTTTTTTTAGATTGTCCAGTACTGTGTTTTAAAGTTGGATTGCTGATAAATGTGAGATGATACCACAGACCATTATTTGTGACCAAAATTGGTATTGCAGGTGTTGGTGGAGCATGGAGAACTCATTATGGGTATCCTTTGCAAGAGGACCCTTGGTGCTTCATCTGGGTCCATGTTGCATGTTGCTTGGATGGAACTGGGCCATGATATTGCTGGCAGATTCTATGGCAACATTCAGACAGTGGTAAACAACTGGCTGCTCCTTGAGGGCATGAGTATTGGTATTGGTGATACCATTTCAGATCCAGCTACCTACAGGATTATCCAGGAAACCATCCGGAAAGCTAAAGAGGATGTGATAGGGGTAATCCATAAGGCTCATAATGATGAACTGGAGCCCACACCGGGTAACACCCTCAGACAGACTTTTGAGAACCAAGTAAATCGTATCCTCAATGATGCTCGAGATAAAACTGGTGGATCAGCCAAGAAGTCGTTGACGGAGTATAACAACCTGAAGGCTATGGTAGTGTCTGGCTCCAAGGGATCTAACATTAATATTTCCCAAGTTATTGCATGTGTGGGACAGCAAAATGTGGAAGGTAAAAGAATTCCATTTGGCTTTAGGAAGAGAACCCTGCCTCACTTCATCAAGGATGATTATGGTCCTGAGTCAAGAGGTTTTGTGGAGAATTCATACCTTGCTGGCCTTACTCCCTCCGAATTTTACTTCCATGCCATGGGAGGTCGTGAGGGTCTGATTGATACTGCTGTGAAGACAGCTGAGACTGGCTATATCCAGCGTCGACTGATCAAAGCTATGGAGAGCGTGATGGTTAACTATGATGGCACAGTCAGAAATAGTGTTAGCCAGGTTATTCAGCTCAGATATGGTGAAGATGGACTGGCAGGTGAATATGTGGAGTTTCAGAAGATGCCAACTGTTAAGTTTTCCAATCGCAAGTTTGAGGAAAACTACCGATTTGATGTAACGAATGAAAGGTACCTACGCAGATTATTCAATGAAGATGTGGTAAGGGAACTGATTGGATCACCTGAAGCCATCAGTGTCCTTGAGGGAGAATGGCAAAAACTTCAAGAGGACAGAGTTGGTCTTCGACAAGTATTCCCTAAGGGTGATACCAAGGTAAGGAGTCATTTTTAGCAACTGCTTGTTTACTACAGTGAATCCCTTAGTAACGCACATCCAGTACACACAGATCCATCATACATGCTGACCAAAACTTTTATCCAAATCCTTTATGTGGGGCTTACCCATTGTACAGTAATGCTGTCAGTCTTCAGTATTGCCCACCTTTCCAACTTTTCTGACAAATTGTCATCATTATTAAAGTATTATAATTGGAAACCACCAAAAATAAAACTGCTTAAGTAAGATAACAGTAAAAACAGTTTCATGAGATGCAAACTTGACAAAGACATTTTTTACGAAGTTCTGTCAGTCAGATAGTTAAAGCGGTTGGGATGTGACAAGAAAAGGAATGATAGGAAAAATAAGTGAGAGGGAGGGACGTAACTGCAGCCAGTGTTTGTTATTTTAAGCCTCTCGGATGTCAATGTCTTATATCTGTTTTACTTCTGAATAGAAGGGTATGTTATTAAAATACATATCAATAAGTTATGGTCATACATGGTTTTAGGAAGAAGTGGGAGTCGGGCTGAGGATGTGGCTGACACGTTAGCATTTACAGAATGAGTGTAAGGAGCCAAGTTTTGTGGACTATGTTTACACAGGATTCCTAGTTAGCACATTAACAGTGTGACTGAGGGATCCACTTTACTGAAACTAATGGATATCTGTGATGGCATGCAATATCTTATTACTGTTAGTGCTGAAAGTACTGTTTTATCCTAACCCAGTTTCCTGTAGTAATAGTTTTAGTAGTAGTTGTAGTAATAATTGTGGTAGGTGGGGGCGCTTACCATCCACTTACTCGATTTAGTGATGCTGTTGGGTGTCTCCCCTTTCGTGTCCTCCATCCTTCTTTCCTTCCATCCTCTTCTGTCTTCCTTCCCTTCATTCTTTCCTTGTCTTTCTGCCTACGGGTAATCACTTAATGGCCTTTGTATTTTCTTAAATGAATGAGAGAACGGGTTTTATTGAGTGTTGTTTTCAAGTTCATTTCATGAAAAATAATACTTATCTCTATGTACTGATACATATGTAGGGTACTTTAATAGAGATGAACATCACGTCTCAAATTATTGTACGAAAGGAATCGAACACTTTGGACTTCATAAACAAACTGGTAGTGTTAAGATGGGCTCGTGGTATGGAGTAACATTTTATAAGGAAGGGATTGTTTGTTTGTTTTCTTGTCTTGTACCCTTCTTCTACATAAAAATAAAGACACCAAACATATATATACAGTACTGAAGAGAGTCTCTAATGTGTTAAGATAGTTTCATGGAATGCAGTAACATTATGTAAGGAAGGGGTTGTTTGTTTTCATGTCTTGTACCCTTCTTTTATTTAAAAATAAAGAAACCAAAGACATATATACAGTACTGAATAGAGATTCTGAAAGGTGAGTGTGTATTTTATTGAAAAATACTCATATCAAGCAACCTCTCTGTAGTCTTGGTCGACATACTTTTTTTCTCAACTTCCCTTCCAGAATTAGGGTGCGTCTTTCACACTGCAGCGTCTAACATGCCACAAAATACGGTACATGTTCCA
Organism: Coenobita brevimanus; assembly: GCF_032717465.1. Lineage (NCBI taxonomy): Eukaryota > Metazoa > Arthropoda > Malacostraca > Decapoda > Coenobitidae > Coenobita > Coenobita brevimanus. The sequence continues at coordinate 50,835,007 of NC_137054.1, read as the reverse complement.
TACCTTCTCACTGATGTGGTCAGCTGGACATAGTCTGTTACTGATAATTATCACTCCTAGGTGGTCCTCTTTTTCTGATATGTGTAGGGTTTTACTCCCTAACTTACAATCTCGGTCTGGTCTTTTTCCACTTTTACCAAACTTAATTACTTGACACTTGTCCGCATTGAATTCCATTTGCCATTTATCGCTCCATTCATGAAGTTTTTTTTTAATTCTTCTTGTAGCACTTTACAAGAGTCTGTGTTAGTAATTTTCCTTTGTATTTTTGCATCATCGGCAAAAATATTTAGATAGCTTTCATTTCCAGTGTTACTATCTGTGTCATTTATTTACACTAAAAACATAATTGTTGCCAGCACTAAGTCCTGTGGAACTCTGCTAGTCACATCCCTCCATGAAGAGTAATTTCCTCTTAACCCGTCTCTTCTGGCAGATGTCGCGAGCACTCCCCACAGCTGGGCATTCCCAACAAAAAATCAGCAAAATCGTCTGTCTTTAAACCTTCATATCTTTGTTAATACTTAACCAGTTGCAACAAATAAGGTTTCATGTTACAGTACTCACCAATCCTTCGACTTCAAGTGATGGCATCAGATGGTCCGTGAAGTGCAGACAGGGAGAGTGAGTGAGTGGGGAATGAGGGCAATTTTTTTTTTTTTTTTTTTTTTTTTTTTTGCCGGTGTCCGTATGTGAGGCAGAGGTTCAATGACTCGACAAAGGCTTTCACTAGCCCACCACACTGATATCACTTCGATGACACTTCCATGATACCAAAATCCAGTACAAACACTGTTTCCCTGAATATTTTTCCATAATTGGTCATACTCGGTGAATGAAGGCCAGTCGCAGTAGCAACGACCTTGAACTCACACTGCTCGTCTTCCTCATTACAGACAGACAGACAGACACTCTCTCTCTCTCTCTCTCTCTCTCTCTCTCTCTCTCTCTCTCTCTCTCACACACACACACACACACACACACACACACACACACACACACACGGAAATGTATGTTTGGCTAGGATTGTTGCTCGATTCTGGCATTGGCGATCGAGTAGAAATCTGGGTATTGCAACTCCTAGAAATAATACGATTGCTACTAGAAGTACAAGTACATCTACCACTACAACTACTGCCACTAATACTACAGCTACCACTACTACAAGTACTACTACCACTACCACAACTACTGCTAGTGCAATTACTGCATCTACTGCTATTACTACCACACCTACAACACATACTACCACTACTACTACCATTAGAAGTGCTACTGCTAAAAAAAAAAATATATATAAAAAAAATGTGAACCAAGTACCGGTAGTCATTTACATACTGCCCACAAATGGGAATACAGCAAGCTCGCCCATAACGCGAGGGTTTCGTTCCAACAGTGGCACGTTCGACGCAAAACTGCATAAGTTTTAACTACAGTACTTCTTATTTTGCTCCCTAGACCCCCTGAATGTGGTGTTTTGCTGTTATCTGCCATTGGTAATCAATATGAAGCACTTTAAGTGGTTAGAAGGTTTATTTAAAGTTATAACTTACAAATACAGTACAGCACAGCAAAACGTCAACACACAAATACGTAAACACAAGGCAACATTCCGATGTCGATTGGTTTCGGGACAATTCGTCAAGTCAATTAGCCATTACAACAATAACAAGACAATTTGCTGTCATTAATGAAGACAGCCATGGGTGATGCTAGAATATAATTCAAAGGCGAAATAAGTATATTTATAGAATGACGGGGAATCGTTCAGGGTGCGAATTGCCCTGACGGAATCATCCATGTTTTTTTATGGGGAGTTGTCTGACAGCGAATTGACTTGAAGGAGAATTATCTCAGAACCTTCCTGTCATGGGTAATCATATAAATCAGGTTAACTGGTTACAAGGCTTTATTTAATGCTTTAACCTTAAGTGCTTTAACTTACATACCAGAACAGTAAATATTTACCTTACAAATACAGTACTGTGGAAAATCAGTGCAGCAAATCTTTAATGAACAAATAAAAAAGGCAATATTCCGACGCCTATCAGGTAAACTGGTTTGAAGACTTTATTTCTTGCTTTGATTTATTTAACAGTACTTTAACTTGTACATAAACTTACCAGAACAGTAATGTAAATATTTAACTTACAAATACAGTACTGTGGAAAAGCAGTACAGCAAATCACGTGATCACGTGATCAAAACAAACCTTGTGCGCTGTGCTGAGGTTCGAGGATTTGGCCTTTCTAAGGCCACTCGTGTAAATTTATAGTTTTCGTAATGGTTCTTTAGCCTTACGTTGTCTTATACTTATCCCAGCACTAACTGTGTATAACTGCGTGCTCGTTCGGCGAAAATGTGTTCGGGGCGAGCTTACTGTACTTACCACTGTGACTTTCTCATTCCTTTGAGTAATACTTTTTCATCATAAGAAATATGTATAAACAAATGTGTTCCAGATAAAATAAGGCTGCAAGTTTATCATGAAACATTAATTCTGCCTCCATTATTCACATAAATATATGCAGAGCAGTGAAATCATATTTTCTATTTCAACAGAAACAACATACCGGTATGTACAAAACTAACTTAGTCATTACTCTCAGACTCTTACCACTCAGTCTTTGCGTGGAAATCAAAGAAACAGCCAGTACACAGTGCAACCTTACATTCAGCACACCACCACCTCGTCATACGGCGTTGCTGTATTTGGCTCGATGAATTGGTGCAAACATAACAATGCCAGAAGTCTTCTTTACCTGGAGGTCTGCGAGGTAATATATCCATGAAATGCCTGCTGAGGTAGTCCCTGCACTGTAGGCAGTCAAGCAGTTGCTGTACACTGTGCCTACTTTTCATGGAAGGATTGACCTGTCCATACCTCTCCAGAAGGCCATAAATTACATCCTTCTTGAACTGTCTGAGGGATGTACTGGTCTTCGTAACATCCTTGTACAGAATGAAGGCATTCAGTACACAGATGTCCAGTACACGTAGGAATGCTTTCTTATACGACCTACAACACCTCCTCAGACAGTTGATTGTACAGATCTGCATATCTGATTTATTGACGAGTCGCATGTTCACGTTATAGTCCATAACAGCATCAGGCTTGAAGACTGGCCGCCTCGTTCTTCTATCGACCTTTCCTGTGTCAATCAACTTACCTTCGTGGACCGTGGAGAGGACATTCACCTTTCTCTTATCATGCCAGTGAATTACCAGGAGTTTACCTGATTGTAAGGTCCTGCACTCCCCCCTCATGGTGCCTTTGGGAAAGGATGGCCAATGCTTCTTCTTTGCACGGACAGTGCCTCACGATCCAATTTGGTGTTCTTGCAGGTACAGTACTTTGCAAGACTTGGTGCCATGTAATAATTATCAGTGTAAAGGATATAAAGGAGCATTGTGATGTGGATGTGGATGTGATAGGAAGCGTTATGAGGAACACACTGAGGTGGTTTGGCCATGTGGAGAGGATGGAGGGTGAAAGACTGACGAAGAGAGTGTATATGAGTGAGGTGGAGGGGGGAAGAGGGAGGGGGAGGCCGAGGATGGGATGGGGTGGAGAGGTATATGAGAGAGGGGGGTGTGAGTTGGGAGCAGGGCAGTGAAATGGCGGGGGACAGGGCGACTTGGAGGCGATTTGTTTGTGGCCACCCCAAATGGGATTGAGGCATCTGGCAATAGATAGATAGTAAAGGATATGGTTGCCACCAAAGTACCTGTTCATTAGTTTCTTGCCCACAGAGCCAGAGAAACCATGGGGATCGTCCTTTGACAACACCGCATCACTCGCTGTATTGCAAGGTCTTGCACTCTCCCCTCATGGTGCCTCTGGGAAAGGATGGCCAATGCTTCCTCTTTGCACGGACAGTGCCACACGATCCAGTGTGTTGTTCTTGCAGGTACTTTGCAAGACATGGTGCCATGTAATAATTATCAATGTAAAGGATATGCTTGCCACCAAAGTACCTGTCCATTAGTTTCTTGACCACAGAGCCAGAGAAACCATGGGGATCGTCTTTCGACAACACTGCATAACTCGCTGTTTACACAGTGAAATCAAGCACGAACCCAGTCTTGCAATCACACAAGACAATGAACTTTATTCCGAAACGATGTCTCTTTAATGGAATGTACTGAATGAAGGCAAGACGTCCCCTGAACAAAACAAGCCACTCGTTGATAACAACCTTCTGAAATGGCCTGACAAATGATCGAAATTTTTCCTTCATCATCTCCAGAATCGAGCGAATTTTCCACAGCCTGTTGTTTGGATGTGGGCCCATATTTGTGGAAATATGTAAGTACCTCAGGATGTCAAGGTAGCGGTCACGTGGCATATACTTACTGAATACTGGCGCCGCAGCAATATTGTCCATGAGCCAATAATCGTATATGTTATGTTTTCTAATATGAGGTATCAACATTGTCAGTGCTAGCCAAACATACATTGCACTAACAATCGTTGCAGTCCATTCCTTCAATTTCGCACTCTCTCTCAGGTGCGAGGTTTCAGCTCAATTGCAGCAGAAATCCCTGAAACTGTTCACTTCTTTCACAATGAACTCCATCACTGCTGTTGTGAAAAAAGCAAGGAAGAAGTCCACTGCAGAAGAAGCTCTGTTGCAGAGAAATTCTGGCTGCACACCTGCGTTTGTGTCATCAAACACAGGTACTTCAGGACGAAACCCTGTCCCTTCCTCCCACACAAAGGTTTCTAACCTACCAGTCTGTGGCTCCTGTCAAGTTTGCCGTGCATGTGACCTGCCCCATGCCCTGCCTCGGCCTGTAGCATGGTGACATGGTGCCGATTCTGCCGACTCACCACTAGATGAGGCAGGTGATGATGCTTGTGATGGTGATCGTGGTGATGATGGTGTTGGTGAAAGGCGTCAGTGGGCACATGCCTGCCGGCGTGCACCTGCACCAACATAACCAGGTGGGCCACGTTGTGGTGAAGTGGCACATGGTGAGGCAGGCCAGAGTGGCGCACTGCGTGGTGAGGCAGGCTGGTGTGGTGAGGCCCATAGTGATGCAGGCCGGCGTGGTGAGGCCTGTAATAATGCAGGCAGGCGTGTTGAGGCACATGGTGAGGCCTGAAGTGAGGCAGGTCAGTGTGGTGATGCACTTGGTGAGGCAGGTCGGCATGGTGAGGTACGTGGTGAGGCAGGTCGGCGTGGTGAGGCCTGAAGTGAGGCAGGTCGGCGTGGTGATGCACGTGGTGAGGCAGGTCGACGTGGTGAGGCCTGAAGTGAGGCAGCTCGGCGTGGTGATCCACGTGGTGAGGCAGGTCGGTGTGGTGAGGCCTGGAGTGATGCAGGCTTGCATGGTGATGCATAAAGTGATGCAGGCCATGTGGGTGAAGGTGGTGGTGATGGTGTTTGGGTGGAAAATTCCACCCTACGCCGCTCTCGTGCCCAGCAGCTCAGCCTGCGGCATTTTCTCCTCCTACCAACCTCCTCACTTCCTTCACTCTCTACCTCCCCTGCTACTTTCTTCACTGTGTGTATATCACCCTGTGCAGGATCATCAACTACATCTAATCCTTCACCATCAGAAAAGGCTGATGATCTTGCAGACAGAAAATATCGTCGCACAGTGGAGAATTCACGGTCACTCTCCTCCTCTGACACACATTTTTCCATATTCAGCATTGCTAAATCTGATTCTTCAGAGGAGGGGTCACTTTCACCACTCACAGTCGGCAATAATGGTACATCTAACTCCCTCCCTATTGCACTATCACTTGGGCCTTTCCTCCAAGGGCCTTTAGACTTCATAGGAGTGGAAGTGAGAGAGCACGGTGGCCGAGGGTTGGGACACAGGAATTTCTTTATGCATAGGCCCATCCATCACGGAGGTACACAGGCAACTGGAGCGTGACTGGGATGCGTGTGGGAGGGTTGCCAGCAGGTGCGGGTGGTGAAAATAATCAGCTGAGTATTCAGACAATGGCAAGAATTACTAGATCATGTATGCATGACCCCTGGACAGCCCTGGAAAGACATATATACATGTCACCCGGACGGGGTGGGTTAATGCTGTTCTCATTTCCCTTTTTCTGAGAAAATCTTGCATCCAACAGTACAGGTTGCCTTGGATTCCTCCTTGATTGTACCGTACAGGTCCATAAAAGTTTTTGGTGTGGTACTCTGTCAAATGTGTTCTTGAAATATTGATAGATACTGTCCACCCATCCTTCTCTTTTCTGTAATGTTTCTGTAACTCTGTCATAGTAGCGTAATAGATTAGTAACATGATTTTCCCTCTCTAAAACTGAACTGGTTTCCGTTATCATATTGTGTTCTAGGTGATTTACCCAAACTTTTCTTATCAGCTTTTCTAATATCTTAATTACAACACTGGTTAGTGATATTGGTCAGTAGTTGTGTGGATCTTGTGTGTTCCTCTTCTTGAATAGGGGAACAATGTTTGCTTTCTTCCAAATATCAGGGAGATTACCTTGACCCAAGTCTTCCTTGAATATTGAATATATTGGTGTACTTAACACTTTTGTACATTCATGTAGCACCTAAAATGAAATTTCGTCAGGACCTTTGCTTTTCCTTTGTCTGATTTACTTAACTCCTCCTGTACTTCTTTTTCTGATATTTGTATATCTGGTAATATGTGTGGGCATGCATGTTCCATATCATCTCTTTCAGAATGATTTTCTTCTGTAATAACTGATTAAAAATTTTCATTTCGTGTTTCACAAATATCTTTCTCTTGTGTATAGATGATCCCCTCGTCCGTCACGGACTGTATTTTATCTTTAATTTTGGTTTTGCTTTAGATGTAGCTGTAGAATAGCTTCGGGTGATCACTGCTCTTATTTTTAATGTCTTCCTCGAACTGTCTTTGGGATTCTCTTCTTATCCTTGTATAATCGTTTCTTGCCTGTTTATAGTTGATATATTCCCTCTCACTGTTGTGTCTTGTGTATGTATTCCACAACAAGTCTCTTTTTTTTTTTTTTTTTTTCCTGATTTTTTTACAGTCTGTATCAAACAATTTCCTTATTTTCTTTTCTGCTTCTTTGTGCTGTGGGATGTAACTTTGGACTCTTATTTCATAAAGTTCACAGAATTTAAAATATATAACATTTCAAACTTGTCTTGTAAGCACCTATTCCCAATCTGTTTCTAAGAAGTACTTCTTTAGGTCATGGTAGTTGCCCTTTTTGAAGTTTCTTCTCTTTTGGAACTCTCATTACTGTTAACTATCATATACAATCCTGAAGTTGAAATTTAATACTGCATGGTCGCTTTTGTCAAATGGAGGATGATGCTGTACATTATACTGTCAGTATCATTTTCAAGAATACTCCCCCAGTATCCCTGCTTGTCGTAAAAGGCGACTAAAAGGGTTGGTGGAGGGTTAGTGCCCCTCCCCGGAAAACAGCTAACTAAAAAAACAAACAAGAAGCCTCGGACAAGGACTGACCAAACGATGACGACCCAGGACCGGACTAAGGACTTGATAATGAGTACATGGAATGTAAGAGGAGCGAATGATGAGGTGAAAGAGAGAGAGATTGTCCAGGTGCTTGAGGGTGCGAAAGTGGATGTATGTGGAATAACTGAAACAAAATGGAGAGGAGAAAGTGTGAGAGAATGGGAGTATGGATGGGGTATATGTGCAGGAGTAGGTGAGAATGAGAGGGCAAAGGAAGGAGTATGTATAGTTGTGAGTAAAAGATGGAAGAGGAGCATAAGACAGTATGGATCAGTTGGGTCAAGGATTGTGTGGGTAAAGTTGAAAGTTGGAATACAAATGTGGGCGATTGTGTGTGTGTGTATGCACCAACGCAAGATCGTCCTAGAAGAGTGAGAGAAGAGTTCTGGACAAATGTGGAAGTGTGCATGGAAAAGTTTGGAAGGAATGAGAGAGTGTTTTTGATTGGTGATATGAATGGTAAAGTTGGGAATGTGAAGGTGGATGGAGTAGTTGGTGAGTGGGGTGTGCCTGCTGAGATAGATGAGAATGGGAGTGCATTAGTGGACATTTGTGCTGGGAGGGGGTTGGTGATAGCCAATACCCTCTTCAGGCATAAAATGATCCACAGGTATACATGGCGAGTGATGAGAAGGGTGGGTGGTGAACTGAATAAAAGGAAGGCAATGATTGATTATGTGTGTGTGGATGAAAGGATGCGAAGATGTGTAAAGGATGCAAGAGTGTATAGAGGTTGGGGGAGTGGACTTTCTGACCACTACTTGGTGGTGGCCAGAATTAGAATGCAAGTAAGATGGAGGAATAGAAGAAGGGAAAGACGAGAGGAAGGAGTAGTTGCAAGGAGAGTGGAAAGGTTACAAAAGGATGAGAAAAAGGCAGAGTATAAGAAAGAAGTGGAGGAACGATTGGGCAAATATGAATTGGAGCAGATGGGAGACGTGGAAGGTGTGTGTAAGATATTTACAGAAGAAATATGTGCAGCATGTGATGTGGTGTGTGGAAGGAAGAGAAGACGGAGGGGGGTGCAAGGAACAGCTTGGTGGACTGAAGAGGTGAAACAGGCTGTGGCACAAAAGAAGAACGCATACAATGAATGGATGAGAAATAGAGGCGTGGAAGAAATTGAGAAGCGGAAGAGAGAGTTATATGTGGAAAGAAAGAGAGAGGTGAAAAGATTAGTAAGAGAGAGTAAGAAGAGAGTGGATGAGGAATTTGGAAGGAATTTGAGTGTAAAGTGGAGGGACTGTAAGAAAATGTTCTGGAGAGAAGTGAAAAGAGTAAGAGAGGGTGGAAGTATAGTTAGCAGGGGAGTGAAAGATAAAAATGGTAGATTACTAGTGGAGAAGGGAGGAAAAGTGAGCAGATGGAGAGAACACTTTAAGGAATTGTTGAACGTAGAGGATGGTAGTAATGCGAGTATAAGTGGCTTGGGAATGGCTGGGAGAAGGAGGGAGGTGAGAAGACAGGAAGAAATCAGTAGGATAGATGTTGTGGAAGCAATGAAGAAAGTTAAATCGGGGAAAGCCCCAGGAATTGATGGAGTGTGTGGTGAAATGCTGAAGCATGGGGGAGAGATAGTAGTAGAATGGATGTGGAAGATGTGCAGATTGGCCTGGGAGGAAGGTAGAGTCCCGGAAGATTGGAAGTCAGGTATAATTATTCCCTTGTACAAAGGAAAAGGGGAAAAAGAAGTGTGTGGTAATCATAGGGGCATTTGTCTTCATAGTATAATAGGAAAAGTGTATGGTAGGATACTTATAGACAGAGTTAGAGAAAGAACAGGGAGGCTTTAGGAAGGGAAGAGGTTGTGTAGATCAGATATTCATTCTTAGATCTTTAGTGGAAAAGTTTCTAGAGAAGGGAAAGAAGTTGTATGCGGCTTTCATGGATTTGGAGAAAGCATATGACAGGGTGGATAGACAAGGATTGTGGAAAGTGTTAAGAATATATGGAGTAGATGGGAAGTTGTTGAATGCTGTGAAGAGTATGTACGATGGTGCGAAGGCTGCAGTACGTGTGGATGGTGAACTAAGTGAATTTTTCTCTTTGAAAGTTGGTTTGAAACAGGGATGTGTCATGTCTCCATGGTTGTTCAATCTATACATGGATGGGGTAATAAAAGAGGTACAAGGTAGGGTAGTGGATGTTGGAGTGGCCCTGGTGAGAGAGGGTAGTGTTTGGAAACTCCCTGTACTGTTGTTTGCAGATGATACTGTGTTGTTGAGTGAAGACGAAGGGGAGCTGCAAGGCTTGGCGGATGAGTTTGAGAGAGTGTGTAAGAAACGGAATCTAAAGGTGAATGTAGGGAAGAGTAAAGTGATGGTCTTTGAGAGAGGTGAAGTTAGTGAATGTACAGCGAGGTTAGATGGTGAGGAATTGGAAAATGTGAGTACGTTTAAGTACTTGGGTAGTGTGATGAGTAAGGATGGAGGTTTGGAGGGTGAAGTGCTTGAAAGGGTAGAGCAGGGAAGAAAGGTTGCTGGTTCTTTGAAAGCAGTGATAAGAAACAGGGAAGTGAGCATGGAAGTGAAAAAGTTACTACATGACAGTACAGCCTATTGTGATACCAACTCTAACGTACGGAAGTGAAGCTTGGACATTGTTGGAAGGAGACAAGTCAAGAGTGAGAGCAGTGGAAATGAGTTATTTAAGAGGAGCCTGTGGAGTCACGTGGAGAGACAGGCTGACGAATGAGGATATAAAAGAGCATTGTGGTGTTGATGTGGATGTGATAGGAAGCGTTATGAGGAACACACTGAGGTGGTTTGGCCATGTGGAGAGGATGGAGGGTGAAAGACTGACGAAGAGAGTGTATGTGAGTGAGGTGGAGGGGGGAAGAGGGAGGGGGAGGCCGAGGATGAGATGGAGGGATGGGGTGGAGAGGTATATTAGAGAGGGGGGTGTGAGTTGGGAGCAGGGCAGTGAAATGGCGGGGGACAGGGCGACTTGGAGGCGATTTGTTTGTGGCCTCCCCAAACAGGATTGAGGCGTCTGGCAATAGATAGATAGATAGATCATTTTCCTGCCTAGAAAATACAAGATCTATTACTGATGGATCATCAGGTCGTCTTTTTCTGTTTTTTTCCATTACATGTTGTGTTAGGAAAAACTGCACAAGGTCCAGGAGCTTTTGGTCCCAACAGTTTTAATGGCTTCTTACATCTAGAGTGTACCAATTTATATTTGTATTGAAATCTTCAGTTAATATAATTCTTTCAGATTTCTCTCCCATTCTGTGTAGTAATTCTCTTAAACTCTGAATTGTACTCTCTGCCAGGTCTTCATAATCACCTCTTTCCGAAGTGTTTGTTCAGAGTGGTGTGCATGAATTTGCCACAATTAATTTCCTTTCAGAAGTATTAATCCCTGCTGAAATCATTTTTACTTGTGAGGGTATATCTAGTACTGTTTCTTTGACTTGCAGATTTTTCTTTGTTAATATCATAATTCCTCCTTTTTTTTTTAATTCCTATCTCTTTTCCATATATTGTATTCCTCCAAGTTTAGGGTGTCGTTTGATATCTTTGGAGTTAATTTTGTTTCAGTCAGGCAAATAATATGTGGTTGCTTTTCTTTGGTATAATCTTTCATCTCTAATAATTTAGATACCATTCCATCTATATTTGAGTACATCAACTTAATCATCTTGTTGAGGTACTTGCCATAACTTGAGTCTGTTACCTTCATTGTTTTTATTCCCTTGTAGTTATGTACTACTTTTGTACTTGCAGTCCAGTTACTTTGTAAAAATAATTTCCTTTTCTCTTTCTCTCATCTTTCCTTGTTTTTGTTTTTGCTTCCTCCCTCTTCTCCTTTAGTGTTCCCAATTCCTCTTGAGTTATGCATCTTTTTATCCATACTCTTTTAACTCCTCTTTTTCCATGCGTTTGCTGGCATTTTTTAATATTTCCTCTACAGTGTTTGCACTCTGGAATGTTGCTTTCAGTGGCCTTGACTTACTTCTCTCATATTTCCCTAGCGTTTTATGTTCTTCTATATCTTTATCACAGATATCCTCTGATACTTGCTGCAGTATGCTCATTATATTTTCCATCTCCTTTTTGTCCCTCGAGATTCTGTTTTTTATTTTATATTCACCTCTGTCACTGATTGTTATAGATTTGTTAATTTCTACAGCTTCTCTGACTAGTTTTGGGTTGTTCTTTATAATTTCTTTCACTCCCTTTCTAATGCTTTTTTCTTCTACCTTTGTATCTAAATCATTCTTTACTTGCACCGTTTCAGCATACGTAGTTTGTACCCTATCTTTGTAATTTCTCACCATTTGATTTATCTGTGTTACTTTGTCTTCAGTGTTACTACTTTGGTCTATCAGACTGCTGGCTTGCCTGATTTTCTCTGTATCATTTCTGAAATCATCCATAATTCTCTCATGGTTAACAACTGTACATCCCATTGTGCTGGCCTTTGTTCTCAGTGAATTTACCTCAGCTGATAGTTCATCTATTGTTGTGCCTTTTCTATTTATTTCCTTTATTAATTCCTTATTTTTTTCCTTCTATCTGCATAACTCATTCTTGATTTCTTCAATTTCCATTTGAAAAATCTATCTAGTCTATTCACTTTTTCAACTAACTTATTGTAAGTTTCCTTTTGAACGAGTTCTAGGTAGAAGTCATCATCCTGTTTTTTACCTTTGTGTGTGTGTATCATCTGGACCTCCTTTTCCAACCTAGGGCAGGGTGAGGAGTAGCAATGTCCAGACAGCCAATGTTTGTCCAATTCAATGGGCCATGCTGTAGCACCAGTCGAACAGGGCAGTACTCCCGAGGTTGATGGCAAGCTGGTGATAGGGAGAGCTGGAGCTCCCGTTTCACCAGCCCTCAGGACTTGATCCTGACCATCTCCCTTTTCTGAACATTTTCAGTGCATTCATTTACACAGAGAGTAGGCCAGCATGCTCTCATAATACCTCTGCCTTCAACTGTCTACATCACACTACATGCGCATAACATATCACACCTTCTGTTGACATATTTAGTAATGGCCGCTGCAATCTTACAATCAAATGAGGTGGTACCTCAGATTGCCACCACCGGCAGGGTAGGGCTGGAGGCACAGGGTCCTCCAGGTCGTCATCAAGCGACTGTGCCGGCAGCGACTGTTGCTATTTCCGGGAATGCTCGTCGGCGAAGAGGTGACGGTGCGGCCTTATTCTTTACCAACATCCGCGGCCTTACCACAAATTTAAACTCAGTTCATTTTTTCCTTCAGTCCATATCCCCTTTGGCCCTATTCCTCACAGAACCACAAATCTCACCCTTCATTTTGCTTTCCCGGTTACCATCTCCTTACAAAGTTTCGAAACAAGGGCGGCACCTGTTGTTATATCAAATCCCAATATGCAGTTGATACTATTTTAAACTTCATCCAGTTTTGATTACTCTTTATATAAATTAAATTGCCAAAACATTACCAAATACATCTGTGTAGTTTATCGTTCCCCCAATGCTTTTTCGGAACCCAGTGTATTTGATTCCATATCCACTCAGTTGAGTAACTTTGACCTTGCCTTTGGCAATGAAATTACCATTTTGGGTGATTTTAACATACACAATGTTGAATGGTTATTGCATTCTGCCCGGACTGACGTTGCTGGTCTAGAATGCGAGCTGTTTGCGGAATCATTTAATCTCACCCAGTTGGTAAAGCAACCAACCAGAATACCTGATAATCCTGACCATAATGCCCATCTCTTGGATTTATTCTTGACAAATAATCCAGATCAATACAGGATAGAGGTACTGTCACCACTTGGATCCTCTGACCACAATCTCATCAAAGCCTCATTAGTTAACCCTCCTACACCTCCCCATTCCGAACCTGTCAGGGTGACCCGATGGCACTTTGACAGGGCAGACTGGGATGGATTTAGAAATTATCTTGCCGATGTTCCATGGCAGTCTTTCTTCTCTAGTGATCCCAATACTACCCAGTCCCACATTTGTGACTTAATATTAGCTGGTATGGATTTATTCATACCAAGTCAACAGTTCACTAAAAGATCAAACTCTCCAAAATGGTTTGATGGCAATTGTGCCAGAGCAACAGCCCAAAAGTCATTAGCATATAACTCTTACTTAAAATCAAAAACATCTGAATCACTCTCCCAATTTAAAATTGCTAGAAATCATGCAAAAGCTGTATTAAATCTATCTAAATCAAACTTTCTTCAAAAGCAAGCATCAAAACTACTTAACAACCCTAATGACAATAGAATATTCTGGTCAACTCTTAATTCTTTCAATAATAACTTTAACAAGTCATCTTCCATTCCCCCACTAAAATCTTCAGATGGCATTACAAGTAACTCGCACGGAACACGATGTCACGGAACGCGCTCACAATTATACACGGTAAGGGCTGGGATACATATAAGACAACATAAGATTAAAAAAAAATTATGAAAACTACAAATTAACGCAGGAGAGGCCTTTGAAAGATCAAATCCTCGAACGTCACCGCAGCGCGCGGTTTGTTTTGATTACGTGACGATCTAGACGGGAAATTATTCAGTGAGTGAGACATTCCCGAGTACAGTAGCACAGTATTTGTAAGTTAAATATTTACAGTACTGTACTGTTCTGGTAAGTTTATGTGCAACTTAAAGTACTATTAAATAACGTTAAAGCAAGAAATAAAGTCTTATAACCAGTTTACCTGATAGGCGTCAGAATATTGCCTTTTTTATTTGTTCGTTTTTTCCACAGTGCTGTTCAGTACTTGTAAGTTAAATATTTACTGTTCTCGTATGTACTGTACTTGTAAACACTTAAATAAAGTTAAATCATTAAATAAAGCCTTGTAACCAGTTAACCCGAATTTATATGATTACCCATGATCGGCGTCGGAATATTGCCTTTTTTTTGTTTGTTCGTTAAAGACTTATAATAAGAGAAAAATACATTTTTGTCTTGGTATCTTTACCTATTTGCTCAGGTTTGCTGTAATGGTTTGCAACTTGTAGAAAACTGTGAAAACTTTCGAGAAGTGAACGAAAATCTGGGACATGACCTTGACTTCACCGTCTCATGTATCATCTCTCAGTTCACCACCGGCTATCGTGACGGATGGATGTACTATTTTTTCGCTCGTGGCTATGCCTAACCACACATAGTTACACCCATTATCTCGACCCAGACAGAAAATACAACCTTTTTCCTCCCTTGCAAAACACAAACAACCACCCTGTTTACGAGACAGCAATATATATTGCGAAAATAACAAGGTAAAATGATAAAGATGAACGTAAAATGATTGAGAAAGATGAACATGTTATGACGGAAGAAATACGTTTTCCCCGTCTGTAAACGTATTTATTTCTGCTTTGTATCTGTATTCGTATTAATTAGACTTATTGTTAGTTCTGAAACTGCATTACGATTCTATTTTTAGCCATTCTCGTGGTGTGGGAGCTGGAAGTTGTGACACAACTTCCTTATTGCTAATCGGACTGACCCTCCACTTTATTCTCCCGTGGCAGAGTCTAGCCTTGGAGGACGTGCAGTTTTCTCATTTAGGACTGAAAATTCAACTCTTTCGCTCCCTTTTCCAAGCATGGGCACAACGATAACGTAAAAAATAACTCGAAACTACCATAAATATATATCAAAAAGGTGAAAATGTATTCATAACATTTTTTTTTTTTTTTTTTTTTCCAGCCATTCCTAACAGATTATGTACTGAAATCATTCGATATCACAGTACTGCATTTCTAAGTTAAATATGTACTGTTCTGGTATGTACTTGTAAGTTAAAGCACTGGTACCAGTTAACCTAATTTGTATGATTACCTATGATCAGCGTCGGAATGTTTCCTTGTGTTTACGTACAGTATTTGTGTGTTGAAGTTTTGCTCAGGAGTACTGTATTTGTGAGTTATAACATTAAATAAACCTTCTAACCACTTAAAGTGCTTTCTAGTGACAGATAACAGGAAAACAACACATTTGGGGGGTCTAGGGAGCAAAATACGGAGTAGTTTAAATATACGCGATTTCGCACCTAACACGGCACGGTAGGAACAAAACCCACGTGTTCCATGCGAGTTACCTGTATTACAAATGACCCACGTGGGAAAGCAGATATCTTTGCTAGTACCTTTGCAAGAAACTCTGCCATAGATGATACCAGCCAGAATGTCTCGGTACTGGAACTTGATTCTCCCGAAATTGCCCCGCTTAAAATACAGACAAGATTCGTAAAATCCATCCTAGACAATTTACCTACCAACAAAGCTCCAAGCCCAGATGGAATTCCTCCAATTGTTTTGAAAAAGTGTTCCCCTGAACTTGCCTCTGTCCTAGCCAAATTATTCAGACTATGCATACGTACTTCTTTATTCCCAAATTCATGGAAAGAAGCCAATATCCACCCAGTTCCGAAGAAAGGAAGTTCGTCTGACCCCTCCAATTACAGACCAATAGCTGTCACATCTTCTCATGGTAAGGTATTTGAAACTTTAATTAATAAGCATATTGTTAAACATCTTGAATCCAACAACTTAATTAGTGATAGACAATACAGTTTTCGCCACGAAAGATCCACCATTGACATACTCAATCTCTTAACTCATACCATCCATCAATCAATTGATCTTTTTGGAGAAACTCATGCAGTAGCTCTTGATATCTCTAAAGCTTTCGACAGAGTATGGCACCGTTCCCTGCTGTCCAAACTCCCTTGCTATGGACTAACGTCTTTTGTTCCTTTGATTTCTTCTTATCTTAGTGACAGGAAAATAAGAGTAAAAGTAGATGATGTATATTCGAATTTCCACTCAGTTAACGCCGGCGTGCCGCAGGGATCAGTTCTGGCGCCAACCCTATTTCTGGTTCATATTAATGATCTCTTATCTATCACTCACAATCCCGTTCACTCATATGCAGATGACTCAACACCACATAGTTCATTCACACTCAGACATCCATTTACAAAGTCTAATATCTCTACCTCTCAACTCAGTACAGCCATCTCCATAAATCAAGATCTAGCTACAATCAGTGAATGGGGACAAAACAACCTTGTCTCTTTTAATGCTAGTAAAACTAAACATATACAGTTTACTAATAGACAGATATTACCAGATTCGTACATTACCTTCAGTGCTACTAATATTCCCATCTCCAAAAGTATTGAAATTCTTGGTGTCTCACTTAACAGTGCCCTCAACTGGACCTCTCATGTCAGATCACTTGCTAAGGCCGCCTCAAAGAAACTTGGATTATTGTACAGAGTCCGTAACTTCTTCACTGATGAGCAGTTAGCTATAATTTATAAGAGTCATGTGCGCTCTCAGCTTGACTATTGCTCACCCTTGTGGAATGGTTGTGGAGAGGTTGCATTGAGACAACTGGACAAAATTCAGAATAAAGCTGTTAGAATTATTAACAACCCTGCCATTACATATAAACTACCTCCCCTGCAAGTAAGAAGGAATGTTGCCTCCCTTGCATTATTTTACAGATATTTTTTTGGCAAGTGCTCAGACGAGGTTGCGTCCATGGTGCCGCCTCTCCATGCCTTCCCTCGTGCTACACGGGCATCTGGTAGCGCTCATGACTGGAATGTCACTCAACCATATTGCAGAACTTCTGCCTATCAGAATTCTTTCATTCCCTGAACTGCATCTCTCTGGAACTCGCTTCCCCAGAGTTGTTTTCCTCCAAATTTCAACCCACAACTGTTCAAGTCTAACTGTTGCAGATATTTTATGAATGGAGGACACCAGTAGTCTGGTGTATGGATTATTTTTCTTTTCCCCATTTGTTTTTCCTTCCTCCGTTCTGTTATTTAAAAAAAAAAAAAAATCAATCATCATTCAAGCTCTCAAAATCATGGCTCCATCAGTTAGGCCAAAAAAATTTCACCACATTCAGTGACATCACATATACCCATCTATACACAGTCTGAATGCTGTTGCATTAGAAAGGGGCGCCAAATCCCTGGTTATGTGCTTCTTTGCACAAAATTCATCTATCCAGCTCGGGTTCTTGTCAGTCCCTTTGCCTCACCAACTTCCATATCTCTCTACCCCACACACTCATCCACCATATCTCTCCACCTTTTTCTTGGCCTACCTCGCCTCCTTCCTCCTTCAACTTCGCCCAGATATACTTTTTTCACCACTCTATTGTCATCCATTCTTTGCATATGATCAAACCATTTCAGTACACTCTCATGGATTCTGGTGTCCACAGACTTCCCCACTCCGAATCTTTCACGTATCACATTATTCGGTATCCTATCCACTCTCTATACTCTACATACGTTCCTCAGCAGTCCCATCTCCACTGCTTATACTCTTGACTTTTCATTTTAATGCCACACCATAGTCACACATCCATACGTTAGTGTTGGCACTAACACTTCTTTATGTAAGCCTTATGCCGCTGCAACACTCAAGCCTCTGTAACGTTACACTAGGAATTACCTTCTCTCTCAATAGCCATCACTTTACTCCTTTTAGTGTTTACATTCAAGGCACGACACTCACAGACATGTACAAAATTCTGCACTAGTCTACCAAGCTTTTGTCTGGTATTTGCAGATAGCACTGCATTATCAGCACACAACAAATCTGAGATATTCCATCCATCGCTATTTATTTCCAACACTATCCCTTTCTCCATTACTTGTGTTTTTACTTCTCTTATTGCCCCATCCATATGTATATATTGAACCACCTTGGGGACATCACGCAACCTTGTCACACGTTCACATTGATTGTGACCCATTCACTTCGATGCCCATTTACCCTTACACATGCCTGTCTACCACCAGCACCTAGCAGCTTACCATCTACCCCTTTCATGCACATAACTTTCCATAGTCCTTCTCTGTCTGCATTGTCATATGCTTTTTCCAGATCCATAAATGCCATAAACACCTTATTGTCCTCCTCACATTCCTTCTCCACTGTCTGTTTCACTGCAAATATATGATCCACTCATCCTCTGCGACTCCTAAAGCCACCCTGTTCATCACTCACTTGGACTTCTAATATCTCTCTTACTTTCTCTATGTTAATTCTTCCTTATACCTTCCCTACAACACTCAGTCAACATATGCCACGATAATTCTTGCAGTCACTACGCTCACCTTTATTTTTGTATAGGGGTGCAATTGCTGCCATTTTCCAGTCTACTGGCACAGTTTCGCTCATCCATGCCTTCTTACGTATCTCCAACAAGCACTTCATTCCACTCTTCCCACTACACTTAATCATCTTTGCATACACCTCATCAACTCCAGCTGCTTTCCCATTTTTCAGTCACTTCACAACGTTCTTCACCTGTGGGAGTGTCACGTTTCCTGTCAATTGCATTCCTCCTCTGTACACCCCCCAAACCAAGCATGTTAACATATGCTTTGCTCTCTCCTTTCCCATGCATAGCCTTCCAAAATATTCTTTCCATCTGGTCATTACTTCATTCCCATGGGCTAATCATATATCACATACATAATCCTTCACACTTTCACACTTCCTTCCACTGTCACTTCTACATTTCCAAATCTCTTTCCAGAATAACTTATTTTCAGAGCAATTTGCATTTATTTTTCTTCCTAGATCATCATTTACCTCCTCCTTTTTCCTCCTCACTGGTCTCTTTACATGCTTCTCGCTTTCAATATATTCATTTCTTATTTCAGTTGAACCCCTGTTCTGTTTCCACTTTAGCCACATCTACCTCTTTTCCTCCACTACTTTCTTAACCTCTTCTCACCATGCTGCACCTTGTTCGTTGTTACTCATGCCACACCAAACACCTTTGCTTTCCTAACTAAGCAATCCCTATACAGTATGTATTTCAAAGGCTGTCCAAGTCCATTTCATTCCAGTTTACTGATTCTAACTCCATCCCCACTTTGGCCCTGTATTCATTTGCCATTTCTTTGATCCTCAGGTTCTTGGCTTTCAGTCTTTCTCCGTGACTTCTCTCTCTCTTGGTCCACCTCACTCCTTTCAGCTTTATTTTGCATACCATAATCATATGATCTGATAAACCTCCATATTGTCATCTCACTGCCCTTGTATCAGCAACATTATCCAGCATAGATTTCTTTACAAGCACATAATCAATTACACTCCTTTCAGCACGATCGCCATTCCCTTCATACCATGTAAATTTATGTGCATCTTTGTTTTTGAAATAAGAATTGCAAATACACAGCATCCTTTCCTGACACATATTCTTCGGTCACTTCCCATTATCATTCTCTCTTGGTTCTCCATTATTACCCATTATATAATTCACATGACCATTGCCTACTCACCCATGCATGTCACCCATTACAAACGCCTTATAACTCCTGGGCATTTTTCCTACTACTTCATCCAGCTCATCCCAAAGCCTGTCTTTGTCTCATTCATGTCATCACATGGTACATACACTACAATCACTGCCACTTTCACCTTCTCAAACTTAACGACATACATACATCTCGAGATGACACATTTGTAATCTCTCATTCCACTCTGTCACATTTCGTTCTTTAACAAAGCAACTCCTTCCTTGCATCTTCCTCGCCCATTCATGCCCATGCCCATTCACACATGCTCATGCGCACGGACTCTCTCTCTCTCTCTCTCTCTCTCTCTCTCTCTCTCTCTCTCTCTCTCTCTCTCTCTCTAACACACACACACACACACACACACACACACACACACACGCACGCACACACAAATAAAACTAGATATACCATCACAAGTAGAACTGATTGCAGTAGAGATCGATACATCTGAAGGTAAAGTAATTGTAGCCAATTTGTACATGCCACCCAGATCAAACACATGGGAAAGAGACGAATATGAGGACCTGGCAGAGAGTACAATTCAGAGCGTAAGATCATTGCTACATAAAATGGAAGAGAAATTGGAAAGAATTATATTAACTGGGGACTTCAATACAAATATAAATTGGAATGCTCTAGATATAAATAGTGAAGAAAGCTGTTGGGACCAAAAGCTCCTGGATCTTGTACAAGAGTTTTTCTTAACGCAACATGTTAGGGAAACCACCAGAAAAAGAGGACTTGATGTACCTTCAGTGCTAGATCTAATATTTACAAGGCAAGAAAAGGATATTGACAGTTTAATATATCACCCTCCACTCGGCAAAAGTGATCATGCAGTACTAAATTATAACTTCAGGATAGCATATGACATAGTAAACAGCAATGATAGTTACAAAAAGAGCCTAAACTATAAAAAGGGAAATTATCAAGACCTAAAGAAGTATTTCTTAGAAGTTGATTGGGAAAATGAGCTTAGAAGACAAGATTTAAATGCTGTATATAAAAAATTTTGTGAATTTTGTGAAACAGGAGTCCAGAAGTACATCCCACAGCACAAAGAAGCAGATAAGAAAATACAGAAATGGTTCAATACAGAATGTAAAAAATCAAAAGAAAGAAGAGATTTGTTGTGGAATAGATACAGAAGACACAATAGTGAAAGGGCGTATAATAATTACAAACAGGCAAGAAACGACTATACAAGAATAAGGAGGGAAGCCCAAAAACAGTTTGAGGAGGATATAATAAATAAAAGTAGTGATCAACCAAAGCTGTTTTACAGCTATATCAGAAGCAAAACTAAAGTAAAAGATATAATACAATCCATTACGGACGAGGGAATCACTTATACACAAGAGAAAGATATTTGTGAAGCACTAAATAAGAATTTCCAATTAGTTTTTACAGAAGAAAAAAATTTTGAGAGGGACTATGTGGAACACGCATGTACACACATACTACCAGATATACAAATAGCAGAAAAAGTAATACAGGAGGAGTTAAGTAGATTAGACAGAGGAAAAGCAAGTGGTCCTGATGAAATTTCATGTTGGGTATTACGAGAATGTGCAAAGGAGTTAAGTAAACCATTATTTTTAATTTTCAAGAAATCCTTGAGTCAAGGTAAACTACCTGATATTTGGAAAAAAGCAAATATTGTCCCCTTATTCAAGAAAGGAAATTGACAAAATCTAAAGGTGAATGTAGGGAAGAGTAAAGTGATGGTCTTTGAGAGAGGTGAAGTCAGTGAATGTACAGCAAGGTTGGATGGTGAGGAATTGGAAAATGTGAGTACGTTTAAGTACTTGGGTAGTGTGATGAGTAAGGATGGAGGTTTGGAGGGTGAAGTGCTTGAAAGGGTAGAGTAGGGAAGAAAGGTTGCTGGTTCTTTGAAAGCAGTGATAAGAAACAGGGAAGTGAGCATGGAAGTGAAAAAGTTACTACATGACAGTATTGTGATACCAACTCTAACGTACGGAAGTGAAGCTTGGACGTTGTTGGAAGGACACAAGTCAAGAGTGAGAGCAGTGGAAATGAGTTATTTAAGAGGAGCCTGTGGAGTCACGTGGAGAGACAGGCTGACGAATGAGGATATAAAGGAGCGTTGTGATGTTGATGTGGATGTGATAGGAAGTGTTAAGAGGAACATACTGAGGTGGTTTGGCCATGTGGAGAGGATGGAGGGTGAAAGACTGACGAAGAGAGTGTATGTGAGTGAGGTGGAGGGGGAAAGAGGGAGGGGGAGGCCGAGGATGAGATGGAGGGATGGGGTGGAGAGGTATATGGGAGAGGGGGGTGTGAGTTGGGAGCAGGGGAGTGAAATGGCGGGGGACAGGGCGACTTGGAGGCGATTTGTTTGTGGCCACCCCAAACGGGATTGAGGCGTCTGGCAATAGATAGATAGATAGATAGAGATAGAATTTGACAAAATCCACTCAACTACCGACCAGTATCACTGACCAGTGTTGTAAGCAAGGTATTAGAAAAACTTATAAGAAAAGCTTGGGTAAACCATCTAGAAGAACACAGTATGATAACGGAAAGACAGTTTGGTTTCAGAAAAGGAAAATCATGTGTTACTAATCTGTTGAGCTACTATGACAGAGTAACAAACACAATACAGGAAAGGGAAGGATGGGTGGACAGTATCTATTTAGATTTCAAGAAAGCTTTTGACACAGTACCACACCAAAGACTTTTATGGAAACTGTACCATCAAGGAGGAATTCGAGGCAAACTGTTTTGTTGGATGCAAGACTTTCTCATAAAAAGAGAAATGAGGACAGTACTAAGAGGAAACTACTCATCATGGAAAGAAGTGACAAGTGGAGTACCACAGGGTTCAGTGCTGGCACCAATCATGTTTTTAGTGTATATAAATGATATAAACAGTAACACTGGAAATGAGAGCTATCTGAATATGTTTGCAGATGATGCACAAATACAAAGGAGAATTACTAACACAGACTCTTGTAAAGAGCTACTAGAAGAATTAAATAAACTTCATGAATGGAGTAGTACATGGCAAATGGAATTCAATGTGGACAAGTGTCATGTAATCAAGTTTGGTAAAAGTGGAAAAAGACCTGATTGGGATTATAAGTTAGGAAATAAAACCCTATACAC
The DNA here is from genome assembly GCF_032717465.1 of Coenobita brevimanus. Classification (NCBI taxonomy): domain Eukaryota; kingdom Metazoa; phylum Arthropoda; class Malacostraca; order Decapoda; family Coenobitidae; genus Coenobita; species Coenobita brevimanus. The sequence continues at coordinate 50,812,096 of NC_137054.1, read as the reverse complement.
ATCAGAAAGAGAGAAAGACCTAGGTGTGATTATCAATAACAGACTATCTCCCGCTGACCACATCAGCGAGAAGGTACGGAACATGTATACACTGCTTGCAAATATGAGAATAGCATTCACATACATAAATGAAGACATGCTAAGAAGGATAATAACAGCGTTCATTAGACCAACCCTGGAATATGCATCAGTAGTCTGGAGTCCTCGTCTCAAAAAGCACATAGACAAGTTTGAAAAAGTTCAAAGGGCCGCTACAAGATGGATACCAAGCTTAAGGGACCTAAGCTACGAAGAAAGACTAAATAAACTGAATCTACCAACACTACAGGAGAGAAGGAAAAGAGGTGACATGATAATGCTATATAAATGCATATCAGGAAAGGAGAAAATAGACATAAATGATTACTTAACATATGGAGAAGCATCAGCAAGAGGATACTGCAAAAAACTGCATAAGAAGAGAGGTGATAAAGACGTAAGGAAATTCAGTTTCCCAAACAGAGCAATTGATCAATGGAATGCACTACCGAATGAAATAGTGTGTGCCAAAACAATTCACAAATTTAAGGATATGTACGATAAATATGGTTTAAGACACGGGACAGTACGAGCTTCACTCATTCCTGTAAAGATACAATTAGGTAAGAACAATTAGGTAAGAACACACAGAATGCAAAGCTACAAAAATGATGTTGAAACCACGTATGCTGAAATGGTGAAAGTAAAGAAAGACTTAGAAACAAGGGTGGAGGAAAAAAGCATTAAAAAGGAAGTAAAAGATTAATCCAAAACAATCCAAAGTTAGTCAGAGATTCAGTAGATATAAACAAATCTATAGTAATCACTGGTATAGAAGAGGAAGAAGTAAAAACAAGATCACAAGAGACAAAAAGGAGATGGCAAATGTAATGAGCTTACTGAAAGAAGTATCAGAGGAAATCTGTAGTAAAGACATAGAGGAACACAAAAGGTTAGGGAAATACGAGAAAAGCAAGACAAGACCTCTAAAGGTAACTTTCCAGAGTGTAAACACTGTGGAAGAGATACTAAAAAATGCAAAGAATCTTTTGGAAAAAGAGGAGTTCAAAAATGTATGGATAAAAAGATGCCTAACACAAGAGGAACTGGAATTACGGAAAGAGAAAAGGGAGGAAGCAAAAACAAAAAATGAGGGAAGATCAGAAGAGGAGAAGAAGAAATTTTTTTACAAAGTAATAGGATTGCAGGTACGAAAGTGGTACACAAACAGGATGGAATAAAAAGGAGGAAGGTAGTAGAACCATGTCATGACAAGTATATAAACAAGATGATAAAGTTGATGTACTCAAATGTGGATGGAATGGTATCTAAATTACTAGAGATGAATGATTATGTCAGCGAAAATGAACCACAAATAATATGCTTAACTGAAACAAAATTAACACCAAGGATATCCAATGACATACTAAACTTAGAGGAATGCAGTATATATAGAAGAGACAAATTTTGAAAAAGGAGGAGGAATTATAATATTAACTAAGAAAAATCTGAAAGTCAATGAAATAAAACTAGATATACCATCACAAGTAGAACTGATTGCAGTAGAGATCAACACATCTGAAGGTAAAGTAATTGTAGCCAATTTGTACATGCCACCCAGATCAAACACATGGGAAAGAGACGAATATGAGGACCTGGCAGAGATCACAATTCAGAGTTAAAGATCATGGAAGAGAAATCAGAAAGAATTATACTAACTGGGGATTTCAATACAAATATAAATTGGAATACTGTAGATATAATTAGCCAAGAAAGCTGTTGGGACCAAAAGCTCCTGGATCTCGTACAAGAGTTCTTCCTAATGCAACATGTGAGGGAAACCACCAGAAAAAGAGGACTTGATGTACCTTCAGTGCTAGATCTAATATTTACTAGGCAAAAAAATGATACTGACAGTTTAATATATCACTCTCCACTCGGCAAAAGCGATCATGCAGTACTAAATGATAACTTCAGGATAGCATATGACATAGTAAACAGCAATGACAGTTACAAAGAGCCAAAACTATAAAAAGGGAAATTATCAAGACCTAAAGAAGTATTTCTTAGAAGTTGATTGGGAAAATGAGCTTAGAGGACAAGATGTAAATGCTGTATATAAAAAATTTTGTGAATTTTATGAAATAGGAGTCCAGAAGTACATCCCACAGCACAAAGAAGCAGATAAGTAAATACAGAAATGGTTCAATAGAGAATGTAAAAAATCAAAAGAAAGAAGAGATTTGTTGTGGAATAGATACAGAAGACATAATAGTGAAAGGGCGTATAATTACAAACAGGCAAGAAACGATTATACAAGAATAAGGAGGGAAGCCCAAAAACAGTTTGAGGAGGATATAATAAATAAAAGTAGTGATCAACCAAAGTAAAAGATATAATACAATCAATTACGGACGAGGGAATCACTTATACACAAGAGAAAGATATTTGTGAAGCACTAAATAAGAATTTCCAATTAGTTTTTACAGAAGAAAAAAATTTTGAGAGGGACTATGTGGAACATGCATGTCCACACATACTACCAGATATACAAATAGCAGAAAAAGTAATACAGGAGGAGTTAAGTAGATTAGACAGAGGAAAAGCAAGTGGTCCTGATGAAATTTCATGTTGGATACTACGAGAATGTGTAAAGGAGTTAAGTAAACCATTATTTTTAATTTTCAAGAAATCATTGAGTCAAGGTAAACTACCTGATATTTGGAAAAAAGCAAATGTTGTCCCCTTATTCAAGAAAGGAAATAGACAAAATCCACTCAACTACCGACCAGTATCACTGACCAGTGTTGTAAGCAAGGTATTAGAAAAGCTTATAAGAAAAGCTTGGGTAAATCATCTAGAAGAACACAGTATGATAACAGAAAGACAGTTTGGTTTCAGAAAAGGAAAATCATGTGTTACTAATCTGTTGAGCTACTATGACAGAGTAACAAACACAATACAGGAAAGGGAAGGATAGGTGGACAGTATCTATTTAGATTTCAAGAAAGCTTTTGACACAGTACCACACCAAAGACTTTTATGGAAACTGTACCATCAAGGAGGAATTCGAGGCAAACTGTTTTGTTGGATGCAAGACTTTCTCATAAAAAGAGAAATGAGAACAGTACTAAGAGGAAACTGCTCATCATGGAAAGAAGTGACTAGTTGAGTACCACAGGGTTCAGTGCTGGCACCAATCATGTTTTTAGTGTATATAAATGATATAAACAGTAACACTGGAAATGAGAGCTATCTGAATATGTTTGCAGATGATGCACAAATACAAAGGAGAATTACTAACACAGACTCTTGTAAAGAGCTACAAGAAGAATTAAATAAACTTCATGAATGGAGTAATACATGGCAAATGGAATTCAAATGTGGACAAGTGTCATGTAATCAAGTTTGGTAAAAGTGGAAAAAGACCTGATTGGGATTATAAGTTAGGAAATAAAATCCTATACAAATCAGAAAGAGAGAAAGACCTAGGTGTGATTATCAATAACAGACTATCTCCGGCTAACCACATCAGCGAGAAGGTACGGAACATGTATACACTGCTTGCAAATATGAGAATAGCATTCACATACATAAATGAAGACATGCTAAGATGGATAATAACATCATTCATTAGGCCAACCCTGGAATATGCATCAGTAGTCTGGAGTCCTCATCTCAAAAAGCACATAGACAAGATTGATAAAGTTCAAATGGCCGCTACGAGATGGATACCAAGCTTAAGGGACCTAAGCTACGAAGAAAGACTAAATAAACTGAATCTACCAACACTACAGGAGAGAAGGAAAAGAGGTGACATGATAATGCTATATAAGTGCATATCAGGGAAGGAGAAAATAGACATAAATGATTACTTAACATATGGAGAAGCATCAGCAAGAGGACACTGCAAAAAACTGCATAAGAAGAGAGGCGATAAAGACTTAAGGAAATTCAGTTTCCCAAACAGAGCAATTGATCATTGGAATGCACTACCGAATGAAATAGTGTGTGCCAAAACAATTCACAAATTTAAAGATATGTACGATAAATATGGTTTAAGACACGGGACAGTACGAGCTTGACTCATTCCTGTAAAGATACAATTAGGTAAGAACACACACACACACAGGGGGGGGAACTCAATTTCTGGCAGCCTCTCTTGTCAGTTGCTTATCCTTGAGGTCACACTATGACCTTGTCTCAGGTCTTTTTTGGTCTACCACCCGTAACCCTGCCCCCAGCATTCATGCTTCTCATCTTCTGTACCCAGTTGTCATCCTACATCCTCTCAACATGCCCAAACCATCTAAATTTACTTCTCCTCATTCCAACACCAATTTATTCAAGTCCCATCCTTCCTTTCAACTTTCATTGTAATCCTAGGCCCCCCCCCTTCTCCCACCCCAGACTCACATTCAAGGACACACTACACATCCATTTCATCATTGTCATTATGTATGTCTGTGCCTATGAATATCCTCTTCGTTTGCCGCCCAGTACTCACTAGCATATGACATTACAGTCCTAGCAGATGCCACGTACAACAATCCCATAGCATGGAGGGAAAGACCTCACAGTGTTAGGAGAGGCGACAGCTCCCTGAATTTCCTCCAACCATCCATTACCCTTGCGACAATGCTTCCTTAGATAGGTAGATAAAGCACGAAGTTTACAGGGCCAGATCTTCGTGTACTTTTGAGTTGTTGCCCTTATCACTTTCCAGTATAATCGGTGTTTGACATCTGGTTACTTTCATCAGTCAAGTAACATTTGATATTGTACTGTATATTTAAGACTGTTGAACCAAGAAGAAATTGTGGACATGATTGGGAATCCTTTGGTTAGTCATCCAAGGTTTGGTTGAATCATTTATGCATAAGAAAAAAAAAAAAAAAAAAGTAGCCAGGAAAAGATGCACTCTTTATGTTAAATATTATAATCTTAATGTGAAAAATGGGGGTGTTTACTGGGCAACAGGTAGCACCCCTGGATTTCCCCATGAGTAACAGAAATAAAAAGGTAAACAAATCAGTTGCATGAAATCAGAACTATCTGTATTTATTGTCATCTAAAACTTCTCCTGGCTTATCAGTTATCAATGGTGGTAGGTGATGGTTACCACCATCCACTAATGTGATGTTGTGTTGCCTACATCTTCCTTCATCTTATCAACCTTTCCCTGTATCTGCCCTCCTTTCATTCTATGACTTCCCTTTTCTCTCATTTGCCCTGTCATTTTTTATTGCTCTTTTTTCCACATCAAATGACACTACACTGATTGACATGCTTATTGGTTTCCTGTAACCCAGAAATCATTGACATTGCTAGGTGGTAACCATATAACCAAATAAAGGGGTGGTATGGAGCCTACTATGGTGCCCATGTTAACTGGGTGGAGAGATACAAATGTGGTATCCATCCAGGAACCGAACCTTCACACTTTTCCCTCCACCTCACTGTGGAGAGGTGCTGTCCAAAACAAAGGAACCTTGGTTCATTGATAGGGATGGCCCTGCAGGGGTCAGTTGTCTACATGGGGTTGATGGGTCTGCACAGCCAGACAGACTTGGTAACTTATCAGCAACAACAACAACAGTCATTTATCCAGTTTTAGCTTGTAAACTGTACAGTACTGATAGGTGACAGTGAAAGTCTTTGGAAAACCCCTTCAGTACAATGACAACTTCCCATAGTTTAGAGTTGCTGCCAGCCAGACAAATTTCTTCAGTATGAGCCACATGGTATAAAAAGGAGTAATGGGGGCTTTATGTAACCCCCAGAATTTGAATAGGCAATTTTAAGCTGAATGTAATTGGCTGGAGGTAACAAGGAAAAAATACTGTAAATATAACACCCCGATGCCGAAGGAGTCACATGGTCATATAAAAATGATTATTAATAACAACAACAACAGTCTGAAGTGCTAATTCTTCTAGAGAAATTCACTATATCTTGAGACACATTTGCACCTTTACAGTTACAAGAACTGTAACTGTTGTATTCATACAATACAAACTTCAACTGCTGAAGTGGCAACAACCATACTCTAAAATCATCTGTCACAACACCCCTCTTAAGGGTGTTGCTTCTCAAAAAGAGAAAGGCTTTGAGCTGCCCTTAAAGGATTCAGCAGTAGTCATCTGTCTATTGGATAACTGCAATCTATAGCCTAGGCACCACATGGGAAAACAGTTGATCAGAGAAAAATGACCAATGAACAGCTCCATTTGACACCTGACATTTCTGTAATACTGTATTAGATAATATTTTGTCAAAATTTCCTTGCATTAAGCCTTGCCACATGGGCATCCAAAGGCCATGCTACAGGATAATATTGGATGATTTGTTATGAACAGAAAACCATATAATACTGATGTAATATTTGATTCATAGTGGTTGGAACACCCCAGCAATGACAGCCTTGCATAGGTTCAATGCCCAGGAGGCAACTAGAGGGTTTTCAGTCATGTTGTTACTATTACTTAACCCCAGTCTGTCTTGCCATGTAGACCCTTCAGCCATAGTTAAGCAGCTGCATCTGTGGGTCTGTGGTACATGTAATACAGGTACTGTAGAGTACATACACCGTGTAGGGAACCGGCGTCCCCAAGTGGTAGACAGCACCTCTAGTGAGGTGCAGGGAAATGAGAGGTGGTTTGGCCCCTGGGTTGATATCACAGCTGCATTGTTCCACCCAATGTGCACAGCAGCACCACAAGTACTATGGCTCCTCATCAGTGCCTTTCAGTCATTTAATGCTACCAAGGGAAGCAGGCTGGTGATCTGTCCTTATGTATACTGGGTGGTGTTAGCCCAACCTTTGGCCCATAGACCCAAAATGTGATAAAATGAGAACAGTTGTTAACTTTTTTTTTTTTTTTTTTTTTTCTCCCGGGGCTTAAGATAGTGAATTTAATTTTTATTTAGATTTTAACATTCCTCTTCATTAAACCACAAGGACTACTCTGGTTCATTCCTAACATCTCCCCAGGAATTATGATGATATACTTGTTATATCTTCTTTTACAGAAGAATAGGTGGGGGCACTCACCATTTACTCACTCGATGTAGGGCTGCTCTTGGGTGACTGTCTTTCCCTCTCTTCCTTCCTTTCTTTTCTGTCTTTCTTTCCTTCATTCTTTCCTCTTCCATCTGTTTACGGGTGACTCTGCACTGAGTGACAAGCCACATGGTATCTTGTACACAGGAAACCATTTACCATGCTGGGTGGTAACCAGGTAACCAACTTATGGTGCCTGGTGGTTTAATGGGTAATTGAGGTGCTCCAGTCAGATTGAGCCTGTGTAGGTTTATATTCAAAGGGTGGTTGGGGTTTATTGCTCACGTAAAGCCACTCAGGGATGAATGAGACTGGTCACTTTTATCTTAAATGTCAGGACAAACTTGCCTAGCCCCAGGCTTCCACGCTCCTCATGGGGCAACACAGGGTTAGATGATAAATGAAAAAATATATCTTTTTTTCAGGTTGTACTGCCATGCAATTTGGAGCGAATGATTTGGAATGTTCAGAAGATCTTCCACATCAACAAAAGGACCCCAACAGATCTCTCCCCAGTCAGAGTGGTTGAAGGTGTGAGAGAAATGTTGAATAAGTGTAACATCGTGGCTGGAGAAGACCGGATCAGCTTGCAGGCCAATGAAAATGCTACTTTTTGCTTCCAGTGTCTTGTTAGATCAACACTATGTACTAAGAAAGTAGCAGAAGAATACAAGCTTACAACAGAGTCATTCAACTGGCTTGTTGGTGAAATTGAGACAAGATTCCACCAGGCTATTGTAAGTTTTTGTGGTATTTGATATTCCCAGAGTAATGATATTTAAGTTCTCTTGCATTAATTAATGCTAATTGTTGGTGAATGTCAAATAAAATTTAGGGTTGGAGTGATGATGATGACTAATTACAGATCCTTTCTCCCCCAGGCTGCTCCTGGAGAAATGGTTGGAGCCTTAGCTGCTCAGTCACTTGGTGAGCCTGCCACTCAGATGACACTGAACACTTTCCATTTTGCTGGTGTGTCATCCAAGAATGTAACACTGGGTGTACCCAGGCTGAAGGAAATCATCAACATCAGCAAGAAGCCCAAGGCTCCATCTTTAACTGTGTTCTTGGTTGGGGCATCTGCCAGGGATGCTGAGAAAGCAAAGAATGTGTTGTGCCGCTTAGAACACACCACATTACGGAAGGTTAGATTTCAGTACTGTAATAGCCGGCTGTTGGAGTACAAATGCTGTCTGTTCCAAAATGATTATCCTTGCAGTACTGTCCATACAAGTCACCTGCAGTGTTACTGAATTTTAAATGGTTTGTCAAAATGTTACAATCTATCCTTTTTACAGAATAAAGCATGGTGAGATTTCTTCATAAATGCTGTACATACCTTTCCATTTGTAAATGTTTTCTCAGGGTAGCATCTAATGTGTTACTGTGGAGATGCTCAAAAGCTTTAAGCTGTTTCTTTCATTACAGGTGACATCCAACACAGCCATCTACTATGACCCAGACCCACAGAATACTTGCATCACAGAAGACCAAGAGTTTGTCAATGTATACTATGAGATGCCTGACTTTGATGTGTCAAGAATATCACCTTGGCTTCTCCGCATTGAGTTAGATCGCAAGAAAATGACGGGTTAGTGCAGAAGCAATGTTCGGATTAGAGGGCATGGCATAAACGCCTTGATACTTAGTTCATTTGTACATAGGGAAGGGTAACAAGGAAGAGTGCAAGAATCAAATAGGATCAGTCTGTCAGTATACCAGGGAAGTTGTAAGTAGTTGCTTCAGTACCCTCATAAAAACTTGCAGCATTCAACAGTGTTATATTCATACAGTACAAAAAATGCATAGCACCTTCCATGATTTTTTCTTATTCACCTTGCCATCCTCTTTTTCCTTATCCATAAATGCAATAGATATCTTACATATTCCCTTCATACTTTTTCATGTGCCTGCCGTGCTTGTAAATATTTGGCGTGTACATTTTTTAGCACTTGTTCATTAATGACAAATTATTCACAGATAAGAAACTGACAATGGAACAGATCTCCCAGAAGATCAACTCTGGATTTGGTGATGACCTGAACTGCATCTTCAATGATGATAATGCGGAGAAATTGGTGCTTCGAATCCGAATTATTGTTGGAGACGACAAGCTTTCTGATGACAATGAAGAACAGGTTTGTTCAAACATTCTTTGCTTATTTATAAGTATGAAGCAGACTATAAAAAATACTGAACTTCGAGTAATTTCTGTATGCACATTTAATTACCATGTATTTATAGATGACTGTTAAACTTATTCCTGCCACAGTTCATGCCTACAGTATATTGGATGTACAGTTTGCCACATTTGAACCTGGGACAGAATCATTGTGTACCAGAGATCATACAGTTGCAACACCTGACACCTTTAATATATTCAGATTTTTGTTGGTGTCAGTATCATGAGTGGATTTTTTTTTTTTTTTTTTTCTTTTTTTTTTTTTTTTTTTATATATATAAGCTGTATTAGCCAAGTAACTATGATTATCAAAAAGTGTAGTACAGGTTCAAATATGATGGGTGGGTGAGTTGGATGTGCACATCATGGGCAATGCCCAGTATAGTGTCTGGTTTGTCTAAGAGGATCCTGTGGCTATTTAGGTGTAAGGGAAGGATTTTTGTCTGTCTGGTGTTAGTATTGTGTCTAAGGATTACCATAGTGAGACAGTCACTCTGTTTTGTGGTAGCCATTCTTGTACAGTAGTTGATTGAAGTAATATATATTGTATATTACTGTATGTTTTTCATTGCAGCATTATAATTAGGATATTCAGTAATGGGAAGGTCATCTGCATTGGTGTATATTTCACTGTTAAAGGATGGTTCAAATTGTTGGAAGTCTTGCATGAAAAAACTAAAGACTATGTGTGTGTGTGTGTGTGTGTGTGTGTGTGTGTGTGTGTGAGATACTCCCACAGGCCCCTGCCCCTCTTTGTGTGTGTGTGTGTGGGTGAGTAGGTAGGTGTGGGTGTGTATGTGTATGTGTGAGAGAGAGAGAGATACAGTATATATATAGAGAGAGAGAGAGAGCCAGAGTTAGACATTGGTGTGCGTATGTGTTTGGTTCATTTTTGGACTAGAATGTGTTGGGAGGGGGGAAGGCTCCTGAAGGCCATGTTGATATCTACCTTTATTAATACCATTCTGGTATGGGGGGAGTTGTGAGACCATTGTGTGTGTGTGTGTGTGTGTGTTAGGATCAGTTGATGGATAATGTTGTAGTGGAATGTTTTGGTCTAAAGTAATGAATGGCAGTGAGGAGTGTGGTGGTATTCTGTTGAGGATTAAGTTTCTAATTAATTTGGTAGTGGGGAAAAGGAATATGGGATAGCATCGAAGTGGTTGGTTTAGAGATGCACTGTGTGTGGTTAGGATTATGTACAGTTTGCTTGTTTCTAGATTGCTGGTGGCCATTTAATTATATAATCACAAATAAATGAAAATATTGCCACATACAGCATTAGGATTCAGGTATATGAGGTGATAGTTTGAAATGTTATTGGTGTCACGGGGTTTTTAAAATATAACACGTTTTTTTTTTTATAAATGCTGAATGTTATTTAATTGATAATAATATTCAATAATATTGAAGAGCAGGGACAATGATTGTCTTGCTAAATCAAGCAACGATTCTCTAAGAACGAGAATTTATAAACTTTCTCGACAGTACACAGCAGAGACTAATCACTCAATTGCTGTTCATTAGTACTGTAGCCTCTGGAGAAAGTTACTTCACCCCTGACAATAAATAACGAATACTAACATCAGGTTCTTGCTGATGCTTAACTCCTAGGTGGCACAACGGATTTTAAGCTTAATACAACAAAACTGGCCTAAGTACCAGTTATGAATAGCAAACGTTTATGCAAGCTAGGAGCTATATGGAAAATAAGCTTAATCGGAGAAATGAAACAAGAGTTTACATTACATTAAGCTCAAGAAATAGAACTGTTAAATTTATTGATTACAAAAATAAATTTAACGTTACATTTCAAAATCAAATTAATGAGATCGCACTCACTCACTCACTCACGAGCTAAATTCTTATGCCTAGGAAAAGCACCTTAACTAAGCTCTTAAAACTAGGAAAATACAAAAAGAAATACTGGTCGATGAATGCTGTGTATCACCACTAAGGTGGGAGCACTGGATAACTGTGTCAAGTGGAGTCTGGGTACTAGTTGACCTCTCCTCTCACACTTCTGGAGCACAGGACCTCTCTCCGTCACAACAAACACTCGACTGAGTAAGTCGTGGGAAATAAAAAGGGTGCAGTAGGCCGCATTTTTTAACGGTCGAGTGAGCGAAACGCGCCCAAAACAAATCGCTCAGCGGAAGCGCTAATGTCTCACACAGAGACGATCACGCATGACAATGAAAAATTGATTTGACAAAGCTTCCGTCCGAATGAGCGGTTAACTGAACGATAAACAGTGAGTTTTCCACTAATAGTTCGTGGCTTCTCACAAAAGGGAAATGTCGCGAATTTGATTCGTGACATTACGACCCTACAAAATTAAATTTTTTCCTTATGGGAAAGAATTTGTGGATATATATGTATGTACACATCCTAACTCATTCACACAAGATTCACACTGTGGTGTGTGTGCTATCCTGCTACAGGAGAAAGTCGCAGTCGCCAGTGAGCGAAAAAACCTCGTATTTACGTTAATAGAAGCAAGCTTGAGGGAAAAACTCCGTGACAACGGTGAAAATCCTGTACTCAGGTCAAACTGAGCGAAAAGTCGCTACATTTACTATCTATCTATCTATCTATTGCCAGACGCCTCAATCCCGTTTGGGGTGGCCACAAACAAATCGCCTCCAAGTCGCCCTGTCCCCCGCCATTTCACTGCCCTGCTCCCAACTCACACCCCCCTCTCTCATATACCTCTCCACCCCATCCCTCCATCTCATCCTCGGCCTCCCCCTCCCTCTTCCCCCCTCCACCTCACTCACATACACTCTCTTCGTCAGTCTTTCACCCTCCATCCTCTCCACATGGCCAAACCACCTCAGTGTGTTCCTCATAACGCTTCCTATCACATCCACATCCACACCACAACGCTGCTATATATCCTCATTCGTCAGCCTGTCTCTCCACGTGACTCCACAGGCTCCTCTTAAATAACTCATTTCCACTGCTCTCACTCTTGACTTGTGTCCTTCCAACAATGTCCAAGCTTCACTTCCGTACGTTAGAGTTGGTATCACAATACTGTCATGTAGTAACTTTTTCACTTCCATGCTCACTTCCCTGTTTCTTATCACTGCTTTCACTGACAACTAATTGTTGTGTAGCGTGGTGTATGTAATACACGGTGTAGGTGTGACAGTTGTAGTGTAACTGTACCTACATGTAAAATGACACAGTAAATAATAATATGGCGACGACGAAGGCAGAGGAGAAGAGGCGGCAGCATGCGGCAGACGATCAGTTGGCCCGCACAGCAGAACTGCTACACCCATTGCTGTACCTGCAAAACCAATTAAGGTGGAGCATCAAAAGTGTCAATGAGACAAAATTCTTATTAAGTTACAATTACTCTCTCTGCCAAGCAATCAGTACATGCTGCGAAAAGTACGCTCTGGCTGAAAAATACAAGTGACAGCCTAAGCTTCGTACATTCGAGGTCGCCATTAATTATAGCACATGATTATGGTCGGCAAGTTGAGAATCCTTGTGCAAACTCGGGTCTTCCATAGCCTCGAACTGCACACGGGTCCTCAACCTGTGCCTTAACCTACAGTACTTATATTAATATCGGGAAGCTGAGAATCCTTGTGCAAACTCGGGTCTTCCATAGCCTCGAGTCACCTCTGCGGAGTTCTCTCTCGAGCTTCCCCCTTAACCTACAGTACTTATATTAATATCGGGGAACTGAGAATCCTTGTGCAAACTCGGGTCTTCCATAGCCTCAAGTCGCCTCTGCGGAGTTCTCACTTCCCCCTTAACCTACAGTACTTATATTAGTATCGGGGAGCTGAGAATCCTTGTGCAAACTCGGGTCTTCCATAGCCTCGAGTCGCCTCTGCGGAGTTCTCTCTCAAACTTCCCCCTTAACCTACGGTACATAATATGTATGTAGAGGCCCTGGACATACTGTGTCCTGTGGGGCCAATGGGCGAGACGTCAGGTCTGCACCCACTTCACCACTACCTTGTCTCTCAACTGACTCAGAGATTACAGGTGTGGTTACGAATGGCATGGGAAGGGCATGTCCCTGATTAGTGGTGTTACTTTGACACACACTGCAGGAACAGACAAAACTATCTATGTCTCGTCCCATCCCTGGCCAGAAAAAGTCAGCTCGGATACGGCCATGGGTCTTCCTTTTGCCCATGTGACCTCCTGAGGCTGAACAATGACCCCATTGTAACACTGCTAGGCGGTACTTGGCGGGAACGACAAACTGCAGTCGAACCTCGCCCTCGGGTGTTCGTGACTCACGGTAGAGCCGTCCTTGTTTGCGAAGGAATTTGGCTCGACCTCCCCGTGAATACTTAATCACTCGACCCTTTTGTTTGTTCCGCACGGTAGCAAGTGTCGGGTCAGAATGTTGTTCTTGTACAACAAGTTGACTACACATCAGATCTTGCGGCGATTCAGTGATCACTGGGGTGACACAGTCTGGAGCCTCAACCATGGCTCGTGTTACCGCAGCAGCCGAAGTCTGAGTAGCGTCATCATTGGAGCAACTATCCTTGACACCGGAAATATTGCCGATGACGAGTGCAAATAAAGGTTCTGGCATGACAACTGCGAGTGTCATACCAGTATAAAATGGAGATGCCACCTGGATACATGCCTCAGGGAACAATCTCACTGATCCATCAATAAGGTTTGCATGGATCTGTCGACCTGTATACTGCTCAGGCCAAACTAGACTCTGCTTGACAGAGCAACCTGAGGAACCATTATCTCTCAGGACCTTCACAGGAATGTCTCCCACAAACCCTGGCTGAACAAGGAAGGTGCTGTCACCTGTGGGAGGGCCTGTGGAGGAAGCAGCTAGCCACTCATGAGGCTGCTGAATTGATGCGACAAACATTGTGCCTTGTGAATTATATACTTCAGGCATCGTACTCACTGCCTGTGGAGATGGAACATTGGCCATCTGTGGAAGGGGGTTCACTGTCACTGTGGGACTAGTGAACTGTGGGGGAGTACCCATACTGGTAGGGACGTGACCACCGTGCTGCTGCTGAGGAATGAAGGCTGCGTTCGCTTCCTGCCTCTTTTGAGCTGGTGGTGAAAAAGTTTGTCCCAAAGGTCGGTTGCGTGGCTGATACTGCTGCTGGTTAGGGTACTTGTTATACCTCTTCCACTCAGGTTTCTGAGTGTTTTGCCCCTGGTCCTTCCACTGCGGTTTTGGACCTTGGCCATTATTCAGGGAATGGCCTTGTTGCTGGGGTTCAGTCTGAGACGGCTTCCCAGACTTGGCAGTATCTTTTCTGCTCCAGGTGTTTTGCTTACGAGTTTGATACCCGTATGCAGTAAAGAATGCGTCAGCCTTTTCTGCCATTTGGCTGGCATCTTTCACCTGGCAGATCTTAAGCTGTGCTATGAACTCAGCAGGCCACGACCTCTCTAGCTGTGTACGCAGCATAAGGTCAATTATCCCCTCACGCATGGAAGGAGTTTCATCTTTCTCCAGCCACTCATTTAAGTAAGCAGTGAGACGATCAGGGAACTGAACAGCTGTCTCCTTGTCTTGGAGACGAGCTCGCATGAACTGAACTTTGGCGTCATCTACTGTGAGACCATACGCCTTAATGAGTGCAGCTTTCATCATCTCATATGTGAGATTGTCTCCACGAATTCTGTGGAGAATATCGAGGGCAGGGCCCTCAAATAAACTAAGAAATTGGATCCGCTTAGCTGCCTCATCCAGTTGATACATGTCTGCCATGTCCTCAAAACGAGCTATGTACGGCTCAATTCGCTCGCTTTCCTTGTATGAAGGAAGCTTGATGCTTGGGATCACCAGGACATGTGTAGGAAGAGCGCTAGTGGAGCTTGGATTAACTGCACCGGATGTGTCTGAAGCCAAGGAATCTCGCTTGAGCTTCAGCACTTCAAGTTCATGTTTTTCGCGTGCTTCTC
Source organism: Coenobita brevimanus (assembly GCF_032717465.1). Classification (NCBI taxonomy): domain Eukaryota; kingdom Metazoa; phylum Arthropoda; class Malacostraca; order Decapoda; family Coenobitidae; genus Coenobita; species Coenobita brevimanus. Next base: position 50,796,905 of record NC_137054.1, on the reverse strand, counting down.
GCTCGGCACATTCATGTTCTCGTTCTCTCTCGCGTTGTTCACGCTCGTATTCGCGCTGTTCTCGCTCTTGTACTAGCTCGTGTTCGCGCTGTTCTCGCTCACGTTCATATTGTTCGTGCTCGTATTCGCGCTGTTTTCGCTCATGTTCATGTTGTTCGCGCTCATATTCGCGCTCCTTTTCACGTTCCTCACGCTGTTCTCGCTCTTATTCGTGCTGAATCTTACGCTCTTCACGGGCATCATTCTCGCACTGCTGCTCCTGATTGTGCCATGAGAGTATATTCTCTTTAATTTCGGTTGGGTCCGAAAGACCCATTTCTTTGGCTTCTTGTAAAAATACAGTGGTAGCCATGACGCTAATTTACTAAGCAAACCGAAACTGAGTACTGACTGCTTCGCAAACAAATGCTAATAACACAAATAAAGAGTACAGACACAAGCTAGTGGTGACCAGTCTTATCTAGTTAACTGGCAGAAATAAAGCAAAAATGCAAATGACTGGGAAGACTCAATAATTAACACAATGGGTACGGCGGCTACCCAGGAGCGAATAAAATCGTCTAGCGTTACCAAAAATAAAGTACTAAATAGAGTTAAGTACTCTATGGATTAATAAAGCAAAAATTCACTTGCTAAGTTAACGGTAAACACCAGTAAGCTTGTGCCTATAAACTTTAATTATAAATACCTAAATATGAACGAGTGAACACTATCTCGTGAATAGCTTTAGAGCTAGGAGCTAATATCCTGGAATGAGGTCGCCAATTGTCACGGGGTTTTTATATATATCACTGTTTTTTTTTTTATAAATGCTGAATATTATTTAATTGATAATAATATTCAATAATATTGAAGAGCAGGGACAATGATTGTCTTGCTAAAGCAAGCAACGATTCTCTAAGAACGAGAATTTATAAACTTTCTCGACAGTACACAGCAGAGACTAATCACTCAGTTGCTGTTCATTAGTACTGTAGCCTCTGGAGAAAGTTACTTCACCCCTGACAATAAAAAACGAATACTAACATCAGGTTCTTGCTGATGCTTAACTCCTAGGTGGCACAACGGATTTTAAGCTTAATACAACAAAACTGGCCTAAGTACCAGTTATGAATAGCAAACGTTTATGCAAGCTAGGAGCTATATGGAAAATAAGCTTAATCGGAGAAATGAAACAAGAGTTTACATTACATTAAGCTCAAGAAATAGAACTGTTAAATTTATTGATTACAAAAATAAATTTAACGTTACATTTCAAAATCAAATTAATGAGATCGCACTCACTCACTCACTCACGAGCTAAATTCTTATGCCTAGGAAAAGCACCTTAACTAAGCTCTTAAAACTAGGAAAATACAAAAAGAAATACTGGTCGATGAATGCTGTGTATCACCACTAAGGTGGGAGCACTGGATAACTGTGTCAAGTGGAGTCTGGGTACTAGTTGACCTCTCCTCTCACACTTCTGGAGCACAGGACCTCTCTCCGTCACAACAAACACTCGACTGAGTAAGTCGTGGGAAATAAAAAGGGTGCAGTAGGCCGCATTTTTTAACGGTCGAGTGAGCGAAATGCGCCCAAAACAAATCGCTCAGCGGAAGCGCTAATGTCTCACACAGAGACGATCACGCATGACAATGAAAAATTGATTTGACAAAGCTTCCGTCCGAATGAGCGGTTAACTGAACGATAAACAGTGAGTTTTCCACTAATAGTTCGTGGCTTCTCACAAAAGGGAAATGTCGCGAATTTGATTCGTGACAATTGGCCTTTCTGCATGTGAGTTTTTGAGAGAGTTGATGACTTTTGTGGTATAGTACAGTCTCCGTACAGCATGAGATAGGTTACGCAGAATCTTGTGCCAAGTCAGGCTCGTGTTAAAGTGTGACACATATAAATATGTAACTTGTAAAATAGGGAGTTAGGTTGTGGGGACCCCATATTTTTCCTTTAAAAATTATATGTTTATAAATATCAGCTATTCTCAATATGTTGCCTTGCATTCTGACTGGACACTTCAGTGAATCCTAACTTAATCTAACCAAGAAGTTTTCTCCCCAGGACTCACCATAATTTTTATCACCCAGGATTGCCACTAAGCTTAACCTTGGAAGCCAGTACCAATCAGGCAAAAGCTTCTAATCAATCCGTAAAATATAACTGCCCAGCATCACGCGTGGTTCGCTAAGAATACTTTCAACACATTTAGGCATTTAAAAAATGCACAAAGTGTAACTCTTTTTAATATTATCATTAGTCATTAACAGTGAAGGAAAAACTACAGTGAAATAATATCTGTGGGAAACATGAGTGCAGTATTATTTTGTTTCTTTTGTAAGGGCTCCAACATGCATGCATGTGTCGGCCTTGGTAACCTTATGGCGGCTTTCCATGCAGCTCGATCTCTGGCAGCTTCCCTATTCAGTTCCTTATCCCTAAGATCACACTCTGTGACCTTGTCCCAGGTCTTTTTTGATCTGCCTCCCATAACCCTCCTCTCATCATTAATACTTCTCACTTTCTGCACCCAGTTGTCATCCCCTATCCTCACCACGTGCCCAGACCATCTCTAACTCTCCTCATCACAACACGAATACTCTTCAGTCCCATCCTTCCTTCTAACTCTTATAAACCAAACCCTTCCCCAGGCCTTGCATTAACCCCTCTGGTATGCAATTCTCCAGCCTCAACTGCCCCCCAGGATGCAAAAACAGGCCTATTTTTCAACTTTCCCAAAGGTTAAAAGTTTTATGCCCAATTTATAGAGCTTGAATTTACTCACCTGAAAATGCAAATCCCACCCTCCTAGACCCAATAGTTACCGAGCTATGGTCCATCAAAGCTGATAAGAGTTACCCATCGCGGCCCAGGTGAAAAAGAAAATACGCTGCTCGTACCCTTTTTCTTCCCAAAAATACGTACAAAAATCACCAAGATCAATATTTTTTGGTGTGTATAGATGTTATAAATCATTGTAAAGTGCTTAGAAAAAAAAAATAAAACGATCACAAATGAAGTACAGTTAATGGTTCAAAAAACATGCCATAAAGCGTAAAAATTATACAAAATATTTGAGGCCGGGGGGGTTAAAGATACTCCGTGCAAGGGGGTGGGGGTGGGGGAGGGGAGTGGTAAGGCCAGGAGGGAGTGTACGGGTGCGGAGGGATTGGAGGAGACCACCACCAGACACAGTGGAAGGGCCCCAGTTAGTACAGGGACATGGAGGGAGGGTAGGGAGGAAATGCCCTTCCCCCAGATGACTGGGAGGGAGAAACATGAGGGGGATCCACATTGGAGGGGTGGAGGGTGTGGGAGGGGTGGTGGTGGTGGTGGTGGTGGTAAACATGGAGGGAGTTAGGGTAGTAACAACAAAGCAGGGTAAAGGGATGTGGTAAGTGGGAGGTGGGGGGGTACATCCCTCACCACCTGGGTACGATCCTGGATCCTCCCTCCTGTGTGTCCAACACTTAGTTCTGATTGGTCACAGCCAGGGTAGAGCAAGCTGCCGCCAGTTTTTTGTGGATGTTGCACGATCAGCGTGCCCCGTCCATTTAAAAATTGTGAAAAAACAATGATCGTCATGCTTAGTACTTTAGGGGATAAGGGACACACTGCCATTTCTGTGCATTTGAGTCAGCAGATATCCTCTTCCCTTACTACCTGGGGCTCACAGCCATATAGCATTATACTCCTAACACATGCCACATACAAAGATCCCATAGCATGGAGGGAGAGCCCTCATAATGTCAGGAGAGGCAACAGCTCCCTGAACTTCTTCCAACCACTCCCTACTCTAGCCTCACCTTCAGCACATAACATGTCCCACAAGTAAAAAAAAAAAGAACTAATGCAGACTCGAGAGACTCACCAGCAAGACCAGTCCTTTCACTCCTGACGATCTCCACATGTATTCCCTGACACACTGCACACATGAAATCAGCATTCTCTTACAGTCTACATCAACTACCACTACTTCTCGTGTGCACCCACTTATCACAAGCACTACACAAGATGGAATCACTTCCCACGCCCTTGTGACAAAGCGCACATGGCCACCCTTCCTTTTGTTAGACAGGACCACCACCAACTCTAGATACCATCTCTCCACTTCATAAGTCTTTCCTCTGCCTTCTCGCATTCTCTGCAATCAACACCAAATCATCAGCATACAACATCTCCCACAGAGTCCATTTTTTCTGAATTCACATTAGAGGGCTTCAAGCACCATGATAAACAACAAGAGGCTCAAGACTGACCCTTGATGCACACCAACATTCATGGAAAACTAGTCACTCAAATCTCCATTCACTCTCACCTGGGTGTGAGCACCCATGTACATAGCCATAACCACTCTAACCAGCTGCTCGTTGATCCCAAGCTTTCTCATTGCCCACTTCATCACTTCCCTAGAGGCTTTGTCAAAGACCTTCTCCAAATCAACAAAAACAAAGTACAGATCTCTTTTCTTTCTTATATATTTTTCCTAAAGCTGTTGAACAATGAATATGGCATCAGTGGTCCCTTTCCTTGGCATAAACCCAAACTCATCTTATCAGTAGTCACTCTTTTCTTTAACCCCTAAAGCGCGGGGTTGTTTTGGCTCGACTTGCCCTGTCCCGCGGGGTTAATTGCGCTCCGGCAGACTCTCTAAAAATATTTGCCAAAAATCAGTTATTAGTCCTAGAATATTAAAATTACATAAGCATATGGCACATACCTTCAGCTTTCTCCTGGGATGTTTGTTGAGCCTTCGTCAAGTACCTTAGGACTTGTGGAGACCTCTGAAGTTGGGTAACGAAGTCTCCACTTTACACTTCCGGACAACCCATAATATGATTACCACAGCCAGATATTATCACTAGAAACACTATTCTATGATTTTCAAGTAGTTTGGAATCCATACTCCCCAAAAAAAAACACTGTGAAAGCAATGAAAATAACGAGTGCGTATGACCTTCCCACTTGCGCTAGTTCACTGCTGGTATTCTGTCATTTATTATTCATAAAAACACTCACACTTTATATTCCTATTACTATATAACACTTACTGTATATGTATCTTCAGTCTTTATCCATAAGTTTCCTTCAGTAATAGTAGTTTATTTTCATTTTCGTTCAGTAAACTAGCGTAGAGAGCAAAGCTTTGACTGTCATTACTCCAAGTATTTGTACTCATATTCTTATATTAGTAATTATTTACATTTCTATTTTATTTACACTTCGTTATACACTGTCACTTCCAGTAAATAAGGGCTCCTTTCCCTTGGAGCCAGGATGAACTTGGGACACTGAAGCACTCGTAGTTTATCACCATTTCCTCCACTGGTTCATCACACGAATTACCAGAAAGATTGTAGTCATTGTCCATCATTATCATGGGTAAATTAGCCAGTTCATGCTCCACAGCAGAGTCACTTAGTCCTTTACCCCCTCCCACACGAGGTTTAGTAGGGGTAGAGGTCACAGGGCCCTCTAGAAGTGACGGAAATGGAGGGGCGCGAGCACTGCGTGCTTTCATCTCAAGAGACAACACTGAACTGAATAACGAGGCGGATATGGGGTCCCCAAGAGTTGACAACGTCAGCGAGGTGACAGCTGCTAATTTATATGCTGTGAAATGATTGGCAGGAAATTAGGTAGTTCCAGGTGTATGTAAATATCACTTAGGCTTCTCCCTTCCTTTCTTATATATATTTTTATTACGAGAATATATTATACGGCATATTTCAAGGGGAAATTACCGTGGGAAATTGCAAACGAGTGGACGTGAGATGTTGTCAAGTGATAATTAGCCAATTCCAGGTGTATAGCACTATCACTTACCTTATTTCTTTTTTGTATGTATTATTTTGTATAAGAATAGGGCATAGGGCTTATTTCAATGGATGAAATCAGTGGAAAATTCCGGAGAAGATTTGCTTAGCGCAGCGCTGCCGGGCAGGCGAGAGGAGAGGGTAATGGAGGGGAGGTAGGGAGGGGCGTCCAGAACGGGGATAAATAGCTAAAATGTAAACAGTGGATGGGAGTACAGATGACATTAGCAGTGCTGACTATTGCTGGACACTGGCAGTACTGATAGATGATACAAGCCACCACTTGAAAGTCCGGGAGTATTCAAAATAACACAGAATCGCAAAAGTGACTCCCCGCGGTATGATCCCTTTCTCCTGAGCGTCACGAAAGTGACGCCCCGCGGTTAAGGGGTTAATCATACCCTCTAGAGCTCTCTCCATTACCTTCATTATCTTGTCCAAAAGTTTTATGCCACATTAATTTCCTCTTATCAGGGGATCTCCCTTCCCCATGTACACAAATACAATCACACTCTTTGGCAAATCATCTGTGAAAACACACTCGTATATCATCATCATCATCATCATCCAATCCTACGTTTCCCCATGAGGGGTGTAGGAGCCTGGGGCTAGGCAAGTTGGTCCTGACACTTAAGATGAGAGTGACCAGCCTCACTCATCCCCGAGTGGCATTACTTGAGCAATAAACTCTAACCACCCCATGGATATAAACCTTCACTGGCTTAGTCCAATTGGAGCGCCGTAATTGCCCACTAAACCGCCAGGCGTCAAAATTTGGTTATATGGTTACCACCCAGTATAGTAAATGGCTTCCTGGTGTACAGGAAAGCATTTTGCTTGTCAGTCAGTGTAGAGTCACCCATATGCAGAAGGAAGAAGGAAGAATCAGCCCATCATCTGGGAAAGCCACTCACACTCATATATAATCATATTAATCAGATCAGTAACTAACCCCACTCCTATGTCTCCTGAGACCTTCAGCATTTCAACAGTCAACCCAGACACACCTGCTGCCTTCCCCACCTGTATCCTGCCTAGTGCCTTACTCACAGTAGCAGCATCAGTCAAAGGCCAAGAGCCAAGCACTGGATCTGCTGACTCCAAACCTTCCCTGTTCCAGTCAAACTTCTCATTCCACAACCAGTTATGATGCTTTCTCCAGGTGTCCATAATATCCTCACTGTTCACCACTACCTTTCCTTTATCATTCTTCACACACTGTTCACCTATGATATCCCTGTTTTCCCTCTTCATCTAATTTGGCACCTTAAATATCATGTTCTTCCTTTCTGCACTGTTTAAGTTATCTAGCAAAAGTATCTGAGACGAAGATTTTGGCCTGTATATGTCTTTTTTTAAGTCCTACACTTGGCAGCCAAGTACAGTACCCTCGCGTCCAGCACGGTAATATTGTTATGCATGGGTCACGTGTTGGACCAAAAACGTGTTGGACTAATAATAGAGCTTATGGGAAAAAATGAATTATGTCAGCAACCCTCGGGAAAAGTCACCCTAAATACCTACCATATACCTATACATATATTGGTACTATTGTAATTATAATAAATGGTACTGTGCTATGAATGATAACTAACCTTTTAGGATAGTGTTGGTGGGCTTGCTGGGAATGGAAGGTGGTATCCAAGGCTGTAGTTAGTCCTACTGGGTCCCCGGAGGATGGCTGCTGGCGTCACTAGTGGGTAATGGCTGTTGCTCCTCCTCAACCTCCCTCATAAATCCTTCGAAATCAAACCTCCCTCATAAATCCTTCGAAATCACACTCAGAATCACTATCTTCGTCCACAGCCATGGAAGGTCCTGCTTCTGCCTGTCCTAGCACTGTAATCCTCAGGAAAGTGCATGCTTCTCACACTGTTGCCAGAGCCCCGTCTCATGACTGTGGAAAGTGATCGCTGTCGCTGACTCGGTAAAGAATAAGGAGAAGCAACTTTGTTTATAAACTGGTACACACGCCGATGAGAAGGGTTTCAAAATGATTGATATTTATTCTAAAATATTAATATGTATTCAGTGTCAGGCTAAATGTTCAATGCTGTAGTATGATAAATTCTCTGTCGAGTCGCCTGGGTTTTGGTCACACTGTTTTGCCCGTCGTATCTCGGCAGGAATCCATCCAGATGAGTTCCAAATGCCCGTGGTATCGTCGGCAATTTTACCACGTTACCGTTCCGATTTACCATCGTATCCTTGGCAAACCTGGTATGAAGTGCCGTGTGATAGCCTTCGGCTGCAAGGATCTTGTCTTAGTTTTTTATTATGATCACGTTGGCTTCATTCATGTCGTAGGCCTTGGCAATGTCAACTTTCCTCTCCCCTTTCATCTTCCTCTCGATGCTTTCTAGCTTGGTGGCCTGAGGGAGGTGCTGACGCTTCTTGGGGTTCTCAGAAGGCTTCCTAGGCATCGTGAGCAGGGTAAAATGCAGTAACAAGGGCAGAAAATGCAGCAAGAAAAAAGCACCTTCCAATGCAATTATGCGACTGAGTTGCTTTGTGGTTGGAGAAATGTAAACAAAACATCACGTGACACAAGAAGCGTTTTTAATTGGGTGGCATCACGATCACGTCACGATAGCAGGCGGGGAAGGCTACTTGATCAGAAGTTTTTCATTGGCTATCATCATCATGGGAATGTCCAGTATGGCCGTGTTGGACCGGAGGTGATCGTGCTAGAGTGAACTCTGCGGATTTGGCCCACTTCTCGGAGCTCTGTGCGTGTTATGCTAACACACTCGTGTTGCAGTAATTAAATCGTATTAAATAATACTAATTAATTGCTCACCGTGCTGGACTCGAATCGTGCTGGACTAACGCGTGCTGGACGCGAGGGTACTGTACACCTCTCTCTCACTATTCGACAGGGATGTGTTCCATAAAAAGTGGTTGAATAATGAATTCGTCGATTAATGAACCGATTTTTCCCATAAGATTGTTAAGAAATAAGGGTTTACGTTCCTGACCACCTTTGTCATTCAAAAAATATTCATTAAAAATGGAAAAAATGCTGGTAAATATGAATGAAAGTTGCATAGGGATTTGAGCTGTTTTCTTATAGACCTACATTCTCAAGGAAAATTATTTAGTACTACATACATCACAGATGATTCAAATTTGATTTTCAATCAAGAAAATATTGGAGAACAAATGAAATATAACTACTTAATGATATCAAAGAAAGCCGTCTGAACAAATTTGATAGCTTGTTAATTGCTGATCCCACCGACTGGACATGACATCACCACACCAAGCAAACTCATATGTATTAAATTTCTATTTATCTATCTATTTATCTGTTGCCAGATACCTCAGTCCCGTTCGAAGTGGCCACAAACAAATCACCTCCAAGTCGCCCTGTCCCCCGCCATTTCACTGCCCTGCTCCCAACTCACACACGCCTCTCATATTTCTCTCCACCCCATCCCTCCATCTCATCCTCGGCCTCCCCCTCCCTCTTCCCCCCTCCACCTCACTCACATGCACTCTCTTCATCAGTCTTTCACCCTCCATCCTCTCCTCATGGCCAAACCACCTCAGTGTATTCCTCCTAACGCTTCCTATCACATCCACATCCTCACCACAACGCTCCTTTATATCCTCATTTGTCAGCCTGTCTCTCCATGTGACTCCACAGGCTCCTCTTAAATAACTCATTTCCACTGCTCTCACTCTTGACTTGTGTCCTTCCAGTAACATCCAAGCTTCACTTCCATACATTAGAGTTGGTATCACAATACCGCCATGTAGTAACTTTTTCACTTCCATGCTCACTTCCCTGCTTCTTATCACTGCTTTCAAGGAACCAGCAACCTTTCTTCCCTGCTGTACCCTTTCAAGCACTTCACCCTCCAAACTTCCATCCTTACTCATCACACTACCCAAGTACTTAAACATACTCACATTTTTCAGTTCCTCACCATCCAACCTTGCTGTACATTCACTGACTTCACCTCTCTCAAAGACCATCACTTTACTCTTCCCTACATTCACCTTTAGATTCAGTTTCTTACACACTCTCCCAAACTCATCCACCAAGCCTTGCAGCTCTCCTTCGTGTTCATTCAACAACACAGTATCATCTGCAAACAACAGTACAGGGAGTTTCCAAACACTACCCTCTCTCACCAGGGCCACTCCAACATACACTACCCTACCTTGTACCTCTTCTATTACCCCATCCATATACAGATTGAACAACCATGGAGACATGACACATCCCTGTTTCAACCCAACCTTCATAGAGAAAAATTCACTCAGTTCACCATCCACACACACTGCAGCCTTAGCACCATCATACGTACTCTTCACAGCATTCAACAACTTCCCATCTACTCCATATATTCTTAATACTTTCCACAATCCTTGTCTATCCACCCTGTCATATGCTTTCTCCAAATCCATGAAAGCCGCACACAACTTCTTTCCCTTCTCCAGAAACTTTTCCACTTAAGATCTAAGAATGAATATCTGATCTACACAACCTCTTCCCTTCCTAAAGCCTCCCTGTTCTTCTCCAACTAATTCCTCTGTTCATTCTCTAACTCTGTCAATAAGTATCCTACCATACACTTTTCCTATTATACTAAGAAGACAGATGCCCCTATGATTACCACACACTTCTTTTTCCCCTTTTCCTTTGTACAAGGGAATAATTATACCTGACTTCCAATCCTCCGGGACTCTACCTTCCTCCCAGACCAATCTGCACATTTTCCACATCCATTCTACTACTATCACTCCCCCATGCTTCAGCACTTCATCACACACTCCATCAATTTCTGGGGCTTTCCCCAATTTAACTTTCTTCATTGCTTCCACAACTTCTATCCTACTGATTTCTTCCTGTCTTCTCACCTCCCTCCTTTTCCCAGCCATTCCCCAGCCACTTATACTCGCATTACATCGATCCTCTATGTTCAACAATTCCTTAAAGTGTTCTCTCCATCTGCTCACTTTTTCTCCCTTCTCCACTAGTAATCTACCATTTTTATCTTTCACTCCCCTGCTAACTTCACTTCCACCCTGTCTTACTCTTTTCACATGTTTCCAGAACATTTTCTTACAGTCCCTCCACTTTTAGCAGTGGAAGTCTAACTGGAAATGCAGAAACCTAACTGGGTGGATTTTCCTGCAGGATATCCCAGTGATTATAATCTACCTAACCTAGTGCATGCTATGATGTGCATTACATAAAACTGGCACCGCAACAGTATCGTGCCTTAAGAGCATTCGTTAATCATTGGCGCAATCGTCATGCGACCATGCAGTGGCGAAACACTCACTTAGGTTGGTGAGCACATGACTGCACTTGACAGGGGTAATAGTAGGGGTCCTGGGTGGAGCCGTGGTGGTGCTGTACTATTCCACGAAGCCAAATAGAAATGCAGAGACAACCGATCAGCAGGGCAGAGTGCATGAAACTGGGCAGCTCAGCCAGTCTGTCTGGTGGCATGCGGTTTGAATTGTTGAAATGGTGGGGATAACCGTGCGAACAACAAAAGAGGTATAGATTTATAAATGGTATAGATTTATAAATGTCAAAACAGCGAATTGTCTAATAACGATCGGTCAGAAAACGAGGGCTTGGTGTATTCCTTTCTGTTACCACTCCTTTTCCATCCCTAGAAAAGCCATCTTTTCTCCTGAACTGCAGCTTCTACACCCTTTTTCCCACCACCATGTTACTCTATGCAGTAGCCTGAATAATAAACATGTTAACCAAGCATTATAAATTTTATAATGAACAGCTTGGAGAGTCACCATTAGGTAACCAAGGCCAACACATACAAGTATGTTGAGTCTTAATAAATAATAGGGCAACAACAATACACAATACAATAGAAAAATTTTAAGGCATCTTTCCTATCACAACTTTCTTTCCTATCGTCAGTACGGGTTCCGTCAGGGACGCTCCACTGGCGATCTTCTCACCTACCTTTCAGACTCCTGGTCATCCTCCTTTCAGGACTTTGGCGAAAGCTTTGCCATTGCACTTGACATCTCAAAGGCTTTCGATCGAGTCTTGCATAAATCTTTAATTTCCAAACTGCCCTCCTACGGTTTCTATCCTTCTATCTGTTCCTTCATCGCTAGCCTCCTTTCTGGTCGTTCTATGGCCGCTGTTGTAGACGGCCATCATTCTTCTCCTAGATCTATTAACAGTGGTGTTCCTCAGGGCTGTGTCCTGTCACCAACTCTCTTCCTTTTATTCATCAAGGATCTTCTAAGCTGTACATCTAACCCTATCCACTCATACGCTGATGACTCCACCCTTCACCTTTCCATTCGGTTCCCGCAATGCTCATCTCAGCAGTTACTTCAACAAACAAGGGATGTGGCTATGGCACACCTAATGTCTGACTTGGCTCGTATCTCTGACTGGGGTAAAATTAATATGGTTGTTTTTAATGCATCTAAGACTCAGTTCATACACCTATCAACCCGACAAAATCTTCCACAGGTATACCCACTAATGTTTAATAATATTCAGCTTAATCCTGCATCATCCTTGAACATGCTTGGGGTTTCATTTACTCGGGACTTATCTTGGAAAGATCATATTACATCTCTTGTAAAATCTGCTTCCAAGAGATTGGGTGTGCTAAGCCGACTCCGCTCTTTCTTTACCCCTGCACAATTGTTGACTCTATACAGGGGTTTTATCCGCCCCTGTGTGGAGTACAACTCTCATGTGTGGGGAGGCTCCCCACATACAGCTCTTCTCAATAGGATGGAGTCAAAGGCTTTTCGTCTCATTAACTCTCCTCCTCTTACTGACTCCCTTCAACCTCTGTCTCTTCGCTGCACTGTTGCATCTTTATCTCTTTTCTATCGCTACTTTAATGGTCACTGCTCCTCTGAACTGTCTGCTTGCATTCCTCCACCTCTACGACGGGTGCTTAGCACCCGTCTGGCAGCAAACTCTCATCCCTTTTCTGTCCAACTCTCTAATGCAAGAGTTAACCATTACTCCCAGTCTTTCATTTATGCAACAGGTCAGCTCTGGAACTGTCTCCCTCTGTCTGTATTTCCTGCTGCCTATGATCTCCAGTCTTTCAAACGCAGTGTGTCCAGGCATCTCAAAATGATCGGATCTTGAATTTGGCTCTCTATTGTATTTTGTTTTTCTCTTGAAGGGAACTGTTACTGCAGGCTCATGGCCTTTGGCTCCTTCTTCCTCGCAAAAAAAGAAAAAAAAAAAGTAAAAAAAAAAAAATCACACTCATTGCATTAAATGTGAAAACTCCAGAGTTTTATTGCCCCTTCATCATTAACCTCTTTAGTTTTTATTACTTTCCAATGAGGACCTTGTCCAGATTGTACACACACCAGACTCATTTTTTCTGATTATCCAAATGCTAGTTCCTCATTCACATTAAGTTCCCACACCACACCTTACTTCCTCCAATATTTTTACATTTTCTTCAGAAATAAAAAATGCAATTTGTGTTTTATCAGCACTTTCACTGTGAGGAGAAGCACTTTCAGGGTGCTTAGGCATTGTAACTGGGACAATTTGGACCTGTATGGTTAGAGTTTTGAGATGAAATGAGTGTGTGTGTGGGGGGGGGGGGGGAGCTTCTAGACACACTGACAGCCAGCACAATGATGAGGCTGAGGCAGGCAGGTATAGGACATGGGTCAAAATGGGTGGGCTTGGGTTACAGAACCCTAGCAGCGACTGACATAAGTACAACGCACAGGTTGTAAACAAACACAGCCATATGAAAATCTGATAATTAATGCACCCACTTTGTTTCTCACAGCCAATTAAATATTATTGTGTTAATAGGAAGGGGGGGGCACTCACCACCCACTTACTAGATGTAGTGCTGCATTGGGCATCTGCCCATTCCTCTCCTCCTTCCTTCCTTTTCTGTCTTTCCCTTATTCTTTCCTCTTCCTTCTGCCTATGGGTGACTTTACACTCCCACTTCTGTCTTTCATTCCTTCACTCTTTCCTCTTCCTTCTGCGTATGGGAGACTCTGTGCTGAGTGTGAATCCAAATGGTTTCTTGTACACCAAGAAACCATTTACTACACTGGATGGTAACCATATAACCAAATTAGGGCACCTAGTGGTTTAGTGGGCAAATAAAGCTCTCCAGTCGAATTGAGCCTGTGTAGGTTTATCTTCAAGGGGGGGTTAGGGTTTTTTGTTCTCCTAATGCCACGCAGGGATAAGTGAGGCTGGTCACTCTCATCTTAAATGTCAGGACCAGCTTGCCTAGCCCCAGGCTTCTTCACTCGTCATGGGACATCATTGGATTGGGTGATGGATGGATGGATGGAATAATTAAAGGAGATGTAGTTTGCCCATGTTATTGTAAGATCATTACTCCCATCTTAAATCCCTACTCTGCTGTATGTGGTGAATTGCAAGTTTTCAGGGGTGCATGCGTGTATTGTATCTGGTGAATTTTCTTGGTAATTTTCCTGTTTACTGATGTGGTAGTTTTGTGACTTGTTTTGGCATGGTGTTCATTGAATGTTAGTGTTCTTTTGGGGATGAGATTCTGTTTTGGTTTGTTAAAAGGGTCTCATGTGTGGGAGAGGGGGGTGGTTTGTGTGAGATGAAGTGATCATCTTTACAATTCTAAAGAGTTGTGGACTGCTGGTTTTGTGAATCATGGTGTTGAGATTGTCTTACCAGTTGGAAGTTTGTTGTCTGTGTTGTTTTGGTGTTCTGTCCAAAGTACTTGGGGTCAAAGGCTTTAAGGGTGGTAGGTGGGGGTGCTTACCATCCACTCACTTGATGTAGTGTTGCTTTGGGTGTCTGCCCTTTCCTCTCATCTTTCATTCCTCTGCTGTCTTTCTTTCCTTCATTATTTTCTCTTCCTTCTGCCTGTGGGTGACTGCACTGAGTAACAAGCCAAATAGTTTCCTCTACACCAGGAAACCATATACCATGCTGGGTGGTAACCATGTAATCAGATTATGGCACCTGATGGTTTAGTGGGTAATTATGGTGCCCCAGTCAGCTTGAGCCGATGCAGGTCTATATCCAAGGGGGTGATTGGGGGTTATTGCTCATGTAATGCTGCTCAGGATTGAGTGAGGCTTGCCACTCTCATCTTAATATCAGGACCAACTTGTCTAGCCCAGGGTTCCTATGCTCCTCATGGGGTGACATAGGAATTGATGATGGATGGAATATATCAGAGTATTATTGTTATTGCTTAACCCAGTTCTGCCTGATTGAGCAGATCTGTTGATTGCAGATGCAACCATCTCCATGGGTTTGCCCCATAGGTTATCTACACTGTTGATGTTATGTCTGCATCCTAGTGTACAGTATTGTGCCATGCAATACTCCATTATGTGTCTCATGTCTTATGGGCCTAATCTACAGGTGGGCACTTGTTGTCTGTGTCTCCACCCAACCCAGATCTAAGGAGCCTGCCTAGGGTTTATTGCTCACATAATGCCACTCAGGAATGAGTGTAGCCTTTGTTTGGTTTGAGTATATTGATGATTGTTGCTTGTGCACAAATGTTGGGAATGCTACAGTGTGAGAATGAAAGTCACCAATGTTTGTGAAGGCCAGGATGCCATTTGGGCCAAAGTGTTACATATGCAGATTGCTGATGCAGTCTTGCCCAGTGCTTATAGAGCTTTTTAGTGTCTTCATAATGTTGTGTTTGTTTTGGAGTGAAGGATTTTATGTTGTGATTATGGTATCTTCACGAGAAGAAAGCTCTTCCCTGCACTACCCCCCCCCCCCCCACACACACACACACACACACACAATTTACAGTACAGTAATAACTATGAGAAAAGCAAGTATAAAACAGGTACTACTATCATGAACAGTATACATACATATACAGTAATCACCTGATTATGTGGACGCCCCTTATACGGACGTCAGGCCTTGGCTGTATTGTTTCCGTATCCGGATCTGTTTGTCCGTATCCGAACATAAAAGTTCCGACATCGACGGCTGGATGGCTGACAAGTTTTAAAAACCGGTTGGGTGGCTCGCCAACCTCTCCATTCACACACAGGTAATAGACTGTAACTCGCAAGCTGAGCTAAAATGACTGTCTGAATCCTACTGAATTGTCAAAGTCCCCCAGCCTCCCAGTTCACATGAATGCCATTGGCTGCTCGCGGGTAATGGACCATAACCCACAGGCTGAGCCAAAATGGCTGTCTGGATCCCTTCCAAATGGCTAAAGTCCCTTGGCCACCCAGATCACTTGGATGATAATGGTCGCATGCGAGTAATACAGAGTAATACGGACTGTAACCCACAGGCTGACTGAATACGCCCATCCAGCTCCTCACTGAATGGTCAAAGTCCCCTGGCCAGTCGGATCAATGGCAGTGTACTGGTCTCGCAAGAGTAACACAAAGCCTAACCCACCAGCAGAGCAAAAGCACCCATCTATCTCCTCACCAAAAGGTCTAAGTCCCTTGACAGCTCACACCCCCCCCCCCCCCTCATGTTCACCGCTATTAGGCTTATCTCCCTTCCCGTCCCTCAGTCCTCCCCACCCTAGCATTGCTGGCCTGGCCTCCCACACCCTTCTTGCATTGTCAACAGTGGCATTTTAGTTTTTTGGCAATTTATTCAAATACTGGGTATTGGCTGTATTGAAATTCCAAAAACACCACGAGAAAGCTCATGAAATACTGCATCTAGGCATTTTGCTTAGCTCGTGCAGAGTGAGGGAAAAATTTTGTGCTAGGCTGTTGGGAAGTTATTTGAAGGTATTTTTTACTCGAACAGGTTATATTCCCATTGCATTTCTGTACTTTGTCTCATCAGTTTTGTGAGTTTATAGTAGCTTATAGTATAAACACCAGCGAAGATGATGGTATGCAATTTATACCAATATAACCAATTGCCAGGGGCGTATTTGGCTGTGGGAAAGTTTTTCTTTGTGCCACGGAAGCAGCCATCACTCTGTTGTTGTCCCAGAAACTTTTTGAAAACATGTGGTTCCTGAGAGGTTTAAAAACCATTATTTGCAATCGTCATCTTCACTTTATTTTTTTTTTTTTTTTATTTTATTTTTTTTTTTTTGTGGACTTTGCTGTTTGTGCATTGCTTTCCTAGTGTTTAGGATCATATTAGATATACCCATGTGTGTTTTAATGTCTGAGTACAGCTGACAGACTGGAAAACACGGCCAAAATTAGGAGTACTTAACATTAGAGGTTGGATATTTGTGGATTTCTATTTTTTATGCATTGCTTAGTGTCTAGCATTACAGGACATTGAATATTCCCATGTGTGCTTTGATGTCTAAATACAGCTTAAAGACTGGAGAACAATGCCAAAATTAGGAGGGATACTGCACATACAGGTTGGGTAAAGGTACAGTAGTGGGTTGGGTATGGGTACAGTAGAGGATATTGCTCCGTATCTGGACTTGCCCGTATCCAGACATGCCTTTGGCTCTGTTATGTTGGATAATCAAGGGAATACTTTATGTGTATATCCATCCATCCATCCGTCATCCAATCCTCCGTTGCCCCCTGAGGAGAGTAGGAGCCCAGGGCTAGGCAAGTTAGTCCTGACATTTGAGATGAGAGTGACCAGCCTCACTCATCCCTGAGTGGTTTTATGTGAGCAATAAACCCCAACCATCCCTTGGATATAAACCTTCACTGGCTCAATTTGGTTGTGTGGTTACCACCCAGCATAGTAAATGGTTTCCTGGTGTACAGGAAACCATATGGCATGTCATTTAGCGTAGAGTCACCCATAGACAGAAGGAAGAGGAAAGAATGAAGGAAAGAAGACAGAAAAGGGAGTGTAAAATCACCCATAGGCAGAAGGATGAGGAAAGAATGAAGGAAAGTAAGACAGAAGAGCAAGGAAAGAAGAAAAGGCAGATAACCAAAGCAGCACTACATAGAGTGAGTGGATGGTGAGTGCCCCCACCTACCATAAATATATATATACACTCAAACGTCGATTTAAGGGACCTCCATTTAAGGGATTTCGGATTTAAGGGACTCCATATTCTACCAGACAGACTGACATTATTGTTTTGTAATGATATGGACTTTCTAGTTTATGCACATTACTATGTTTCTTTATACAGTACCCATAAAATAATAATCATAGTCATATAAATAAGTAAGATAAGTGAAACAATCATTGCATTTCATTATAAGATTTTCTATACATGTGGTAAAACAATGGACATTTTCAAGTAAGGGACAAGTTGATTCCCCATTTAATTCCATAAATTGAGGTTTGAGTGTATATATATATACAGTATATATATATACTGTATATATATATATATATATATATATATATATACAGTATGTATAGTCACTACTCGTTTTACGTTGATTCAGTATACACTCAACCCTCGGCTATCACTCCCAATTGGTCTGGCTATGGCTGCGCTGTAGCCGAAACCGTGATAGCTGAATTGAAAAACTTATGGTAATAATTCTAATTGGTGCCATGACCTCAATATTTACCCCTAAGATACCCTTTTTGTACCACATATTAATATATGATAGTCTAAAAATGAGCATGTTTTATGATGTGATCACGATTCTTATAAATACCTCTCAGTTGATTCATTGATGTTATGCTTCTTCCCCACACTTCGCTTGGTCTCACCATTCTCTACAAGTTTCACATTTCCAGTTTATCTGCATAACTTGGGTTCTTCCTCTTCTTTATTTCCCTGCCAGGTGCCACAGCATTATGTTGGGTGATGGTAGGGGGACGGGGAGGGGGTACGTTGGCCATGGTCATATCATAAAAAAGTTATTGTTCTCGCTATCACTGTTCGCAGTCTGAGGGCGCACACTTGAATGGTTTGGCGGGCAGGAGACTCGGTCGGGTGGCCAATCAGCGCTCGGCTGGCACTGACGTCACACGACCAATCACGGAGTGAAGCTTTTGTTGGCTGGGTGGAGCACTGGAGCCTGGCCTTTTTGAAATTTTCGAACATTTGCGCTGCGTGATAGCAGGCATTTAGTGCTGGGTAGTTTTTTATATAGGCGTGATAGCGAGATACGCTATAGCAGAACCCATGATAGCCGAGGGTCGAGTGTACAATAATTTGCTACAACGATAATAGAAAAGTTCCACCCCAAAATCCGATTTTCGATAAATTTCCCGCTATAACGATATTGCCATCATAAAATTTCCTACAAAGCACCAGGCACAAGCAAGGTGACTCTCGCTTGTCTCAGGCAAGATGGCGGCCCCAGCATGCAGAGCATTGTTTTGGTTCTGTTGCGGTCCCGCCATCCCTTCAAAGCCCTGTCTTTTCCACTTGTTCACGTGTGCCCCTCAGCTATCATCACCTCTCAGCCAAGCATCGTGCTACTGGAGGCCTATACATCGTGTAGCACCAGGCCAATGTTGTGCAAGTGTGTTTGTTGTGTTGTTGCAATGATTTACCGTACGTGAGTAACGCTGCCTGTAATAGTATGATAGTGTTTGTTTTGGTCTTGGAGACAACTTGGACTGACATTTCAGTCTTGAGTAGGTGACTTTGGGAAGTTGAGTCGAAGTAACCCCCCTTTTATAATATGTTTCAATCTCCCAATTTACGATAAAATCGTTATATGTTAAGGTATGACCTGACATAACCCCGTCGTAAAACAAGTAATGACTGTATATATATATTTGTGTGTGTGTGTGTGTGTGCATGTCTGTGTGTGTATCTGTGTAAATATATATATATATATATATATACATATATATATATATATATATATATATATATATATATATACACATATATATATATATATATACACATATATATATATATATATATATATATATATATATATATATATATATATACAGTAACCCCTCCAATATCCGGATCAATAGAGCCATCGGTAGGTTCGGATATTGGTTTTGTCCGGATATTGGGCCCCAGCTTATGGACTTGTACTTACGGACCCTAACACAGAGAAACACCTATACAACTCCCTCCGGACATGCATAGCACCTATTTAACACCCAAATCACACCAATAAGGCACATAAATGACTGAAATAAATGCAATAGAAACATAAAATGTGGGTTTAGAAGTATGTTCATACATTAATAAACATTCTGGTACTTATGGACTCTAACCGAACCTAACCTAACCGAACCTAACCGAACTCTGAAAAACACATTCCTACTGCACATGCATGAGGTAAGTATAGTATGGAAAGAAGTACAGTATGACACTTTCTGGTAAGTATAGTATGGGAAAAAATACAATATGAAACATTCTGGTAAATATAGTATGGAAAATAGTACAACATGAAACATTCTGGCTACTTACAGCAAGTCCCTGGCCACCTCGATGAATAACCGCCTCCTCTCGGACTCTGACAGTAAGAACGATTTCCTGAAGCACTTGCACTACACTCTTCCTGAAGTCTTGCACTGAACTTAGTCAATAACACACAGAAGTCCGTTCTTTTCACAGTGTTCACTTTAGTCCAAATAATGTTCCATTAAATTTAAGTGTTGCACATTAACTTTTCCCAAGTTTTTTTAGGTTTCCAAAGCCAAAACAAAGAAGGTTAGTTACGTTAAATTTCTTTTCTACTTAGTCTTTTCTCCCAACTTGAAAACCTTAACACAACACACCGTTTTTTCACTGCACAACACTCAAAATTCCCGTGTGGTCTAGTGGAGAAGTTCTTGCTGTTTATTCACTGTCAGAGCCCGAGAGTATCACTGGCAGGCGTCCAAGGGGTGCATCGGTGGGTAGTGGTGATGGCGTACCGACTACAGAAGACTCTGAAGACAGCCGCAAACTCACGTCGAGCGGTGACTCCACTGTAGCTGATGTGCTGGGCTGTGGCTCGGAGCATGAGGGCCTGTCTTGGGGAGGCAATGGAGTGGAACCAGGGCTTGGCACAGCGGGGGTCACGGGCCTGAAAAAACTGTCAATCGTTGACTGACGCAAGGACCGACGATTCTGGCGATTGATGATGCGCTGCCGGAAAGCACGCACTTCCTCCATGAGTCCCAAGGGCCCCATCTCCCTGTCGCAGTCCGGGTGTTCCAGGTAGTCTAGGACGAACTCTAGATGTTCCCGGAGTGCGCTCAGCTTGGGGATGGCTGGAGTAGTGTCCTGCTGGGCGGAGTCTGCATCATCATCGCCTTCGTCGTCGGAATCTTCAAGTTCGGGACTGACACCAACAACCGAAGACGCGATCTCGATATCAGACAACGTCTGATACCCAGGATCGCCCTCGTCGTCGTCCAACCACTCACGAACATCGTCCACATCAACATCGTAGCCGTGCATGGAAGTCATCCACATCAAACCCTAGGAAATCGTACTCCACATCTGTTCCGAGAAGCAGACGAGACCAACCATTTTCAAGAGTTTTCACAGGGACTTCCTTCCATGCACTAGCCCAGTTGTACAGCGCAGACTTGATGTTGTAGCGGCGAAGGTTTTCCAAAGTCCGCTTGCCTCGAGTGTCACGTCCTTCCCTGCGCTCGTCCTCGTCCTCGAGAACCACCATCACCTCGTCCAGGAACTTCCGACGGTACAGGCGCTTTGTTGCCACGATCACTCCTTGGTCCATTGGTTGAATGAGAGCAGTCGTATTAGGTGGCAGAAACATGCACCTAATACGGCCATTCTCAGCAACCAAGTCCTTGTCGCACGGGTGGGCAGGTGCATTGTCGAGGAGAAGGAGAGCCTTTACCTGGTCGCGAGGAATTCCCAGTGTCTTCGTCTGGTAATGTATGACCTCCTTGACGAAGTGATGGTGAAACCAGTCTTTGAAAATCACAGCTGTGAACCATGCTTTCAAAGAATGGTACCATACGACAGGAAGGGACATCCATCACCCCACGAAGGCACCGAGGCTGCTTTGCACGGCCAACAATAACGGGCTTAAGCCGGTGCATGCCGTTAGCATTGGCACAACACAAAGCAGATATCCGTTCCTTAGAAAGCTTGCGGCCAGGTACACGCTTCTCCGTCTCATCGGCGAGAGTGTTCGTTGGCACCGAGCGATAGAATAGGCCAGTTTCGTCAGCGTTATAGACTTGACCGAGAGTGAGGCCCTCCCTGTCGATCAAGCCTTTCACCTTGTGCCGAAACTCGTCCACTCCATCCTCGTTAGCGTCCAATGCTTCGCCATGTGCTTTACGGTTAGTAAGGCCATGTCGCAACTTGAACGCGAAGAGCCAACCCTCGGATGCCTTGAAGTCTAGGGCGTCGTGAAGCCTTGCAAACTTCTCAGCAATAGCCTTCAGCTCCGTTCCACATACCATCACACCAGCTGCACGTTGCTGTCGATACCAAATCAACGTGGAGCGGTCGATCTCTGCATACTTGGGGGTAAACATAACCTTCCTCTCCACGTTGCGTTTGCTTGTCGACGAGAAGTCAGCCGTGTACTGCATGAGCTTGTCTCGGGAACGCTTGATATCGAACAAAGTCGACCGGGCCAGGTTGAACTCGCAGAGAATGCGAGAGGAAGACCAACCCGCATCAACCTTCTCCAATATCTCCTGTTTCTTCTCCAGAGTCAACACCACTCTCTTCCTTTTCTCAGGAGGCGGGGCCATCATCACACACACTAAGAGTAGGGCAGAGAGCAGCAGGAGGCCTTGCAGCAAGTACGGCACCACCACAAAAGCGAGCACGTGGGCAGCCATGGCGAAGAGCGTAGGTCTTGTCGCGGTGAGAGACAGGCGGGAAGTGGGGAGGATGCAGCGGCGCTCTATCGGACGTCGGAGGAATGACGAACCAAAACAATGCTCTCACGCGGCGCGCGCGGCAAGTTCAAATTGCGGACGGCAAAAAATCTATTTTTTTTTCCTATTTTTTTGGATTTTCAGACCATTTTGGGAATGTTTGATCCCAGGACGATAAGGTTCGGTTAGTGGGGATGTTCGGATATTGGGCGTCCGGATATTAGAGAGATTACTGTATATATATACATATATATATATATATATATATATATATATATATACATATATATATATATATATATATATATATATATATATACATATATATATATATATATATATATATATATATATATATATACATGTACATATATATATATATATATATATATATATATATATATATATACAGGTCTCCCTCGTTTTGCGCTGTATCGTTTTACGATATTTCGCATTTACGATCGTTTTTTTTTAGTACCAAGTGTTCATTTTACGATTGGGCATGTGGAAATCCCGCACTCACAGACAGATCAGCTAAGAGTTGTGAGGAGGCTGGCAAAGCAAACAACAATTTCCAGCTTCTTCAAACCCACCGCTAGTCCATCTGCCTCTGCTACCACCGAGTCATCCACCCCTGCCACCCAAACTTCCACTACCTCTCATTCTCCTGAGTCATCCACCCCTGCCATCCAAACCTCCACCACCCCTGCTTCCTCCCTCTCCACCTCTTGTGTTGACGAGTGATAGGCTTTGGCCCAGGATGTCTCCTAGCCTCGGCGGAGACATTAAGGCATTATGTTCTCCAGCCTCGGGAAGGACCGACTAAGGATGGACGGAGCTACAGTACAGTAGGAGGGTACATAACAGTACAGTACAATACAGTACAGCTGTATTTCATGTTGTTTTTGTTATTTCATGTCTTTATGTTTGCAAATGTACATACATATGTGATTCAGATGCACTACAATACATAAACATCATTATTATTGCATATTAGATCACTTGTATGGGTCTTCGGTTCCTTATACACGAGTCCAGGAATGCATCCCTATTTTTCCCATTAAACCTTAATTTCGCTTTATGATATTTCGGTTTACGATTGCCTTTCTAGGAACGCATACCAATTGTAAAAGGAGGGAGGCCTGTATATATATATATATATATATATATATATATATATATGTATGTATATAATTAGCCATTGAGGTCCACTGCAGGACCGGCCTATCCCTACCGAAGCAGGGACGATACAGCCAAATTATCTCTACCCAGTGGCTTAGGCTATCTGGTAGAGACTGTATGTAGGGTGAGAAGTGCTTGTGAGTGTGACTGTAGTGTTGTAGTGGCTTTGGATGTGTGTGTAGTCTGTGAACCAAGTGTAATCGGCCCGCCTTAAGCCGATTGGGTGCAACACTGGTTCAACCACAGCACCCCTTGTGTCCGCCAAAATAGCAAGTGGCTTGGTGAACGCTTCCCAAAGTTTTTACAACTCTGGCAGGAGGTGAACCCGCGCTAACCAGCGTGCGAAACGCATACTCTACCACTGTACCACAGAGGCTCCATCAAAGCCCTCACTATCCAGTGGGAGCTCATCAAGCTCCCCAGTGTCATCAGTGTCCTCGTTCTTAGCATCATCGTCCTCCCCAAGCTGTATGTTCTCCAAAGCCTGGGCTTGTTGAATATGAGAGGACAGGAATGATGTTATCAGAGTCTGATGTCATGCATGAACTCTGGCATCAACAGATCCTTGTAATTAGCCAGAAGTCTATCCACCATCGGGAGGAAGTTGTTCCTGATCTCTGGCCTCCCATCACATTCCTCAATTTGCTCTTTCAAACAAACAGTGTTTGCCAGCAAGTCTGTGATTTTGTGAGATGTTGGCTCACCTGGTGGGACAGGTAAGTGTTCTTCCTGAACTTCGTTGTCATTGACTTGTTTGTGTGTTTCCAACATCTCCTGTGAGTGTGAGAGCGCAACAACACAAAGTGCTGTGGGATATGATGTCACAAACATGGAGGCGGTGGCTCAAAACAAGTGACTGAGGAGATGCGGGGGCTCATGAAAGTTGTAGAAAAATCACGAGACTCCTAGAAAAAAAAATTCCCTTGCCATCACGAAACGAAATTTCGCGAGAATATATATCACGAAACTAGTGAGGGTACTGTATATATATACAGGTAAGCCCTTAATTCACGCGAGGGTTACGTTCCCAGACCCTTTGCGTATGTGGTGGTTACGTTCCCAGACCCTTTGCGTATGTGGTAAATTCGCGTATATGTTCTGCCCTTGTGTGCACATAATTACGCATGTCTACTAAGTATATTACATCTGAATAATACTGTTTATGCAGTATGCAGTACATACACCTTTATAAACTAGCATAAAGTATGAAAAACAACAAAAATGTAAGAAATTTAACACTGAAACCTGACAAGCACAGGCGTAGATGGAGACACTTCAGCTGTCTGGTACACAAGCCCTCACTGCCTCCCATATGCTACATTCTGCCTTCTTTATTGTCCAAACAGTTGACTCATCCACCCCAAACACATGGTTCCAAGCCAGTTCACAGGCGTAGGTGGAGACACTTCAGCACAATCTGATGCACTAGCCCTCACTGCCTCCCGTATGCTACGTTCTGCCTTCTTTATTGTAAGAACAGTTGACTCACCCCAAACACACGGTTCCGAGACAATTCACCACAAAGTCAATTCACCATCAAAACATGGACGATTCCCTGTCATTCTATCAATCAGTCAATCATTTCCTGTGGCACCCTCGGGATGCATAGGGCCTCGATGAACTCACACCACCACATCCTATCTTGTGCTAACTCCTCAAGATCTCCCCAACACTCATCTCCAGCTTCCCGTCTCATTGTCCTCACCCATGTCTCTCTTGGCCTTCCTCTACCTCTCCTACCAAGTGCCACCCACCTTGGTGTACCTCGTACTATTCCCTGTCTCCTATACACATGTCCTAGCCACTTTCATCGTGAGAACCTAACATATTCATCGACCGGCTGCACTCATTCTATAAATGTACTTATTATTGATTAATTAATACTTTAATAACTAATTTTCAGGGGGATTTTATAACTCATATAAGTAAAAAACTAGTGTACTGTACTTGCTAAATAAACTGGTATGTAAATAAATGACGGGGAATCGTCCTGACGGAGAATTGTCGCCAACATTCCTCCCTTAAGTTTGTCCAACGCTTTAACTTTCTCTGTCAGCAACATCACTTTACTAGTCCATTTTGGTGTGTTACCACATGCATCACTAGCACTACGCTTAGGCCCCATGTTGGCAGACAAGGCAAGCAATCACTGGAAGGCAGAAAAATAAGCCACAAATAATGATTCGCGAGTCACGCATGGTTCAACCGTCGGATTCAAGCTGACTGTGTGGTGTGTGGTAGACCGACCTCCCACACACACACACACACATGTATGCACACGGGCAGCAGGTAGGCATTTTTATATTTTATTTATTTCTCTTGTATATTATAATTATTTATTTGAATACTATAATTTTGTTTTAATTATTGTATGAAAAATTCGTGGATAACCGAAATCACGTGGAAAAAGTTCGCGTGAATTAAGGGCTTACCTGTATATATACATATATATATACCATCCACTCACTCAGTGTAGTGCTGCTTTCAGGTGTCTGCCCTCTCCTCTCCTCCATCCTTGTTTCCTTCCATCTTCTTCTGTCTTTTTTTTCCTTCATTCTTTCCTCGTCCTTTTGCCTATGGGTGACTTTACGCTCCCTCTTCTGTCTTTCATTCCTTCATTCTTTCCTAACCCTTCTGCCTGTGGGTGACTCTACACTGATTGACAAACCAAATGGTTTCCTGTACACCAGGAAACTATTTACTACGCTGGGTAGTAACCATATAACCAAGTTTTGGCGCCTGGTGGTTTAGTGGGTAATTATTGTGCTCCAGTCGGATTGAACCGGTGAAGGTTTATATCCAAGGGGTGATTGGGGTTTATTGCTCATGTAATGCCACTCAGGGATGAGTGAGGCTGGTCACTCTCATCTTAAATGTCAGGACCAACTGCCTAGCCCCAGGCTTCTACGCTTCTCATGGGGCAACGTATGATTGGATGATGGATGGATGGATATATATATATATATATATATATATATATATATATATATATATATATTTATATATACATACATACATATACACACATACATAGTGAATGGTGGAAGGTGGGGGCACCCATCATCCACGCACTCAGTGCGGTGCTGCTTTCGGGTGACTGCCCTTTCCTCACTTCCATCCTTCTTTCCTTCCTTCCTCTAGTGTCTTTCTTTCTTTGAATAATTTTTCCGCCTCCTGTATGTGGGTGACTGAGTGACAAGCCAGATGGTTTCTTGTACACCAGGAAACCATTTATCACACTGGGTGGTAACCATATAATGAACTTATGGCACCTGGTGGTTTAGTGGGTAATTAGGGTGCTCCAATCAGATTGAGCCTGTGTAGGTTTATATCCAAGAGTTGGTTGGGGTTTATTGCTCACGTACCGGTAATGCTACTCAGGGATGAGTGAGGCTGGTCACTCAAATCTTAAAGTCAGGACCGGGCTGCTACACTTCTCGTGGGGAAATACAGGATTTGATGGTGATGATGATGATAGTGAAGTACCTTGCATTAGCAATTTATGTTATGTTAAGAAAAAAATATCTTCAGGTATGCATTGATTGTGTTATGACAGGTGTTATCAACACCTTCCAATCACATGAAAATATATTTTAAGTCAAGGTTCAGGCAATCAAATTTTTTTATTTAGGAGTTTGCACTGTACAATAATCTTTGAGGTGCATTTGATTGCCCAGCTTTTTAGTTTTCAGTTTATATGAATACTATTTTTCTTGTAAAGACTGTATACCATACAGATACAACACCAATTTTCCGGCATCAGATGGTCTGGCACCTTTTAATCCAGACAGAATTACGAGATGACACTTGAAAATCCTGCACTCGCCACACTAGTTTACCTGGTGGCCGCAGATAGCGTTGTGTGTAGTGCAGTCACCCTTGATTGCTTAAACTGCTTGTTGTGGTGGTGATCCCTGTATTTTGTCAGTCTTGCATAATTTTCGTACATTTAACCCTGGATGTGGCTTCTAAGAAAGATGCAAATGTCTGTTACAGTGTCAAGTAATGCCAGTCTGTTTCAATACAGTCAAACCTCCTTGACAGTGGTTATTTGGTCAACCAGACTACCTCATTGATGAAGACCCACAGTAACCGAATAAAGCAGTAAATGAAAATAAATGTGATTGAACTGCAACCACTGTCAGATCAAAAGCTTATTTCCATCACTGGTATCTACTGAGGCACTTTATCAGTGATCGTGAAATGCATAAAGCGTTATGACATTTTGGGGTTGTTTGCATGTGGAAGCTAGTTACCATGAAGCACGCCATTACCATTGTAACTGATACATAGCATCCCAGTGATATACCACACTGACCACCCATACTTTCATGTATACTGTATTTTCATTCGTCCATTTGGTGAGAGTGGTGTATTAAGAGCTATTTGGAGGGATTTAATGCAGTAAGACATTTTTATTATGCTAAAACAAAAACTTGATGTAGTGCTGCCTAATTCTTCCTTAGCCTTTATCATTCTTTTTCTGTGCCTGCCCTCCTCTCTTCCTATTTCTCCCATCTTTCCTGTCACTACTTATTGCTTTTCTTTCCCTTACAGGTGGCTTTACATTGAGTGACAAGCCAAATGGTTTCCTGTAAGCCAAGAAACCATTTACAACGCTGGGTGGTAACCATATAACCAGACCATACGTGCTCCCTGCGTGTCAAGTGGGTTGGTGGAGGGTTAGTGCCCCTCCCTGTAAGACAAATAACTCAGAGTCAAATGGCCACCCTGTACGGGATTATGGCGTCTGGCAATAGATAGATAGATAGATAGATAAAACAAAAACATTAAAGCTTTTTATTTTTGTTTATTTCCTTATTTATTTTCTTTACAGCATTGTCCCCACAAGGAGTGCAGTATTTTTGCAGCTCTTTCGATTTTCATCAGTTTTTCTAGTAGTGTAACTACAATCAACTTGATTTTATTCAAAGTATTGAAGGTGTGATGATAATGAATAATGGGTCAGAGGTGCATTATTGAGTTATTGTACATGACTTCAGTTGCTCCCTGTTCAATTATTATATGTAGCATATGTGACCTCCATTCGTCTGGCAAAACAGTTAATCTGGCAAGACTGTGGAATCAAGGGTGCTGGAAAATTGGTGGTGTCCCTGTACAGTATATGGAAATTGTGACTGGAGGGATGATATGAAGAAAAAGATGATGGTGTTCATATACTTTATTTTTTTGTAGGTTGACAAGATGGAGGATGACACATTCCTGCGCTGTATTGAGGCCAACATGCTGAATGACCTGACCCTGCAAGGCATTGAGGCCATCACCAAGGTGTACATGCATCTTCCCCAGACTGACGAGAAGAAACGAATCATAATCAATGACCAAGGAGAATTTAAGGCCATTGCTGAGTGGCTTCTGGAAACAGATGGAACTGCCCTAATGAAAGTCCTCTCAGAAAGGGATGTTGACCCTGTCCGAACATCCTCCAACGACATTTTGGAAGTATTTGAGGTTCTTGGTATTGAAGCTGTTCGTAAATGTATTGAGAAGGAAATGAATGCTGTGCTGATGTTCTATGGTCTGTATGTGAATTATCGCCACCTTGCTCTTCTTTGTGATGTCATGACCAGCAAGGGTCACTTAATGGCTATCACACGTCACGGCATCAACAGGCAGGACACGGGGGCCCTTATGAAATGCTCATTTGAAGAGAGTGTTGATGTGTTAATGGAAGCAGCATCTTGTGCTGAAGTTGACCCTATTCGAGGTGTGTCTGAGAATATTATGTTGGGTCAGCTTCCAAAGATTGGTTCAGGGTCATTTGATTTGGTCCTAGATGATGCCAAATGCAAACTAGGTATGGAAATACCCATGCCTGGAACAGGAATGATGATGGGTGGTGGTATCTTTGGAGCTGCTTCACCTTCATCAGGAATGACTCCTGCACAGACCCCATGGGCCTCTGGGGCAACCCCTTCTATGTCCCCATATGGTGGATGGACCCCAGGTGTAGGGAGTGGCATGACCCCTGGTGGACCCTCGTTCTCTCCTGCAGCTGCTAGTGAGACAGCTGGGCTTTCTCCAGGATATTCACCTGCTTGGTCTCCACAGCCAGGCAGTCCTGGGTCCCCTGGTGGCATGAGTCCCTATTTCCCTAGCCCTGCCAATGCTCTGTCGCCATCATACTCTCCCTCTTCCCCTGCCTATCAGCCAACCTCTCCCAGTATGACTCCAGCCTCTCCTGGGTATTCACCAACCTCACCTACATACAGCCCCACCAGCCCCCAGTACTCTCCAACCTCACCCCAGT
This sequence comes from Coenobita brevimanus, assembly GCF_032717465.1. Lineage (NCBI taxonomy): Eukaryota > Metazoa > Arthropoda > Malacostraca > Decapoda > Coenobitidae > Coenobita > Coenobita brevimanus. The sequence goes on along the minus strand of NC_137054.1, from coordinate 50,766,964 downwards.
ACTCCCCTACTTCCCCCTCATACTCTCCTACATCTCCTTCTTATTCCCCTACCTCGCCATCCTACTCGCCCACATCACCTTCATACTCCCCAACTTCACCATCTTACTCTCCAACATCCCCTTCATACTCCCCAACCTCACCTTCATACTCACCCACTTCACCCTCGTACTCCCCCACCTCACCTTCTTATTCACCCACCTCCCCTAGCTACAGTCCAACTTCCCCTTCTTACTCCCCCACCAGCCCCTCTTATTCTCCAACTTCCCCATCATACTCTCCAACTTCACCCTCATACTCTCCAACTTCCCCAAGCTATGCTCCCAATTACTCTCCATCCTCCCCTGGCTATTCCCCAACTAGTCCTTCGTATTCCCCAACAAGTCCATCCTACTCCCCCAGCTCTCCTCAGTACTCACCAGCTTCTCCCTCCTACTCACCTTCCTCACCAAAGTACTCCCCAACAAGCCCCAACTATTCCCCTACCAGCCCCACCTACTCACCTGGATCACCTTCGTATTCCCCCAGTTCCCCCAAATATTCCCCAACCAGCCCCACGTACTCTCCCACATCTCCATCCTACTCTCCATCCTCTCCCAAGTATTCTCCAACTTCTCCCAATTACTCTCCATCCTCCCCCAAGTACTCTCCAACCTCTCCTACCTACTCCCCATCCAGTCCACAGTACAGCCCATCTAGCCCCAAGTACTCTCCTACTTCCCCTACTTACTCCCCCAGCTCCCCCAAATATTCCCCGACTAGTCCCACTTACTCCCCAACCACACCTGGTTACTCCCCTACATCCCCATTGTACTCCCCAAGCTATGAGGAAGAAGAGGAGGAACAGAGAAGAAAGCAGTCAAAAAAGAAATCCAAGCGCTAAGAGAAACAGACCACCAAATGCTGATGTGGTGCGCAACTTGGTATCTTTCTTTGTGGCCACTAGAAAGCTTCTTTGTCATTCTGTTATAAGTGCTTTACTGTTTAGTTATGCATTACAGATGCTACTGTGGGACCATTGTGATCATCTGAAGGGGAACTTTATGTAATATGGTGATAGATAACACTCACTTTAATATCAACCCAAGCAAGGTAGTGTCAGAGGTTAAGCTATCGTAGTCCAGAACAGTAACCCTTTAAACCTCAGTAAATCTCTCAGTACTGAATAAACTAGTGATAGCTGGAGTTTCATAGGTAAATTTTCCCTTGAGGTTTTAGGGCTGAGTCAGTCTAGTTCTTAACCTTTAGACCTTGGGAGGTTTTGCTATAGCAAGTAACTGTGTGGTATTACCCAAAATATAGTAGATGAGTTTTCCAAGATGTCTGAGGATTTAACATTCACCCTTCCCATGGTGTGGAGGGGGAATCTTTGAAAGAAACTAGTTTGACTTCCTTGACATGAAGGTGAACATGTTGAAGTAAGGGGAATGTTTGTATAGTTAGTATAGTTTAGTCACAGTTAAGTTTATTGTCTTGCATAATATATATATATATATATATATATATATATATATATATATATATATATATATATATATATATACACACACAGTATATATATATATATATATATATATATATATATATACACACACAGTATATATATATATATATATATATATATATATATCCCATTGGATCCCAGGGGTGCTGGGCAAGCCATGGCGCTGGGTGGGTACTAAGCGTACTGCCCTCCGCCTATCGGCTCATAGTCATGAAGCTCATGGGTACCTACATGGGGGTTCCCTACTTTACAGACTTGAAAAATCCCAGTTCTGTCCAGTATTCCAGACACCAGGCTCCAATGGGTTAAATATATATCCATCCATCCATCATTTAATCCTACGTTGCCCCATGAGGAGCGTATATATATATATATATATATATATATATATACAGTAATCACTCCAATATCCGGATCAATAGAGCCATCGGTAGGTTCGGATATTGGTTTTGTCCGGATATTGGGCCCCAGCTTATGGACTTGTACTTACGGACCCTAACACAGAGAAACACCTATACAACTCCCTCCGGACATGCATAGCACCTATTTAACACCCAAATCACACCAATAAGGCACATAAATGACTGAAATAAATGCAATAGACACATAAAATGTGGGTTTAGAAGTATGTTCATACATTAATAAACATTCTGGTACTTATGGACTCTAACCGAACCTAACCTAACCGAACCTAACCGAACTCTGAAAAACACATTCCTACTGCACATGCATGAGGTAAGTTTAGTATGGAAAGAAGTACAGTATGACACTTTCTGGTAAGTATAGTATGGGAAAAAATACAATATGAAACATTCTGGTAAATATAGTATGGAAAATAGTACAACATGAAACATTTTGGCTACTTACAGCAAGTCCCTGGCCACCTCGATGAATAACCGCCTCCTCTCGGACTCTGACAGTAAGAACGATTTCCTGAAGCACTTGCACTACACTCTTCCTGAAGTCTTGCACTGAACTTAGTCACTAACACACAGAAGTCCGTTCTTTTCACAGTGTTCACTTTAGTCCAAATAATGTTCCATTAAATTTAAGTGTTGCACATTAACTTTTCCCAAGTTTTTTTTAAGTTTCCAAAGCCAAAACAAAGAAGGTTAGTTACGTTAAATTTCTTTTCTACTTAGTCTTTTCTCCCAACTTGAAAACCTTAACACAACACACCGTTTTTTTCACTGCACAACACTCAAAATTCCCGTGTGGTCTAGTGGAGAAGTTCTTGCTGTTTATTCACTGTCAGAGCCCGAGAGTATCACTGGCAGGCGTCCAAGGGGTGCATCGGTGGGTAGTGGTGATGGCGTACCGACTACAGAAGACTCTGAAGACAGCCGCAAACTCACGTCGAGCGGTGACTCCACTGTAGCTGATGTGCTGGGCTGTGGCTCGGAGCATGAGGGCCTGTCTTGGGAGGCAACGGAGTGGAACCAGGGCTTGGCACAGCGGGGTCACGGGCCTGAAAAAACTGTCAATCGTTGACTGACGCAAGGACCGACGATTCTGGCGATTGATGATGCGCTGCCGGAAAGCACGCACTTCCTCCACGAGTCCCAAGGGCCCCATCTCCCTGTCGCAGTCCGGGTGTTCCAGGTAGTCTAGGACGAACTATAGATGTTCCCGGAGTGCGCTCAGCTTGGGTGTGGCTGGAGTAGTGTCCTGCTGGGCGGAGTCTGCATCATCATCGCCTTCGTCGTCGGAATCTTCAAGTTCGGGACTGACACCAGCAACCGAAGACGCGATCTCGATATCAGACAACGTCTGATACCCAGGATCGCCCTCGTCGTCGTCCAACCACTCACGAACATCGTCCACATCAACATCGTCGCCGTGCGTACGTAGCCGTGCATGGAAGTCATCCACGTCAAACCCTAGGAAATCGTACTCCACATCTGTTCCGAGAAGCAGACGAGACCAACCATTTTCAAGAGTTTTCACAGGGACTTCCTTCCATGCACTAGCCCAGTTGTACAGCGCAGACTTGATGTTGTAGCGGCGAAGGTTTTCCAAAGTCCGCTTGCCTCGAGTGTCACGTCCTTCCCTGCGCTCGTCCTCGTCCTCGAGAACCACCATCACCTCGTCCAGGAACTTCCGACGGTACAGGCGCTTTGTTGCCACGATCACTCCTTGGTCCATTGGTTGAATGAGAGCAGTCGTATTAGGTGGCAGAAACATGCACCTAATACGGCCATTCTCAGCAACCAAGTCCTTGTCGCACGGGTGGGCAGGTGCATTGTCGAGGAGAAGGAGAGCCTTTACCTGGTCGCGAGGAATTCCCAGTGTCTTCGTCTGGTAATGTATGACCTCCTTGACGAAGTGATGGTGAAACCAGTCTTTGAAAATCACAGCTGTGAACCATGCTTTCAAAGAATGGTACCATACGACAGGAAGGACATCCATCACCCCACGAAGGCACCGAGGCTGCTTTGCACGGCCAACAATAACGGGCTTAAGCCAGTGCATGCCGTTAGGCATTGGCACAACACAAAGCAGATATCCGTTCCTTAGAAAGCTTGCGGCCAGGTACACGCTTCTCCGTCTCATCGGCGAGAGTGTTCGTTGGCACCGAGCGATAGAATAGGCCAGTTTCGTCAGCGTTATAGACTTGACCGAGAGTGAGGTCCTCCCTGTCGATCAAGCCTTTCACCTTGTGCCGAAACTCGTCCACTCCATCCTCGTTAGCGTCCAATGCTTCGCCATGTGCTTTACGGTTAGTAAGGCCATGTCGCAACTTGAACGCGAAGAGCCAACCCTCGGATGCCTTGAAGTCTAGGGCGTCGTGAAGCCTTGCAAACTTCTCAGCAGCAGCCTTCAGCTCCGTTCCACGTACCATCACACCAGCTGCACGTTGCTGTCGATACCAAATCAACGTGGAGCGGTCGATCTCTGCATACTTGGGAGTAAACATAACCTTCCTCTCCACGTTGCGTTTGCTTCTCGACGAGAAGTCAGCCGTGTACTGCATGAGCTTGTCTCGGGAACGCTTGATATCAAACAAAGTCGACCGGGCCAGGTTGAACTCGCGGAGAATGCGAGAGGAAGACCAACCCGCATCAACCTTCTCCAATATCTCCCGTTTCTTCTCCAGAGTCAACACCACTCTCTTCCTTTTCTCAGGAGGCGGGGCCATCATCACACACACTAAGAGTAGGGCAGAGAGCAGCAGGAGGCCTTGCAGCAAGTACGGCACCACCACAAAAGCGAGCACGTGGGCAGCCATGACGAAGAGCGTAGGTCTTGTCGCGGTGAGAGACAGGCGGGAAGTGGGGAGGATGCAGCGGCGCTCTATCGGACGTCGGAGGAATGACGAACCAAAACAATGCTCTCACGCGGCGCGCGCGGCAAGTTCAAATTACGGACGGCAAAAAATCGATTTTTTTTCCAATTTTTTTGGATTTTCGGACCATTTTGGGAATGTTTGATCCCAGGACGATAAGGTTCGGTTAGTGGGGATGTTCGGTTATTGGGCGTCCGGATATTAGAGGGATTACTGTATATATATATATATATATATATAGATAGATATATATAAAGTTTTTATTTATGATAGTTTTATCATGATGAGGTAAAACAGTATGTATGGATATGTTAATTTTTAGGTCACTGTCTACCATAGTACAGTATTGTCATGGCAAGTGTTTCAGTATTCTGAGTTAAGAAGGACTGCATCTAGTACTGTATGTAGCAATGAAGTGAGGGGGGTAGATAAGCATGGAGTAGCTGAAAAAAGTTGCAGGTGCTTCCACATGTTTCTGTTTGTACCAAAATGAAGTGCAGATAATTACATTTTTAATGGAACTTCAGAGATGTATGAGGTGCTACCCAAAAGTTCCAGTAATTCGAACAGAGGGAGCCAACCGTTTGCAGTTTTGCCTTTTATTGCTAGGAGGAGTCAGCAGCACCCATTGTGCATCAGTGTGGCCCCAGACGTGTCCGTGGGTGGACGTGTTGTTGAGCTACGCATACTATTGTAACGTGGTGTGAAGGTGGTTTGGCGGTTTTGCAATGGCTGACCAGTGGCGCAGCAATGTCAAGTTGATGTTGATTGTTTTCTTCGATATCCAATGGATTCTTCACAAGGAATTCGTCCCACCCGGTCAGTCTGTGAGCGGAAAGTTTTACTGGGAAGTTTTGCGGCGTCTGAGGGAAAACATCCACCGCAAACGTCCAGAACAGTGGAAGAACAAGGATTGGATCCTGCATCATGACAATGCCCCCGTCCACACATCAGTTGTCGTCTGGCAGTTCCTTGCTTCCACTAACACGGTAGTCATTCCCCACCCACCCAATTCGCCTGACCTGCAACTTTTTCCCATTTCCCAAGCTGAAATTGTGACTGAAAGGGCGTCGATTTGACTCGATTAAGGAGATCCAGACAGAATCGCAGGTGATGCTCAAGACGATCACGCCTGAGGCCTTCCAGGGATGCATGGACCTGTGGAAAAAACGCAAGGACCACTGTCTACATGCCCAAGGGGACTACTTTGAAGGCGACAGTGAGAACTAGGAGGCAAGGTAACTTATTTTCCAATAATATTCAGAGTACTGGAACTTTTGGGTAGCACCTCGTATGTTGCTATTACCCAATGGACATCATTTGATGTAAGTCGCAGTTCTCGGGTTAAGGGACAAGTTACCAGCTTTTGCCCCTGGTGGGATTACAGGATTAGCGAACCTCTTGCCATGACATAATAATTTTAATAATTACATATAGCGCCTGACTCACCATGGACCACTAATAACTAGACCACCAAGTATCCTGGTGATCTAATTGACAGAGTGCAACCCAAATGCATCCTATCAGCAGACACAAAGGTATGGAGAAAACTGGGCTGGAAAGTAAACCTCACTTTCAAACTGGAATAAATTCCAGGCCTTACACTAGTTTCATAGTTGAGTGTAGTTGAGCCTTGTATTACATAGCCTGTAATTTTCAGTTACTAATCCAGCATCAGGTATGCAGTTCTTTCAACTGACCACTTTGTTTGATTATCTTTTTTCCATAGGGATATGAAGGTTTTTTAATTCTTTAATGGTTTCATAATTCTGTCAGTATAATCTACACAGTACAAGAACATTTTACATACATTAAACATAGGTTTCAGTGTGATAAGACACCTTTTGAAGGTATCTCATCATTTGAACTTGATTGCTGCATATGCATAATATGTAGATTTGCTCTTTGTATCTCTGTTTTTGGAGTCCAAACAGTAGTCTACTTGTACATTGCAAACAATTCATTAATCAGTCATTTTGTATATGCTGGCAGATACTTAGAGCAGTACATCATCATATTCGTTTTAAGAACAGCTTATTGGAAGTTTACATGTGTCATACTTTGTCACATCAAAGTCAAATGAAGCCGTGCCTCCACTGTAGAAATCCCCATATTGAGGTGGGCCATGTTACAGCTAATGTTTTATGTGGACTGGAAGCTAACCCGGCCAATTACTTCCCATCAATTGCTGAAAACCATTGCGGGAAAAGAAATCTGAGTTGAGTAATAAGATTTTTTACCACACGAGTCACAGCTTTGACTGAACCGTAGTTACTTTTAGTTGAGTTATCTGCCTGAGAGTGATAATTGTGTGGCTACCAAGCTTGTAGCCAAACTTCATTCTTGTGGTACCTCCCAGGGTTAAAGGTAGCCAACCATCAACTGCCTACACCATCTTTCACCTTATGTGCACAGTAAATATCATTATTCATAGTTAGACAGAATTTATATGAGTCACATTAGTCATTTTTGTACCCTTCAGTGCATAAAACTTTATATTGCTGAAAATTTTGTCATGTTCAGTGCATTTTTTAAGTTTGGGGCCAACCATAGTATGACAGTTTACTTAGATTAAGGACAGATACCACCACATTATATATATATATATATATATATTAGACTGCATACAGTAGGATCTCACCAATAACGACTTCAACAATTACATTTTAGGCAATAACGGTAAGTTAGAATAGATACCTAGTTTCTGTAATAACATTTGAATTCACTCGAATAACGGTTACTTCACAAAAGCCAAGTTGTTATACTGCATATATGTCTGTAACAAGATGAAGATTGAAACAGACAAACAAAAAGAGATGAAGGAAATTTGCCGAAAATGTGAGCAGTAGCAAGGAGGAGATGGAGGATCCTCCTCTTGCCACCTCCACTGACTTGCCCGCCGCCATCCCCTCCACCTCCACTGCCCCACTGTAATCACCAACCTCTTCCTTCTGCACCTCCACAGCCTCACCTGACTCTCCTGCTCCACCTGGCATACTTGCAACCGCCACCATAATGACTGTTGCTGCATTCTGGAAGAAATATAACATTTGACAGGCTGTAAATTTCTTTGTCAAAGCCTGGAATAATACAACACTGGCAACCATTAAACACACCTTGTCTGCATGCCTGCCACAACTCATGTCTGCTGAGATGGAAAGAGAGTGGCCATCAGAATTAATGACTAATGATTGGACTTGTATATAAGATTTCAAGGAAATACCAGAAACAGTTGTCACAACCAAGTGATAACTCGCCTTCTTTCACAGCATCACCCAGTCAAGGAAAAACAACAGAGAGGGGTTGAATAGATGATGACACTGGGGACTTACCTGAAAATTTTGACTTTGTGGGGTTTGATGAAGTGTTGACGGAATGGGTGACACTGGCGTGAGAGACAGGAGTGGAGACAAGGCCAATGAGGTCAGGAGGTATGCCACAGTAGCCTCCATGTGCAAGCCTTGGAACAGTCGTCACACGTAACACCTCATTAACTCCTTTAAGGAGAGTTTTATATTACTCATGACGATTTAATAACTAATCTTATTTCAGCTAAAAAGTAATGCTAGGAGGGCTTCAAATGGGAAAAATGGGTCAAAGTCCTGGGGTGGCGGCACCAATAAACCCCTCATACATGTATTTTTGTCATGCGAATACCATTTTCGCTAATAATGGCATTCTTCTGGCACCAAGTAGACATTAATGGTGAGATCCTACCGTACTACTGTTTTTGTTGAGTGGTAGCATTTGAAGAATATACTTCAAGATAGAATAAACCATGTTTAAGGTTGATATATCTGCACAATATATACTGTAGTTCATATGTATGTCAGATGTATATAATTTCTGTATTTGATAGGAATGATGCTAATAATAATAATTTTGGCAGTCACACCAGTGTAGTTATGAGAGACTATTGAGTGTATGTCTTATTTGTTCTTTGCACACTAACTGAAGGCTGATTTTGTGTGTGTGTGTGTTCCTAAATGAATAAAGTAGGTATCCATAAAACATATAATTTGCTGCATAAAAAAGTTGGTATTCATAAAATTGTTAATTGCTTTATGTACAATAAACCACCTTATGGACTTCATTGTTCACTGTTGGGTATCAAAGTAGGTATCCATAAAACATAATTTGCTGCATAAAGAAGTTAGTGAAATTGTTAATTGCTTTAGGTACAGTAAACCACCTTATGGACTTCATTGTTGACTGTTGGGTTTCATTTATGGCATCCAGACTCTTAGAGGGATATTTTGTATTCAGCTTTTAAGATATGGTGGTATATTTTTCTTCACTGATGCTTAGAGATGTGTGGCCAGTTTTACTGGGCATGCTGTCGATAATTCACCCACTACAAGTATATATATATATATATATTATAAAATCATCATCATCATCCAATCTGTGTTGCCCCTTGAGAAGTGTAGGAGCCCAGGGCTAGGCAAGTTGGTCCTGACATTAAAGATGAAAGTGATCAGCCTCACTCATCCCTGATTGGCACGGCGTGAGCAATAAACCCCAACCACCTCTTGGATACGCACCTGCCTAGGCTCAGTCCTATTGGAGTGCCCCGATTACCCACCAGCCACCATGTGCTACAACTTGGTTATATGGATACCACCCAGCATAGTAAATGGTTTCCTAGTGTATAGGAAACCATTTGACTTGTCACTCATAGACAGAAGGAAGAGGAAAGAAAGAAGAGGAAGGAAGGAAGGAAGAGAAGAAAAGGCAGTCACCCGAGAGCAGCACTACATCGAGGGGGTGGACGGTGAGTGCCCGCACCTACCACAAATTATATGTATATATATATATATATATATATATATACAGTATATATATATATATATATATATATATATATGTATATATATATATATATATATAAAATGTCCTTGTTTGGGGGTCATACACTAACAACTCTAGGCAGGGTAAAGGTTTCTGGATGGGGTTAATGCATATATGATCACAGTAGTATATTGGGAAACCACCCAGATGCCTGCAGTTCAGTAAATCATTTAGAACTAGTGTCTTAGTTTTAAAGGTACAGTTGGTCCTACCTTCCGCAGAATAAACACTCACATCTCCTGCATATTCGCAAATTGGTTCTGGAACAAGAAAATGATGGAAAATGCATATTAAAAAAAAAAAAAAGGAAATATATAGTGTATGTTGTATACTGTATATACAACATACAGTATATATAAAAAAGCCTTGGAGTTATGTGAACTGTCTCTCAATACTGACTGTTTCAGCACTATCATAAATAAGTAGCAAACTAAGCATTCTTTGGGGATGATATACACACACTTGAAGCATGGAGAGATTGCATCATGCCAGGTGCATCAGAAGATTGTAAATAGTCATGACTCCCTGTTAACAAATGCAAGGCAGTGCTGATTTTTCATAATCATGTATTTCCAGTTTTTATAAATGATTTAATCCAAAATTGTCTTCCCTCACAACTTACTGATGGATATTGAAAATGAATAATGAGTTAATTGGGTAAAAAAAAAAAAATCGGTAATGAGGAAATTGTTGATGAGTAGTAGCTAAGGACTGAGGAATGTTGGACCATTGGGTGCATCTGTGTGTGTGTGTGTGTGTGTGTGTGTGTGTGTGTGTGTGTGTGTTTTTTTTTTTTTTTTTTTTTTTTAAGGCATCGCAAGTACTGTATGAATATCAGTCATTTGTTAGGAGTCTTATAATGTATTTCTCGTGAATGTTAAGGGCAGACTGTACAGTTGTGTTTATTGTCAGGTACTCAATACAGTAATTAATTTGTTTACAGTCTGTATGGTACAGTACTATATATTCCTTTTCATGGCCTGTCTAATAATAAAAAAATAAAAAAAAAATAATAATAATTTTAGTTTATATTCTCTGTGGCATAGTACTGTATATCACTTTTCATGGCATATGTAATAAAAAATGACAAAACTTGCTGAGTTTCATAACCTCAGTTGGGTTAATTTTATTACTTTGAAAACCTCTTTTATTTTGGAAGCTTCCTGCTAATCTAGCTTAGAGGAACCCTTAGAAGCTTATGTATATTCAAGAACATTTTTCTTGCTCTACAGTGTTCTTGTCTCATCAAGGTTAGTGCCTTAGTTTTCGTTTTCGTTTTCGTTTTCGTTTTTAAAGGCTCCAACATGCTTGCATGTGTCGGCCTTGGTCACCCAATGGCGGCTCTCCACGCTGCACGATCCATTGCAGCCTCCCTGTTCAGTCCCTTAACCCTAAGGTCACACTTAATGACCTCGTCCCATGTCTTTCTCGGTCTACCCCTCACAACCCCACCCCCAATTTTAACACTTCTCACCTTCCTCACCCAACTATCATCCCCCATCCTCTCCACATGTCCAAACCACCTCAATCTACCTCTCCTCATCACAACACCAATACAGTCCAGTCCCATCCTACCTCTCAACTCTTCCATTGTAAACCCAGCCCCTCCAGGCCTTGGACGCAGGGACGCACTGCACATCCACCTAATCATTGTCATTTCTGTACGTCTGAGCCGGCGAATGTCCTCCTCCTTCACTGCCCAGGTCTCACTGCCATACAGCATTACACTCCTAACACACGCTGCATACAAAGACCCCTTAGCACGTAGGGAGAGCCCCCTCAATGTCAGGAGAGGCAAGAGCTCCCTGAACTTCTTCCAACCACTTCTCACCCTAGCCACAGAGCTAGCTCCAGCCCCACCTCCAGCACACAACATGTCTCCTAAATAACAAAACTCTTCCACACACTCAAGAGATTCACCAGCAAGTTCAATTCTTTCACGTCTGACGATCTCCACCTGCTCACCCCGGCATGCCGTACTCATAAAATCAGCATTATCTCGCAGTCTACCTCTGATACCACTACATCTCTTATGCACCCATTTATCACACACACCGCACAAGATGGAATTACTTCCCACGCCCTTGTGGCAAACTGCACATGGCCACTCTCCCTCGTCTTTGACAGTACCGCCACCAACCCTAGATATCATCACTTTTGTTTTATCTGCATTTACCCTTAAACCCTTTTGCCCCATACCATCTCTCCACTTCCTAAACCTTTCCTCCGCCTCCCTTTCATTCTCTGCAATCAACACCAAATCATCAGCATACAACAACTCCCATGGGAGTCCGTTTCTAAAGTCACGTGAAAGGGCTTCAAGTATCATGATAAACAACATGGGACTCAAGACTGACCCCTGATGCACACCAACATTCACGGAAAACTCATCACTCAAATCTCCATTCACTCTCACCTGGGTGTGAGCACCCACATACATGGCCATAACCACCCTAACCAGCCACTCCTCCAAGCCAAGCTTTCTCATTGCCCACTTCACCACCTCTCTAGGGACTCTGTCAAAGACCTTTTCCAAATCAACAAAAACAAAATAAAGATCCCTTCTCCTACCAATATATTTTTCCTGAAGCTGTCGAACAATGAATATGGCATCAGTGGTCCCCCTACCTGGCATAAACCCAAACTGCATCTCATCAATATTCACTCTTTCTCTAATCATACCTTCTAAAACTCTCTCCATTACCTTCATTATCTGATCTAAAAGATTTATACCTCTATAATTCCCTCTTTCCAGGGCATCACCCTTCCCTTTATACACATTTACAATTACACTCTTCAGCCAATCATCTGGGACAACACACTCATAAATAATCCTATTTATCAGGTCAGTGACTAAACTCACCCCTATATCGCCTGAGGCCTTCAACATTTCGGCAGTCAACCCAGACACACCTGCTGCCTTCCCCACCCTCATCCTGCCTATTGCCTCACTCACAGTAGCAGTATCAATCAAAGGCCAAGGGCCAGACACTGGATCTGCTGGCTCCAAACCTGCCCTGTCCCAGTCAAACTCCACATTCAACAACCGGTTATAATGCTCTCTCCATGCATCTTTAATATCCTCACTGTTCACCACTACCCTTCCTTCATCATTCTTCACACACTGCTCACCTATGATATCCCGATTATCCCTCTTCACCTGACCTGCCACCCTAAATATATTTTTTCTTTCCCCATGATTTAGGTTATCAAGTAATTGTCTCTGTGACTCAGACTTTGCCCTGTATACCTCTCTCCTAACCCTACGCTTGGCAGCCAAATATTCCTCTTTGCTAACACCCTTCTTCCATTCCCGGAAAAGCCTTCTTTTCTCCTTAATTGCATCTTCTACACCCTCATCCCACCACCAAGTTACTTTATGTCTTGGTGGTCCTCTTGTCCAGCCGCATGTTACATCAGTAACTCTCAAGAAATTGTTCTTGAGGGCTCTGTACTGTTCATTAACGCCTCTGTCTACAGCTCCCTGTTCAGCCACCACTCTCCTCAACTCGCTATAGAAGGCATCCCTTACTACTTGGTTTTTCAGCTTCCATATTTTCCTCCTAGGTACATAAGTCCTCTTTTTCATCATTTGTTCTTTAAGCACCATATCACAAATCAATAGTTTGTGCTGCTGCGCACACTCCTCACTTCCTATAACTTTAACATCCCTCACTAACCTCCTATCGGCCCTCCTAACCAGAAAATAATCTATCTGACTGCTATTTCCCCCAGACTCATACGTAATTAACCTACTGTCTCTTTTCCTAAAATATGTGTTGCACACAATCATGTCCGTTGCCTCCCCAAACTCGAGTATCCTTTCCCTTTCTGCATTCCTTATACCATACGCACATCCCCCATGTACTCCTTCATAACCTTGTGCTGCTTCACCTGCATGACCATTTAAGTCCCCTCCCAAAATCACTATCTCATCATCCCGCATACCACCCACTACACGTATTAAATCATCCCAAAATCTATCTTTCTCTGATTCATCCAATCCTGCCTGTGGAGCATATGCCGATATAATCACAGCTATCTTTCTTCCCAACAGAATTTTCACAACCAATATCCTATCGCTTACTCTCAAAACATTCATAATATATTCCACCCATTTCTCCGCAACCATCACACCAACACCTCCATATCCGTCTGTCCTCCCCTGCCAAAACAACTTATAGCAACAGTCCTTCCCAACAATCTTTCTGGCTGATCCACCCCTGTACCGGACTTCCTGCAAACACGCCACGTCCACCCACCTCCTACTGAATGCCTCAACGACTTCCCCTGCTCTTCCCCTCAAACTTCCCACATTCCATGAACCCACCCTCATCCCCATGAGTGATTTACTGTCCTCAGGCTTGCTTTGAAACCTTTTTTGTTTTGTCATCTTCAGTATTAATAAATGGGGACAGACAGCACAGGTCCCACTCACCGCACAATCCCAGGTCCAGGCAATGGATCTGGGACCCCTAGCCCACCAGCTTACCAGTGGCTGTGGTAGTGGCCTCGGGGCACCCTGCCAGGACAGCTGCAGGGACACCCTCCAAGCGCGTCTTGGCACTGCTACTATCCCGCCATTATACACCCACTGATAGGGCAGCCTCCTGGGACGCTACTCCCAGGTTCGGGCCCCTCTCTATTGGGCGGAAGCGGCAGCCTGGGAACCGCAATGCCCTGTACCCTCTAGCACAGGCCCGAGCCCCATCTCGCCCTGGACCCATGATCTATGCCGGCGGAACCCCCACCACGCCTCCCCCCAGAAGTCCGCCACTAGGTAGCGGGGGCAAAGTTTTCTGGCCGCATGCCCTTGCTGGCGCCAACCCCTGTAACGTAGTGGGATACGTTGTGTGAAATGTAAAGTGCATGTGGTGTAGTGCATAGATAGTTAGAGGAAATGTTTGGGAGAGTATGCTGGTCTACTCTCCATGTTACTGTCACACTGAAAAGGTCAGCAAAGGGGGATGGTTAGATAGCTAGTGAAACAGGAGCTCCAGCTCTCCCTATCACCAGCATTCCCATTCCCCTTAGGAGCTATGCATTCATCAGACCTAAGTTAGGCTCTCTGCTACCTAATGTTCTTAGGCAGAAAAGAAGCTACATCAGCGTAGAAGAGATATCGACCAAACACCCGGAAGCCCTTTGGTCAGACTACTCTTACTCCTCTGAGCCCTTAATATTGCTGTGATAAATTTGATGTGCTTGGTTTTCAGTCTGTCACTGTCATATCATGTCATGCCTGTACTGTTTGTGTTGCCTGTGCGTGTAATCTTTTGTTACTGCCTAGGACCTGTCCTGTCTTTGGCCTTTTATCCAAGGTTATTTGGGATGCTTTTTGGCTGCTGAAATTTGAGTTGATTTTGAATTATTTCTAGGGCAGACATTTCTTTCTTTTCCTATTTTCTTTTTGCTCCATTATTTTTTTTTACTTTGCCCTTTTGTTTCCCCCTTTGGTTTTGAAATACCCACCTGGCAGAGTGATCCCAACACCACCACCCCAGAAGAAGGACACGGGGAGGTGGCCCCCACCCCAAGAGGAGGCAATGGGGAGACGCATACGGGTTCCGCGCCACAGCGGCTCATATCCCACGTGACCCTACGCCCCTCTTCCACACAGCCGGACCACCAGGAAGTACGCTGATTGAGTACATTATCCTCTGACGGGAGAACACTTGCCCTTTGACAGTCCCAAGTAGGCCCTCGGATGCAGAGTCCACCGGACCTGCCTTCATAAGAGGGAGAGCCACCACCAGCACTCACAGTCCTACTATACCCCAGGGGAGCAGCGGCACAGTAGTATGCACCGGATCTACGGAGAAGAGCCCACTGGATCTCCTTCTTCCGCCACCCACCTCTGGGAGCGGGCGTCTCAGACCGTCACCTTGATGACCTTCACCTGTGCTTCCCAGGAGGGCGGCGGGCCCCGTGGTAGTGTCCACCGAATCTGCCAATAGGGGAGAGACCATCGGTCGTCCCTCAACTGCACTTTCCCTCAACAGCAGGAGGGCAGCAGAGTCCATTGGACCTACCGCAGAAGACAGAAGGCCCGCTGGAACTTCTCTTCCTGCTGTCCCTGGGACTAGTGGTCCCCTGGTAGCGTCCCCCGGACCTGTCAGCCCGAGGGAGCGTCCACCAGATATCCCTCCTCCACTACCCCGGAGGCTTCCTATGAGGGCGCCGTCCCTTGCTTGGCCCACCCCTCCTGTGGCCGAGCGAGATGCCCCTCTCACTCCCTCTCCTGTATGAAGGGTGGTGACTGCTCCCCAACAGGGCCCTCATCAGAGAGTACCTGGAACGGGCCCACCCTGTCCCTGTCCCTGCAGCCCAGCCCCTGATGCCCCAAGCAGCTGACGGACTCCCCCAGGGCGAGCGGCAGCAGTGAACCCCTGACGGCCTCCTCCTCCCAGCGAGACCGCAGCCCCAGGATGACGACGGGCATTCTGCAGCTGACCCCAGGCCCATACCCAGGACTCCCACCATGGCCAAGGTCACGCGCTGTGCCGCGTGCCTCCTAGCCCTGTTCGGCCCCAGTCCAGAGGGCTATCACACCCCCAGGGCCCCCACCAGAAAAGGGCCACCCATCACTCCGCCCTGCAGCTCGACCTGGACCCCTGATCACGCCGTATGAGACCTGTGCCAGGAACGCACCCCAGATGGCCCTCCTCCCACACCGGGCTGTCACTTGGGGGTACCTGTGCTGTAGTCTTGGGCGTGTCCCTAGCACTCGCCAGTGACCCGGCCTGCACTGTGAGATACTCCCCCCCCAATGATTCCCAGTGCTACAGACCCTGTGTGAACCCCTCTTCCCTCTTGTCCAGAGTGTCACGCTCCTGTGTGCCCTAATTCATACTTGACCCTCGTGTAGTGTTCCCTTGTGTCCATCCATCCCCCGTTATGTGACCCTCAAACCCGTAGGTAATACCCACACTCCCCTGGTAATATCTGTGGAGCCTCACATGCGTACCGCGACCCCCATGTCATACGAGTGGTGATATACAGTGTCTTAGTCCAGTGGAATATCCATCCCCTTGATATATATACGCCTATGTAAAAGACTCATGTGATATATCTTGTTGGTAGTATATTTCAATGTAGTGTCACTATATCTGGATTGCCGATTGTGTTGTTCCCCCCTGTGCAATATGTACCTAGCTTGTGTTACGTGTCCTATTGTTTGTGATACACAGAAAGGTAGTGTCGTGTGCTATACTGTGTTCATGTTATATATGTGTAATGTATTGTCATATAGTTTCCTTGTATCTCATATAGAACTGTCCATGTACTAGTGTGTAAACAGTTGTACTCTGTAAGGTAATATACTGTTATGCTGGTGTTTTTAAGGCAACTTCTCGTCGTAAAAACACTAGCTACTGAAGCAGGGTCCTCTTTCTAGACCGGAAGTAAAGCACCAACAAAGGAACAGGACATAAAAACCAGGCAGTATATCTTAACACATCTATTACCTTAATTCTAACCGTAACAATACACGTAGAGTGATATTTGAGATACAGGGACACAGAGACACAGAGTTAACACTTAGCACCACAAAGTAAAGTTATACTGAATACACACTACAATGTTCATACAGGGAGATCGTGAATTATCTACAATATTGCTTATACGTCACTTGGAGGCAGGATATAAATAGAATTGTTCACATAAGGAATAAACAAGGTTGGGAGTCTGTATGGGGAATATTACTATAAATGAGGTAGGGTGCGGATAGCGACACTCGACGTGGTCACCTTGTCACGGAGACACTTACACTTAGGCTTTTGACTGGCCCCCGCGCCCTTCCCTCAGGTGTTCACAGAAAACTCTCTGACTCTCTTACATGGGGGGGGGGACTGGGATAATTACACGAAGTTCACTTTCTGCCCTGTCAACACTGAGTTCTGGTAGGCCATTATTGACTACTCTGTTTCTTACGGAGTCACTGTGTACTGTTCTTTTTCCCCAGTTGTTCTTGACACAAAGAGGGGAGGGGTGAATCACTGTTTTCCTGTTTCCTGGATAATATTCACTCTAGGTCGCACTCGTAGGTGGGGTGCAGGGAGGCTCTCCCGTCCTGGGGCCTCGACCTGGGAGGCGGCCCTTGTACTAGGGCCGCGCCAGTGGGGTGCAGGGAGGCCCTCTGGTCTGGGGGCTTCGACCTGGTAGGTGGCCCTCGGGACTGGGACCAAACAGCCGGAGTAATCGGGCCTGCCTTTTCTGGCTCCGGGGAGTGAGGGAGCCCGGATCGCCTTCGTCAGGAGTTGGAGAGTCCGGCCTAGGCGTCCTGGGACTGCAGGCACCAAGGGGGAGAGGCACCGTCAGGACTGGGCTGCGGCAGCGTCTCCTACGGGGCTCGGACAGGAACAAGGAACTCCTGTGTGTAGGCGGTAAGCCCGATATCGGGCCTTACCACCACTCTAGCGTCTCCTCCGGGGCTATATTCCCGGGTGGTGATGAAGGGCTCCCCGAAGGGAAAGAGGCTGGAGGAGGACTCACGTTACTCGTGTCCTCTCGAGTACGTCTGGTGGCCGGAGCCTGGGGTCGCCTTCCCCTGTTACGTACTCTGGCTGTAGCCATGGACTTGCCCGGCGTACGGGGAACACCTGCAGGGCGTACGGGGCCGTCCTTTCGCCGCGGCTTGGGACCGCCGGCGTGGTACTGCTCCTGTAGTAGGAGACAAGCCGGAGTGAGGGGCACAGAGGCCACACTCTCTCCAATACGGATTGAGTCTACCTTCAGGGGCTTCTCTACCCTGGTACATGCCCCGGCCGGAGCCGAGTGCCTACCCGTACGGAAAACACCTACAGGACGTATGGGGCCATCCTCTCACCGCGGCTCAGGACCGACGACGTGGTGGTGGTCCCGTAATAGGGAAGTGCTACACATACGGTAGCAGGGGCTCTTTACCCTGGTCCGTACTCTGGCCATAGCCGGAAGCTGATCTATCCGATCAGGAACAACTGACGGGCGTACAGGGCCGTCCCTTCTCCGCCGCTGCTCAGGACCGACGACGTTTAGTTGCTCCTGAAGGGGAGAACAGCAAGAGAGTGATGCACTGGGGCAACTCTCTCTCTCTGGTGTGTTAAGGCCGGAGCCTGGGGTCGCCTTCCCCTTCACACACTTTATAAGGCCATAGCCTTGGGCCTCTTGCCCTTGGGCCTCCTGCCCTTGAGGGTGTAACAAAGCCGTCAATACGGTGTTACCTGGGACTGATTCTTGTTCAGTCCCACCCCTATTCTGATGCCGGTTGTTCCGCCTGCAAGGTAGTTGCCTTTCCCCGGTCACCTGGTGTTGGGGCAGTTGTGGGGAACAAGGGCCCAGGACCGTAGTGTCCTGGTGACCCTCTTGATTGGGGTCACTAACCCCACCATTGTATCCTCCTGGGGTGGTGGTGCGGTGGCGGCCCGGTGGTAGGGTGGGGGGTGGTGAGGTTGGAGGTCCGGCAGCAGGCACGGCGGGCATTTTACCCCGTTGTCGGGGGCACTATGGTATTCTTCTGTTTCCATTTCGGGGGCACTGCTTTGTAAGTCACGCATTTTACCACTCTCCCCCTGTAAAAAGTCACGTCCTCGTGGCTGGAGGTGGAATGCTTGCGTGTTGTGGGTGGTGTACACGGGCTGGAGGTGTTGCAGCACGGTTTGCCAGGCGATGGTGTAGGGGTTTTCTTCCTGCTCCGGGTCACAGGTGAGGAAGAGTGTGGAGGCGGTGGTGGTGGACTGGAGGAGGGTTAGCAGGTGTTGTAGCCCACGGAGTCTTTGGTTCCTGCCAAGGGTAGGTGCCCATACGGCCCGTCTTGCTCTCATCTTGTTTGGTGTGGCTGTCGGTGTGGTCGGAAGCTGAATACTGGACACCGAGGGTAGGGGTCGGGCCTTGTGCCGTGGTAATGTGGCGTTGAGTCTCTGGGGAGTACAGGTGGAGGGGATTTGGGCCTGATGTAGCTTGATGGTGTGAAGTCGTGGGGTGGTTGGTGGTGCAGGAGTGTGGGTGTATCGGGCAGCTGGGCGTGAGAGTCGGCCGGAGGGGGTGGTGGTGGTCCTGAGGGTGGGTGTGGGTGGGTAAGTGGGCGTGTGGGGTGGGCGGGGTTGGTTAGCATGGGCTGTTGCGCATGTTGGGGGTGCGGTGGAGGGTGAGATCGTCAGAGTGGGCGTGCATAGGTGTGGAGGGGAGAGGGCGGTGGTAGTGGGTTGTCCTGTGGGGGTGGCGGGGTGGGCGGGGCACGTGGGCTCAGGTGGAAAGGGTGAGGCTGCGGAGGGAAGGGGTGAGGGTGAGCAAGGTGTGGCGGGTGAGATGTCAGGTGAGGTGCGGGGGGTGGTGGTGGCGGGGGAGGCTGAGGTGGTAGGGGGGGTGGAGGGGGATGGCGAGGAGGGAGTGCGATCTTGTGGCGCCATCCGGGTGTTTGGTGGTGGGATGGTTTGGGCGGTAGCAGGGTTCTGTGCTAGTGGTGTGGGGTGGGCGGTGGGTGCGAAGCTAGGGGATGGTGCGGGTGTGGGGGTGATGGCGGACGGTGTGCGGTGCTGGAACCGTGGTGGCTTGGCAGGGGCTGTGGAGTGGGATGTGGCAGGTGGTGTGTGTCATCGGAGGCGAGGAAAGGTGGGATGAGCTGTAGGGGGAGAGGGAGCCGGTGGTGGTGGGGAGATGCGGCCTCATGGGATTGTCTGAATGTTCAGGGATGGGGCGGTGCAGGTGGTAGCAGGGGGTTGAGCTCGTGAGAGAGTGATGGGTGGTGGGGTGCGGGGTGTGGTGGGCGGCGAGGCATCTGGTGAGGTTATTGGGGACGAGGTGGTGGTCCGTGGGGATGGTGAGGTTGAAGGTGGGGTAGGGGAGGTGAGCGAGGAAAAAAAGGTGGGTGGGGATCAGGAGGAGGGTGTGATAGGGAAGGTGAATGAGTTAACCATGTGGGCGGGGAAAGCGAGCGGTGGTGAAGTGATGGTGGTGGGTGGCGCGGGGTGGTAGGTGGAAGGCAGTAGACGGGGGGAGGTGGTTTTAGGAAGTAGGTTAGGGGAATAAAATGCCCGCCGTGCCCGCCACAGGACCTCCCACCTCACCACCCCCCACACCACCGCCGAGCCGCCACCCCACCACCACCCCAGGAGGACACACCGGTGAGGTTAGTGACCTCGGGCAAGAGGGTCATCGGGGCATCCCGACCCTGAGCCCCTATTCCCCGCAAGTGCCCCAACCCCAGGCGTTCAGGCAAACTGAACTACTGTGCAGGCGGGGTAGTGACCGTCAGACCAGGGGTGGGACTGAAAAGAGGTCAGTCCCAGGTAACACCATCTTGACGGTCTTGTTGCACCCTCTAGGGCAGGAAGAGGCCCAAGGGCAGGAAGAGGCCCAAGGCTATGGCCATAAGAGAGAAAGAGAAATAGACACAGGCTACGGCCTGACAGAGTGTGTAAAGGGGAAGGTGACCCCAGGCTCCGGCCTTAACACGCTGAGGAGAGAGAGTTGCCTGCGTGCATCCCTCTCCAGTTGTACTTTGGCTACGGCCAGAATACGGTCCAGGGTAGAGAGACCCTGCTACCGTGCGTGTAGCGCTACCCAATTACGGAAGCGGCGACTCGGGGCCGGCCTCTCGCCGGAGCAGACGGGTGATCCCGTTTCTCCGTTAGTCATTTCCCGTACGGGCAGACACTCAGCTTCGGCTGAGGCACGTACCAGGGTGGAGAATTCCCTGACGGTAGGGTCTGTCCGTATTGGAGAGAGTGCGGCTCTTGAGCCCCTCACTCCGGCTTGTCTCCTACTGCGGGAGGAACACCACGTCGACGGCCTCTTGCCTCGGCGAAAGGGCGACCTCAATCACCCTATAGGTGTCCCTCGCACGCCGGGCAAGTTCACGGCTCCAGCCAAAGTCCACACTAGGGGAAGTAGAGCCCCAACTCAGCCCTATGAACACACTCAGGGAACCACGAAGAGCGTGAGTCTCCCTTTAGCCTCTTTCCCTTCGGGGAGCCCTTCGTTGCCATCCAGGCTTCTTGGCCAAGAGGAGGCGCTAGAGTGGTGGCAAGGCCCGATAGCGGACTTACCGCCCACACCCGGGAGTTCCTTAGCCCTGTCGGAGCCCTACAGAAGACGCTGCTGCAGCCCAGCCCTGACGGCGCCTCTCCCCCTGAGCACCCGTAGTCCCAGGACGCCCAGGCCTTCCACCGCAGTCCACGACGACGGAGACCCAGGCTCACTCACTCCCCGGAAGCAGAGGAAGCAGGCCCGAATCCTCCGGCTGTTCGGCCCTAGCCCCGAGGGCCCCCGATCAGGTCGAGGCCCCCAGACCACAGGGCCTCCCTGCACCCCACCAGCGCGGCCCTAGGAAGGAGCCGCCCCTCAAGTCGAGGCCCCAAACAAGGGAGCCTCCCTGACAGTAAGTACCAGTGACTTAACAACCCAGGAAACAAGGGTAAAACAGTGACAGTGACAGTGACCCCGAATACAGTGACAGTGATCCAATGCACAGTGGCAGTGTCTAATAAAAGATATATTAAACAGTGGTATCATAGAAATTCGTGTGCAAAGTGTTAAACAGTTCAGTCCCCCTCTACTGTACAGGAAGGAAACGGGGAGTTTTCTGTGGAACTAGAGGTAGGTGCGTGAGTGAGCCGAAAGGCAAGTGAAGTGTTCCCCCACGACTTGGTGACAGAGTCGAATGTCGCCATCCGCACCCTACCTCTATTATAGTAATATCTCCGCCACAGACTCCCGATCACAGTGAACCAAAGTGAGACTCCCCCATTTATTATTATCTACCAGTGACACGATAATTAATCCAAACTGACAACCACAGTGAAGTGATATTCCATCTAAGTAACAGTAAAGCATATTCACGACTGCCCTGTGCCACGTATTAATATATATTGGATCAGGCTATGTAAACGAGTGTAATATTGTATCTCTGTTCTATTATGTGCCAAATATTGTTGTATGTACACTGTAATGAGTAGAACTTAAGCAATAGATGTGATACGGCGTACTGTCTCTTTTTATGCCCTGTTCCTTTGTTAGTGCATTACATCCGGTCTAGTAAAAGGACCCCGTTCCAGTGCTCGTGTTTTTACGACGAGAAGTCGCCTTAAAAACACAGCATTACACTGGTGGCAAGCGGTGGCTCTAGATCCGAGTAACACACGGAGGAACACGAAAGGGAACTTACAATGGCAGCTAAACCGCACATCCAATTGCCGAGGTTCAACCCGGACCAGTGCGACATAGACATATATTTGGACATGGTCAAACCCCTCCTGGACATAGGGTTCGACTCAGACAGAGAAAAGATCGCTGTCACTCTACCTAACTTGGGTAAAATAATCACTAGTGTCACACCAAAAATCGTCCCAGAACTGTCATGGGACCAATTCTTACAAATAGTGAGACAGGCTTTCACGCCATCAATAGGCCGAGTTGTCGCTCTTTCTCAACTCGACGCCCTCACCTTCGACGGAAACCTGGATGACACATTCACCCGGGCTAGGTGCCTCATCAGCGCCGCCTATCCTGAGGCACCACCAAATGCCCGGGATATCCATACATTCAATGCACTATTGAGAATCCTTCCCAGCATAGTCAGGGAGCATTTCTCAATCTACGACCCGTCAGGGGACATGGAAAATGACCTACAACTCGTCCAACGTCTGCTTGCCGCCCGCCCCACACCACAGCCACTCCACGCGGTGACACGTTTTCCTACAAGGCAACAACCCCCTTCCAAACCTAAACTGCCGCCTCATCAGCCAGCTGCTGAGCCGCCCCCCACAGTCCCTAGAGCTTACCCCCAAAAGAAGCGCTCAAACCCCAGGGAACAAGGAAACCTCATCACCATTAACCCCTGGGAATTCACGGCTTGCAGCCGCACCTGCCCTCTACACGACATTAGGGAACAGCTCAAAGCTAGCAGGTGCAGAAGCTTTCAACAAGGGCGCAAGAAAGTCTCCTCCTTAGACGCCGCCGCCCAGGAAGACGACACACCGACGCACGCCCTCTCGGGAACAGACGACGACGACCAAGAGGACACCACTCCACAACAGATGGATTTTTAGGCCCGCCCCCGCACCTCCCCACGGTGGCGGGGGCCACCTCACACAACTACAGACCCCCTGTTTACGACAAGATCTGGCTAAACGGGGTCAAGGCACGTCTACTAGTGGATACGGGAGCAGCCAGATCGTGCCTCTACTCCCACTTCTACTCCCGCCACATGGGTGCATTTGGCCCCCTCTTCCTCACCTCAGCCAACCTCGTTGACGCAGGGGACAGCCCCCTGCCTATCCGTGGGGAAACTCGGGCCCTTCAAACCCACACCCATCAACAAATATCCACTAGCCACCCATTCATCATATTCAACTCAACATGCAGTCAATACGATGGATATTTAGGGCTGGACCTCCTCCAGAAATTACATGCCACCATTGACTGCCATCAACGCCGCCTCCACTTCAATCCAGCCCACCACAACTAACCAGCAGTCAAGAATAAGGAAGAAAAAAGAAAAAAAAACATCGAAGGCACACACTACCATCAGACACTCACTTGTCCCATACCACAGACACACCTAAACCCAACCCAGCCCCTCACACCACTAGACTCCCATCACCACCACCCACCATTCATCATCTGCATCCCTCCCCATCTTTTCCAGCCACTGTCGCCTCCTCTATCACCATTCCACCACACTATGAAGCTTGGGTAAAACTTAACAAACCTTCCCATACCTCCGTTCTCTTCTCACCATCCATCCCCACCGGACCACTCTCTTCCTGTCTAGTAAGCCCTACCTTCCTCCCCCCACATGCCCAAAAAATCCGTGTCGCCAACCTCGCTACCACACCGCTGACCTTACCAAGAGGACTCATCATTGGCGACACTGAAGAAGCCGAACCATGCCAAACCCCGCCCCCAGACCCACCCACTCTCCCCACCCTACCATCACACCTATCCCCAGCCCAAACCAACAGCCTCCGACAACTCCTCCTGGATTTTCAAGATCTATTCTCCTCAGGCCCGACCGACCTTGGCCATACCACCTATCTCAGCCATGAGATACACATGACAGGACCTCCAATTCGCCAACCATCACGACGGAAAAATCCTAAGCAACAAGAGGAAGAAGACCGGCAGGTCCAGGACATGCTAGATGCCGGCATAATCTCCAACTCTACTAGCCCATGGTCCTCTCCGGTGGTACTCGTAAGAAAAAAAGACGGGACAATGCGCTTCTGCATTGACTACCGCCGAGTAAATGATGTCACAATCAAAGACGCCACTCCCCTGCCACGCATCGATGACTCACTGGACTCCTTACATGGCTCGACATGGTTCTCCACCTTAGACCTGCAGTCGGGGTACTGGCAAGTCCCTGTGCATCCCGACGACAAACACAAAACCGCCTTCTCCACATCCAATGGCAAACATTACGAGTTCAATGTCCTCCCTTTCGGACTCTGCAACGCCCCTGCCACATTCTCCCGTTTAATGGAGTCCGTCCTTAGCGGTTTAACTTGGGAGACTTGCTTAGCATACCTCGACGACATCATTGTTTTCAGTCGCACATGGACCGACCACCTTCACCGCCTCAAGCAAGTGTTTCACCGCATACGCCAAGCAGGACTTAAACTGAAACCTACGAAATGTGTATTAGCAGAGAAATCAGTTTCTTTTTTGGGACATCTAATTAATGCCGAGGGCATCTCACCAGACCCAGATAAGCTTCGAGCCATCGCAGACATCCCACTCCCCCGCGACGTGCACGAAGTCAGAGCCTTCCTGGGGTTAACATCGTATTACAGGATTCGCTGACATCGCAAAACCCATTCACGAACTAACAAAAAAAGGTGAGCCTTTTCTATGGACCGAGACAAGACAAACAGCCTTTACCACCCTCAAATCAAAATTAACCACCGCGCCAGTAGTCGCGTTCCCAGACTACAATCTCCCATTCCGCCTGTATACCGATGTGTCCCTCATCGCCATAGGAGCTGTCCTTGCGCAGGTACAAAATGGGAGAGAACACATCATCGCCTGTGCCAGTCGCACCCTTAACACGGCAGAGCGGAACTACGCGGCCACAAAGCGTGAGTGCCTAGGGATCATCTGGTCCCTAGAATATTTCAAGTCCTACATCTCGGGCACCCACGTAGTAGTCATTACCGATCACCAATCCCTACAGTGGCTACGACAGTCAAATACAAACAATGCCCAACTGATATGCTGGCGACAAACCCTCGAAGAATATGACTTCGAAATCGCATACCGACCAGGCAAGCTACACACCAACGCCGATGCCCTATCCCGTCTCCCAATCAACGCCATCAAAGAAGAACCCGACCTGGTTAAAATGTGGATTAACAAACAACGCCCAACTTGGATTCCACAGACCACATTCAACAAACTCCACCCACATGGCGAACATCTCTCTTACCCGAACGGACACATTGTCCTCAGCCCAGCCACGGCCCACGACACCATGCTCCACCTCCATGCCCACAACGGCATCCACCTAGGAACTAAGAAGCTGCTACAGATCTTTAACGATATGTACTGGACCCCTATCCCATCCACCATCGCAAAGAAGATCATACAATCATGCCGAGCATGCGCTCTTGGCAAAGACATCACCCGAACACCAGGCCCTACAGGAAAAGTCACAGCACAAAAACCGTGGCAACTACTCTCCCTAGACGTCGTCGGCCCCCTTACACCAAAATCAGGCTACAAGTACATAATTACCTTCGTGGATGTGTACTCTAAGTTCATCATCGCCTGCCCCGCCAAGGACCACACTGCACCGTCAGTCGCCGACGCCCTCACCCGACATGTTTTCCCTTATTTTGGGATTCCACAGGCCATCCATTCGGATAATGCCCCAGAATTTACGGGGAAAATCTGGGAAGAACTAGCCAACATATTTGGATACAACATCTCCCACTCATCTCCCTACTGGCCCCAAGGCAACAGCGTATGCGAAAGAAGCCATCACTCCCTGATGAACCAAGTCCGCACGCGCATTACGCAAACGGAAAATGAAGACTGGCCTGCACACGTAAAGATCATACAATGGGGGTTAAATACGTGCCCAAGAGAAGATGGAATAACCCCGCACGAGAGAGTGTTCGGGGAACCACCCCTACTCCTACCCCTCCGCCACCACCTACAACCGCCCACTCCACCCTCCAACACCGACCCTCTCCACCACCTCAAACGCCGCCTCCACCACCTACACTCAAAGCAAGATCTAGCACCTGACACAATCCACTCCAACCCATACACACCTGGCCAATCTGTGGTGGTTGCAAACCTCCCTACCCCACCGAAGACCTCCCCCCGATTCAATGGACCTTACAAAATTGTGTGAGTGCCTAACCCATATCAAGTCACCGTGGATCAACAGGGGCAACACCGCACATACAGAAACCGCCACGTGCGCCCCTTCAACCCACCCGACACCGCCTACCCCCGCACTAAGCCTACCTCCACCCCGGCCCGCACACCTGGCCACCCTGACCTTCCTCAACTTCACCCCCCAGACTCCTACTACTACTCCTTCTCACCCCCCTCCTCAAACTCTCCGCCTACCAGCCCTCCCCCCAACACACCATCACCGCAACCACATACCACCACCCCTACTTCACAACCAGACACTTACCCACCGAACACCCATCCACCCACCACCCCTCAATCCACCCCACCCAGGCCGCCCTCGCCACCACAGCCACCCACCTCCCCCGAGAATCACGCCAACCCCACACCCACCACCGCCCTCCCCCATGACCACTCCCATTATACACGTCACACCGCACCACCAACCATCCCCCCACCTCACCACCGTACACCCTCACCGCCACCACGCACTCAACCAGCCTCACCACCCACACCCACCATAACCACGACCACCACCAGATCGGGACGACTCTCACGCCCACCCACAAGATACACCCCGACACCTCCACCCAGCACACACCTACCCCAAAATCCACCATCCCCACCCACCCCCAACACCTCCCCTATAACCCTACCCCTCCACCAAGCACGTTGGAACTTTCCCAACTCCCAATTCCCCAAAGGACAACGCTCCTCCCACCACATTAGCCCAAATAAAAACACCAACCTCCCATCACTCTCCAGCATTCAAATTTCATCTCCCCACCAGGCACCATTCCCCGAGATGAAGGTGACAAGGGTCCGATGGCAACCTCACAACCACCCACCAACCAGAATCAGAGGCACCAACCACCTGCTACGCCTCCTACGCCGGACCAACCAGCCGTCTTCCCTCCACTTCACGCTCTGCCCCCACCAGGATCCCAACCAATTCACCACGCACTGGGTCAGCTTCACCCAACACCTTACCCCGGCCTACCAGACAGCCACCTCCACCACCTACCACCTCCAGTCACGGGGCCGTGACTTCAACGACGCGGAGGGTGGTAAAATGCCCGCCGTGCCTGCCACAGGACCTCCCACCTCACCACCCCCCACACCACCGCCGAGCCGCCACCCCACCACCACCCCAGGAGGACACACCGGTGAGGTTAGTGACCTCGGGCAAGAGGGTCATCGGGGCATCCCGACCCTGAGCCCCTATTCCCCGCAAGTGCCCCAACCCCAGGCGTTCAGGCAAACTGAACTACTGTGCAGGCGGGGTAGTGACCGTCAGACCAGGGGTGGGACTGAAAAGAGGTCAGTCCCAGGTAACACCGTCTTGACGGTCTTGTTACACCCTCTAGGGCAGGAAGAGACCCAAGGGCAGGAAGAGGCCCAAGGCTACGGCCATAAGAGAGAAAGAGAAATAGACACAGGCTACGGCCTGACAGAGTGTGTAAAGGGGAAGGTGACCCCAGGCTCCGGCCTTAACACGCTGAGGAGAGAGAGTTGCCTGCGTGCATCCCTCTCCAGTTGTACTTTGGCTACGGCCAGAATACGGTCCAGGGTAGAGAGACCCTGCTACCGTACGTGTAGCGCTACCCAATTACGGAAGCGGCGACTCGGGGCTGGCCTCTCGCCGGAGCAGACGGGTGATCCCGTTTCTCCGTTAGTCGTTTCCCGTACGGGCAGACACTCAGCTTCGGCTGGGGCACGTACCAGGGTGGAGAATTCCCTGACGGTAGGGTCTGTCCGTATTGGAGAGAGTGCGGCTCTTGAGCCCCTCACTCCAGCTTGTCTCCTACCGCGGGAGGAACACCACGTCGACAGCCTCTTGCCTCGGCGAAAGGGCAACCTCGATCACCCTATAGGTGTCCCTCGCATGCCGGGCAAGTTCACGGCTCCAGCCAAAGTTCACACTAGGGGATGTAGAGCCCCAACTCAGCCCTATGAACACACTCGGGGAACCACGAAGAGCGTGAGTCTCCCTTTAGCCTCTTTCACTTCGGGGAGCCCTTCGTCGCCATCCAGGCTTCTTGGCCAAGAGGAGGCGTTAGAGTGGTGGCAAGGCCCGATAGCGGACTTACTGCCCACACCCGGGAGTTCCTTAGCCCTGTCGGAGCCCTACAGGAGACGCTGCCACAGCCCAGCCCTGACGGCGCCTCTCCCCCTGAGCACCCACAGTCCCAGGACGCCCAGGCCTTCCACCGCAGTCCATGACGACGGAGACCCAGGCTCCCTCACTCCCCGGAAGCAGAGGAAGCAGGCCCGAATCCTCCGGCTGTTCGGCCCTAGCCCTGAGGGCCCCCGATCAGGTCGAGGCCCCCAGACCACAGGGCCTCCCTGCACCCCACCAGCGCGGCCCTAGGAAGGAGCCGCCCCTCAGGTCGAGGCCCCAAACAAGGGAGCCTCCCTGACAGTAAGTACCAGTGACTTAACAACCCAGGAAACAAGGGTAAAACAGTGACAGTGACAGTGACCCCGAATACAGTGACAGTGATCCAATGCACAGTGGCAGTGTCTAATAAAAGATATATTAAACAGTGGTATCATAGAAATTCGTGTGCAAAGTGTTAAATAGTTCAGTCCCCCTCTACAGGAAGGAAACGGGGAGTTTTCTGTGGAACTAGAGGTAGGTGCGTGAGTGAGCCGAAAGGCAAGTGAAGTGTTCCCCCGCGACTTGGTGACAGTGTCGAATGTTGTCATCCGCACCCTACCTCTATTATAGTAATAACTCCGCCACAGACTCCCGATCACAGTGAACCAAAGTGAGACTCCCCCATTTATTATTATCCACCAGTGACACGATAATTAATCCAAACTGACAACCACAGTGAAGTGATATTCCATCTAAGTAACAGTAAAGCATATTCACGACTGCCCTGTGCCACGTATTAATATATATTGGATCAGGCTATGTAAACGAGTGTAATATTGTATCTCTGTTCTATTATGTGCCAAATATTGTTGTATGTACACTGTAATGAGTAGAACTTAAGCAATAGATGTGATACGGCGTACTGTCTCTTTTTATGCCCTGTTCCTTTGTTAGTGCATTACATCCGGTCTAGTAAAAGGACCCCGTTCCAGTGCTCGTGTTTTTACGACGAGAAGTCGCCTTAAAAACACAGCATTACAGGGAAGATGAGGAGAGGGTCCTAGGAGGCCTGTGAATAGGGAGGCCGGTTTTGTGTTGAGGGGGTATAGTGGTGTGTGGGGTGGGAAGGTTAGAACTAGGGGCAGGAATAGGGGAAGGTAGAACAGAAGAGATAGTGAGAGGGGAGGAAAAGGAAAGATAACGTTCCCCCCTGTTGTAGACTGGGGGAGATGTGAGGTGGCCCCCGCCATTACGGTGGGATGCGGGGGCAGTGGGGGGGCGCTTTTTGTGTTTCCTTTTTTGTATTTTCTTCCCCTGAGGCTTAGGGGAATTTGCGTATGGTGGGGAGGTTTGTAAGCGCTCTTGTATCATTTGGCTGCACTGGGCAGCTTCTAGCTGCTCACGAATGTCGTGGACCGGGCATCCGTGGTAGCATGGAGAAAATTCCCACTGGTTGACGGTGATGTCAATTGGGAATTTATTTATTTCGCCGATGCGTTGAGGGGTGGCATGGACGGCTAGAAGGCGCCTCATTAAATTGATATCTTTATCCAGGTCTCCCGTCGGTTCGTGTATTATGAAATGTTCTTTAATATAATCGGGGAGAATCCTGAGGAGTGTATGAAACGTGAGTTGTTCCCGGGTTTGTTCATCTGCCTCCGGGTAGGCAGGGGTGACTCGGCGTCTTGCCAGAGTTAGGGTATCATTAAGATTCCCGTCAAATTTTAGACTATCCAGTTGGGATAGGGCCACCACTTTCCCTAATGATGGGGTGATGGCTTGTACAGTGAACTTTGTAAAGTTCTGCCAGGTGAGCTCCGGAACGATTTTCGGTGCTATGTTCGCCGCAGCTTTACCCAATAGTGGTAGTGTGACTGCAATTTTCTGTTGATCATTTTCAAAGCCAATATCAATCCAGTAAGGGTTTAATTATTGCCAGATACGTGTGCACATCATACTGGTCGGGGTCAAGTTTGGGTAATTGAACGTGCGGTTTAGTTGCCATTTTGCCAAATATTCCTGATTACCTCTCTTTTACGCCCGGGTCTAGAACCACCGCTGGCCACCAGTGTAATGCTAGGTGTAAATAGGCTCGACTTCTCGTTCCTAAAACACTAACGTGGAGCGGGGTCCTCTTTCGAGACCGGAGCTTAGTGCAATAAAGAGAGGCAGGACACAAAAACTCTAGGCAACAACCTTTACACGTATATTACCACAATCAGACACAGGACAAATCAGCAGATATTACAGCATAATATATAGCAAAATAAAACCATATCTAGGACATGTGTATCTCGCAGGATACTTGCTTATCTGATATTAATGCCAACACAATCAGTCCTAGTGTATTCAGGGTACAGGCGCGCGTGAGGCGCAGGGAGTGAGTTTCACAAGGGGGGGGAGAAAGGGGGGGGGTGCGGGGAGTGACTTGTGACGGCTAGGAGGGAGTTATGGTAATACTGGAGAGAGGCAAGTATTAACAATGAGGATTACACGTTTTCCAATAGCAAAGGGACTTTGGTAATTGATTTTATTCTTGGTTTACACTTACACTAGATACTGGAACGAGAGAGTGTCGTACAGGATTTACGGGTAGCGTGAGTGGGGGAATATCACTAACACTTTCTCGTATTACTTCTTTAGAGATCACAGCAGTAGGGGTGTATTACTACGGAGGAATTTCCAGGCGGCATAGTCTTACTGCTTGTACAGTATATAAGGGACGTCACTCATAAAATCAGTTCATCAGATCTTGGTTTGCACACTCGTCCTTTATTCTCTCACTGTGATCTTACTTGCCCCGATATTCACTATATTAAGTCACTGCACGATACTACACTAGGCAAAGTCACACTTAACCTGAATCACTTGCACTGTTTCTGGGCAGCATCACACGTATTCATCATGGGGGCAGGGGTGGGAACACGCCGTCGGCAATCCTGCCGGGCTAGGGGCACCGCCAAGGGGAGGCGTGCCAAGAAGGCACGGGACAACCCGTAGAGGCGTCCTCTCGCGTCCTGGGCTACCCGTGGCTTCCGGGCTGGGCTCAGGGGTATGGCCCTCAGGACTGGGGCCGAATAGCTCCAGGAACCTCTGGTGTAAGTCTCAGCCGGAGGTGGGAGCCTTAAGTCGTCGTGGGGGCGTATGGAGATCACGCCCGGGTGTCCTGGGGAGGATCAGGAGAGACTGTGGACTGCGGTCTCCAGCGTCTAGGGGCGCCGACAGGGGAGGGCTGCGGCATCGGCTTACGCTGGGGCCCGTCAGGTGCGTCTGTTCCAGAGCCAGGCGTAGGGAGTGGAGGCCAGGTGAGGCTGTGAGGCCTGTCTGGGCCACTCTGGTATGGGAGGCCTGGGCTCTTGTCTCCTGCTGGGGTGACGTCTCGCTCCTTGCCTCCTTCCGTGCACCTTCGGAGCGACAGTGGGCCGTCTCACGAGGGCGGGAGCAACAATAGGCCGTCTCTACCGGGGCACCTTTGGAGCGACAATAGGCCGTCTCACGAGGAGGGGAGCGACAATAGGCCGTCTCTACCGGGGCACCTTCGGAGCGACAATAGGCCGTCTCTACCGGGGCACCTTCGGAACGACAATAGGCCGTCTCATGAGGAGGGGAGCGACAATAGGGCGTCTCTACCGGGACACCTTCGGAGCGACAATAGGCCATCTCACAAGGAGGGGAGCGACAATAGGCCGTCTCTACCGGGACATCTTCAGAGCGACAATAGGCCATCTCACGAGGAGGGGAGCGACAATAGGCCGTCTCTACCAGGACACTTTCGGAGCGATAACAGGCTGTCTCATGAGGAGGGGAGCGACAATAGGCCGTCTCTACCAGGACACTTTCGGAGCGATAACAGGCTGTCTCATGAGGAGGGGAGCGACAATAGGCCGTCTCTACCGGGACACTTTCGGAGCGACAATAGGCCGTCTAACGAGGAGGGGCGCCGCCTGGAGTGTCTAGAACAACTCCACCCCTACCTGGTTCAACAATCCCACTCCTTGAAGGTAGTGTCCTTCTCCTACGACGGCGACGGCGTGGTGGCTGCGTGACAGTTACTGAAAGAGGACCCCGCTCGGTCGCTAGTGCTTTTAGGACAAGAAGTCGACCTAAAAACACTCAGCATAACAATTGTCTTAATTCCTACACCGTTACAATATAAAACAGAGAGGCATTGGATATACAGTAGACAGGGACACAGAGTTAGCCTTTAACACCAAGGTTGACACGTACACTCGAGAGACAGTATTCTCCATTTACACTTAGGTAATTAACTACAATATCGTGATACTCGTATTTCGTATACAAGCAGAATCGGTATTATATAATTTGAGTCCGATGCACTAGGGGTGGACAGGGCCAAGAGTTAGTGGGGTGAATATTACTATAACTAGATAGGGTGCGGGTTGCGACACTTGATGGAGTCACTTAGTTGCGAAGAATTCGTAGACTTTTAATTCTCCCACGCACCCTAGTCTTGGTCCGTGATTTCTATAAGTTCTTTTGTCTAGGATTTAGGCTATTTCCTATTCTGCCGGGTATCGGGCCTTAGTAGGTTATTGGTAACTTTGTCACTGGTATTGTTCTGGCCCTCACTTTGTCACTATTCACTGTTATATTCCCGTCTCGACTGTTCACGACACAAGAGGCGTTAATGTCACTATTTTACCCGTTTTTCCTGGGTATAATTCACTACGGCATCTGGGCGTGAGGGGGAGGCCCTACGGGGAGCCTTCCTGCAGGGGGCAATATACTGCCCGCAGGGGAGTCACTGCCCGGGTCCTGGTCGTCGGTGGAGTGCAAGGAGGCCCTCCTGTCTGGGGGCCTCGACCTGGGAGGAGGCCTTCGTACTGTAGCCTCGTCGGTGGGGTGCAGGGAGGCCCTCCGGTCTGGGGGCCTCAACCTGAGAGGTGGCCCTCGGGACTGGGGCCAAACAGTTGTAGGAGGCGGGCCTGTCGCCTCTGGCTCCATGGAGAGAGAGAGCCTGGGTTGCCCGGACCTGGGGGCTGCTGGTCGGGCCTGGGGGTCCTGGGACTGCGGTCGCCCGTAGGGGGGAGGCGGCGACAGGTGTGAGCTGCGGCACCATCTCCGTAGGGTGTCCGGCAGGGGCAGGGTTTTCCCAGGGGTAGGTGGTATGACCTGTATCGGGCCATGCCACCACTCTGGCAGCACCTCCAGGGCAACACTCCCGGAAGGGGACAAAGGGCGTCCCACGCAGCCGAGAGGAAAAGGGTCGGCTGCGCAAGGGACTTCCTACGCCAGGAGGGCCTTTGGAATCACGAGTGAAGGGCGTACAGTGGCCGCTCCTTCCCCGTCACGTACAATGGCCATGAGCGTGGTTTCGTGACTCCTAGGGCTCGCAGCTGAAGGGCGTACAGTGGCCACTCCTTCCCCTGCATGTACTATGGCCGTGCTGGTGGTGCAGCTCCCGAAGGAGGAAAAGGCAAGAGAAGGGTACACGGTGTCCACGCCCTCTCTAGTACGTCCTGAGGCCATAGCCGTAGGTCTATCTACCCTGGTACATACAGCGGCCATAGCCGCGGGCCTATCCGCCCTTTGGGAGGCAACTGAAGGGCGTATAGTGGCCGCTCCTTCCCTGTCACGTACAATGGCCGTGAATGTGGTATTGCTCCCGTAGGAGGGAAAAGCAGGAGAGGGGTGCACAGGGGCCGTGCCCTCTCCAGTACATACTGAGGCCATAGCCGAGGGTCTATCTACCCTGGTACGTACTTTGGCTGTAGCCGGGAGCTCGTCTACCCTTAGGGAAGCAACTGAAGGGCGTACAATGGCCGCTCCTTCCCCGTCATGTACAATGGGCATGAACGCGGTGTTGCTCCCGTAGGAGAGAAAGGCAGGAGAGGGATGCACAGAGGCCGCGCCCTCTCCGGTATGTACTGCGGCCGTAGCCGTGGGTCTGTCTACCCTGGTACATACTTTGGCCATAGCCTTGGGCCTGCCTGCCCTTCGGGAGGTAACTGAAGGGCGTACAATGGCTGCTCCTTCCCCGTCACGTACAATGGCCGTGAACGCGGTGTCACCTGGGACTGAATCTTGTTCAATCCCAGCCCGATTCTGGTGATGGCTGTCCTGCTCGCAGGGTTGTTGTCTCTTCCCGCTTACCTGGTGTTGGGATAGTTGCGGGGAAGAGGGACTCAGGACAGTAGTGTCCTGGTGACCTTCTTGTTCCAGGTCACTAGCCCCACCATGGTGTCCTCCTGGGGTGGTGGTGTGGTAGCGGCTCGGTGGTGGGGTGGGGGGTGGCGGGGTGGGCGGTCTGGCGGCGGCGGGTACTTTACCACCCTCCATGGTGAAGAAGTCACAGCCCTGTGACTGGAGGTGGTATGTTATGGTGATGGATGTCTGGTGGGCCGGGGTGAGGTGCTGTAGGAGGTTGGTCCAGTGTAAGGTGATGGGGTCTGGCTCTCGGTGAGGATTGAGAGTGAGCCGGAGGGAGGATGGGTGGTCGGTCCGGCGTATGAGGCGGAGAAGCTGGTCTGTGTCCCGGATCCTGACATGTGGGCGGTCGTGGGGCTGCCAGTGGACCCTGATGATCTTCATCTCAGGCAGTGGTGCTCGGTGTGGAGGGAGAAGCTGAATGCTGGTGAGTGATGGGAGGTTGGGGCTTTTATGGAGGATGGGTCGGTGGGAGGAGCGCTGTACTGTGGGGAATTGGGATTTGGGGAGATTCCATCTTGCTTGGTGGAGAGGGAGGGTGATGGGGGAGGGGTTTTTGGGGTGTGGGTGGTTTGCGGTGGTGAATGGTGGGTTGTGTGGGCGGTGGGCAGTGGTGTTGGTGTGTATCTGGAGGGTGGACGTGAGAGACGTCCTGATCTGGTGGTGGTGGTGGTGAGGGTGGGTGTTGGTGGTGAGGGTGGTCGGCCACGTGGTGGTGGTGAGGGCGTGTTGCCGGCGGGTGGGGATGCAGTGTGGCGTGTATAATGAGAGTGGTCATGGAGTAGGGGGGATGTGGTTGGGCGGGTGGTGCTTGCGTGTGGTGGAGTAGTTGGACGTGGTGGGTTGGTGTGAGGGGGGTGAGTGGTGGGTTGTGGTGATGTGGCGGCATCGGGCGGGGGGTGGTCTGGCTGGTGGGCCAAAGATTCGGTTGTGGGAGATGGGGGCGGTGATGTAGGGGGTGGAGGTAGTGGTGTGGAGGTAGGATGGTCGTGGTTGGGAGCGGGGGTTTGGGGGTTAGGGTTCGTGGGGGGGGGTGTCGAGGGTGGGTGTGGCGGTAGGCGGCGTGCTCGTGGGCGAGTTGGAGGGTGGGGGTGAGAAGGAGTAAGAGTAGGAGTCTGGGGGTTAATTCTCAGAAGATGCGGAGGGGACAGGTGCGCGGGGAGAGGTGCGGGTCGCTTGGGTGTGAGCGTGGTCATTGTTGGAGGGGTGGAAGGGGCGCACGTGGCGGTTGCGATACGTGTGTGGTTGCCCCTGGTGGTCAATGATCACTTGGTAAGGGTTGGGGACTCTGATTATTGCTGGATGTTTTTAGTCCGACTTCTCGTCCTTAGAATACCAGCAACTGAGCGGGGTCCTCTTTCCATACCGGAAGTAAAGCACCCACAAAGGAACAGGACATAAAAACCAGGCAGTATACCTTAACACATCTATTGGCTTAATTCCTACACCGTTAGAATATAAAAGAGAGAGGTATTGGATATACAGTAGACAGGGACACAGAGTTAGCCTTTAACACCAAGGTTGACAGTTACACTTGAGACACAGTATTCTTCATTTATCTGTCTATCTATCTATTGCCAGACGCCTCAATCCCGTTTGGGGTGGCCACAAACAAATCGCCTCCAAGTCGCCCTGTCCCCCGCCATTTCACTGCCCTGCTCCCAACTCACATCCCCCTCTCTCATATACCTCTCCACCCCATCCCTTCATCTCATCCTCGGCCTCCCCCTCCCTCTTCCTCCCTCCACCTCACTCACATACACTCTCTCCGTCAGTCTCTCACCCTCCATCCTCTCAACATGGCCAAACCACCTCAGTGTGTTCCTCATAACGCTTCCTATCGCATCCACATCCACACCACAACGCTCCTTTATATCCTCATTCGTCAGCCTGTCTCTCCATGTGACTCCACAGGCTCCTCTTAAATAACTCATTTCCACTGCTCTCACTCTTGACTTGTGTCCTTCCAACAACGTCCAAGCTTCACTTCCATACGTTAGAGTTGGTATCACAATACTGACATGTAGTAACTTTTTCACTTCCATGCTCACTTCCCTGTTTCTTATCACTGCTTTCAAAGAACCAGCAACCTTTCTTCCCTGCTGTACCCTTTCAAGCACTTCACTCTCCAAACCTCCATCCTTACTCATCACACTACCCAAGTACTTAAACGTACTCACATTTTCCAATTCCTCACCATCCAACCTCGCTATACATTCACTGACTTCATATCTCTCAAAGACCATCACTTTACTCTTCCCTACATTCACCTTTAGATTCCGTTTCTTACACACTCTCCCAAACTCATCCACCAAGCCTTGCAGCTCCCCTTCGTCTTGACTCAACAACACAGTATCATCTGCAAACAACAGTACAGGGAGTTTCTAAACACTATCCTCTCTCACCAGGGCCACTCCAACATCCACTACCCTACCTTGTACCTCTCTTATTACCCCATCCATGTACAGATTGAACAACCACGGAGACATGACTTATCCCTGTTTCAACCCAACGTTCAAAGAGAAAAATTCACTTAGTTCACCATCCACACACACTGCAGCTTTCGCACCATCGTACATACTCTTCACATCATTCAACAACTTCCCATCTACTCCATATATTCTTAACACTTTCCACAATCCTTGTCTATCCACCCTGTCATATGCTTTCTCCAGATCCATGAAAGCCGCATACAACTTCTTTCCCTTCTCTAGAAACTTTTCCACTAAAGATCTAAGAATGAATATCTGATCTACACAACCTCTTCCTTTCCTAAAGCCTCCGTGTTCTTCTCCAATTAATTTCTCTGTTCTTTCTCTAACTCTGTCAATAACTATGCTACCGTACACTTTTCCAATTATACTAAGAAGGCAAATGCCCCTATGATTACCACACACTTCTTTTTCCCCTTTTCCTTTGTACAAGGGAATAATTATACCTGACTTCCAATCCTCCGGGACTCTACCTTCCTCCCAGGCCAATCTGCACATCTTCCACATCCATTCTACTACTATCTCTCCCCCATGCTTCAGCATTTCACCACACACTCCATCAATTCCTGGGGCTTCCCCCGATTTAACTTTCTTCATTGCTTCCACAACTTCTATCCTACTGATTTCTTCCTGTCTTCTCACCTCCCTCCTTCTCCCAGTCATTCCCCAGCCACTTATACTCGCATTACTTCCATCCTCTATGTTCAACAATTCCTTAAAGTGTTCTCTCCATCTGCTCACTTTTTCTCCCTTCTCCACTAGTAATCTACCATTTTTATCGTTCACTCCCCTGCTAACTTCACTTCCACCCTGTCTTACTCTTTTCACCTCTTTCCAGAACATTTTCTTACAGTCTCTCCACTTTACACTCAAATTCCTTCCAAATTCCTCATCCACTCTCTTCTTACTCTCTCTTACTAATCTTTTCACCTCTCTCTTTCTTTCTACATATAACTCTCTCTTCTGCCTCTCAACTTCTTGTACGCCCATATTTCTCATCCATTCATTGTATGCTTTCTTCTTTTGTGCCACAGCCTGTCCCACCTCTTCAGTCTACCACGCTGTTCCTTGCACCCCCCTCCGTCTTCTCTTCCTTCCACACACCACATCACATGCTGCATATCCTGCACACACCTTCCACGTGTCCCATCTGCTCCAATTCATATTTGCCCAATCGTTCCTCCACTTCTCTCTTATACTCTGCCTTTTTCTCATCCTCTTGTAACCTTTCCACTCTCCTTGCAACTACTCCTTCCTCTCGTCTTTCCCTTCTTTTATTCCTCCATCTTACTTGAATCCTAATTTTGGCCACCACCAAGTAGTGGTCAGAAAGTCCACTCCCCCAACCTCTATAAGCTCTTGCATCCATTACACATCTTCGCATCCTTTCATCCACACACACATAATCAATCATTGCCTTCTTTTCATTCAGTTCACCACCCACCCTTCTCATCACTCGCCATGTATACCTGTGGATCATTTTATGCCTGAAGAGGGTATTGGCTATCACCAACCCTCTCCCAGCACAAATGTCCACTAACGCACTCCCATTCTCATCTATCTCAGCAGGCACACCCCACTCACCAACTATTCCATCCACCTTCACATTCCCAACTTTACCATTCATATCACCGATCAAAAACACTCTCTTATTCCTTCCAAACTTTTCCATGCACACTTCTACATTTGTCCAGAACTCTTCTCTCACTCTTCTAGCACGATCTTGCGATGGCGCATACACACACACAATCACCCACATTTGTATTCCAACTTTCAACTTTACCCACACAATCCTTGACCCAACTGATCCATACTGTCTTATGCTCTTCTTTCATCTTTTACTCACAACTATACATACTCCTTCCTTTGCCCTCTCATTCTCACCTACTCCTGTACATATACCCCATCCATACTCCCATTCTCTCACACTTTCTCCTCTCCATTTTGTTTCAGTTATTCCACATACATCCACTTTCGCACCCTCAAGCACCTGGACAATCTCTCTTTCAATTCATCATTCGCTCCTCTTACATTCCATGTACCCATTACCAAGTCCTTTGTCCGGTCCTGGGTCGTCATCGTTTGATCAGTCCTTGTCCGAGGCTTCTTGTTTGTTTTTTTTAGTTAGTTGTTTTCCGGGGAGGAGCACTAACCCTCCACCAACCCTTTTAGTCGCCTTTTATGACAAGCAGTGATACTGGATAAGTATTCTTGAAAACCCCCCCTATCCCCAGGGGGTAGGGGGGTTTCATTTACACTTAGGTAATTAATTACAATATCGTGATACCCTTATTTCGTATATAGGCAGAATCGGTATTATATAATTTGAGTCCGATGCACTAGGGGTGGACAGGGCCAAGAGTTAGTGGGGTGAATGTTACTATAACTAGATAGGGTGAGGGTTGCGACACTTGATGGAGTCACTTAGTCGCGACGACACTTATTTGTAGACTTTTAATTCTCCCACGCACCCTAGTCTTGGTCCATGATTTCTGTAAGTTCTTTTGTCTAGGATTTAGGCTATTTCCTATTCTGCCGGGTATCGGGCCTTAGTAGGTTATTGGTAACTTTGTCACTGGTATTGTTCTGGCCCTCACTTTGTCACTATTCACTGTTATATTCTCGTCTCGACTGTTCACGACACAAGAGGCGTTAATGTTACTATTTTACCCGTTTTTCCTGGGTATAATTCACTACGGCATCCGGGCGTGAGGGGGAGGCCCTATGGGGAGCCTTCCTGCGGGGGCAATATACTGCCCGCAGGGGAGTCACTGCCCGGGTCCTGGTCGTCGGTGGAGTGCAGGGAGGCCCTCCGTTCTGGGGGCCTCCACCTGAGAGGTGGCCCTCGGGACTGGGGCCAAACAGCTGTAGGAGGCGGGCCTGTCGCCTCTGGCTCCGTGGAGAGAGAGAGCCTGGGTTGCCCGGACCTGGGGGCTGCTGGTCAGGCCTGGGGGTCCTGGGACTGCGGTCGCCTGCAGGGGGGAGGCGCCGACAGGTGTGAGCTGCACTGTCTCCTTAGGGTGTCTGGCAGGGGCAGGGTTTTCCCAGGGGTAGGTGGTATGACCTGTATTGGGCCACGCCACCACTCTGGCAGCACCTCCAGGGCAACACTCCCGGAAAGGGACAAAGGGTGTCCCACGCAGCCGAGAGGAAAAGGGTCGGCCGCACAAGGGACTTCCTGCGCTGGGAGGGCCTTTGGAATCACGAGTGAAGGGCGTACAGTGGCCGCTCCTTCCCTGTCACGTACAATGGCCGTGAGCACGGTTTCGTGATTCCTAGGGCCCACAGCTGAAGGGGTACAGTGGCCGCTCCTTCCCCCGCACGTACAATGGCCGTGCTGGCGGTGCTGCTCCTGAAGGAGGAAAAGGCAAGAGAAGGGTACATGGAGTCCGCGCCCTCTCTAGTACGTCCTGAGGCCGCAGCCTTGGGTCTATCTACCCTGGTACGTACGGCGGCCCTAGCCGTGGGCCTATCCGCCCTTTGGGAGGCAACTGAAGGGCGTACAGTGGCCGCTCCTTCCCTGTCACGTACAATGGCCGTGAATGTGGTGTTGCTCCCGTAGGAGGGAAGAAGCAGGAGAGGGGTGCACAGAGGCCGTGCCCTCTCCATTACGTCCTGAGGCCATAGCTGAGGATCTATCTACCATGGTACATACTTTGGCCGTAGCCTGGAGCTCGTCTACCCTTAGGGAAGCAACTGAAGGGCGTACAATGGTCGCTCCTTCCCCGTCACGTACAATGGCCGTGAACGCAGTGTCGTTCCCGTAGGAGAGAAAAGCAGGAGAGGGGTGCACAGAGGCCGCGCCCTCTCCAGTACGTACTGAGGCCGTAGCCGAGGGTCTATCTATCCTGGTGCGTACTTTGGCCATAGCCGTATGCCTGCCTGCCCTTTGGGAAGCAACTGAAGGGCATACAATGGCCGCTCCTTCCCTGTCACGTACAATGCCCGTGAGTGCGGTGTTGCTCCCATAGGAGAGAAAGGCAGGAGAGGGGTGCACAGAGGCCGCGCCCTCTCCGGTACGTACTGAGGCCGTAGCCGTGAGTCTGTCTACCCTGGTACGTACTTTGGCTGTAGCCTTTGGCCCGCTTGCGCTTCGGGAGGTAACTGAAGAGCGTACAATGGCCGCTCCTTCCTCGTCACGTACAATGGCCGTGAATGCGGTGTCACCTGGGACTGAATCTTGTTCCGTCCCACCCTGATTCTGGTGATGGCTGTCCTGCTTGCAGGGTCGTTGTCTCTTCCCGCTTGCCTGGTGTTGGGATAGTTGCGGGGAAGAGGGACTCAGGACAGTAGTGTCCCAGTGACCCTCTTGTTCCGGGTCACTAGCCCCACCGTGGTGTCCTCCTGGGGTGGTGGTGTGGTAGCGGCTCGGTGGTGGGGTGGGGGGTGGCGGGGTGGGCGGTCCGGTGGTGGCGGGTATTTTACATGCATTAGTGGATTGTTATGCCAGGTGTTTCTAGGTCGGCTTCCCGCCCTAAGAATGCTTAGGGTTCAGCTGGATTCCCTTTCTAGACCGGAGCTTAGACACAGTATGAGAGGAACAGGGCATAAAAACACAGGGCACCAACCTTACATGTATATTGACAAATTCTTTGCTAGGGAACAGGAAGACAATTCACACAATATACTAAACATAGTTAATACATAGGGTGGCAGGTGGGTTTCGATTATCACACAGGATACTAGATAGACAGGGGTCTTAGTTTGGGTAAGGAGGCAATACACAACTTTCATAGTCCTTGCACGGGAGGCTTGTTCCCAGTGAGAAGGCAAAATATTGGTTTTACTGTGCATGAGGTAGTTAAAGGATCTTACTCTGACACTGACTGTAGTTCCTGATTCGTGATTGTTATATATATTATCACTGGATTGTGGATTCTATTTCTTGGTTTACACAGAGTGGATGTGCACTGTCACAGAGTTATGATAATGACACTGAGTTTTACCTCTCGTCTTGCACAGAATGGATATACAGTCTCGAGTGTCTTTCCTCACTTTACTGAATTTCACTATTCACTTGCACTGCACAGTCTTTGCCTCTCACTCACAGTCTGTGGGAGCCATGTTATCACAGTCACTGTTTTATATAATGTCACTGATCGGGCAAAGGGGAACAGGGAAGGCCTGGGGACTCAGTCATCGGCCTGGGGTAGGTGGAGTCCCTTCAGGAGTCCCTTCATCCCGCAGCCACGGGACTACTCGCAAGGGCGTTGTCTCTTGTTGAGAGCTTGGGATGGGCGTGGTGAAGGGCCCCTCACTGTTGGGGCTGGGAACGGGTCTAGCCCACAAGGCTAGGGCCAAACAGGTTCTGGAGGTGCTCCCTCAGGCGCCTGGTGGAGGAAGGGCATCGCCTTCGTCGGGGAGGGGAGAGGTCTTGCCTTGGGGTACTGGGGGCGCCCTCAGAGGTCCATTGGCACGGTCTCCTTCCCGCAGCATCGCTGTCAGGGTGAGACTGCGGTGTTGCTCTTGGCCGGAGTCCATCAGGTGGGGGTCCTCCTCGGGAGCCGACTGGATGGAGAACAGTCCCGGGGATAACACCGGGCCTCTCCACCAGTCCTCAGGGCAGAAGTCCTCCTCCTGGAGGTTGCCTCAGTCTGGGTGGACAGAGGTGCAGCTATACTCCCACCAGTAGGCAGGGCTGATCACAGGTTGCCCTCACGCTACGGAGTCACAGGGGGCAAGGAACTTTGGTATCCCTCCCTGGCGCGGCTACCGGCTGTCGCCGAGTTGCCTTGGGCAACAGACAGAGGGCGGCTACAGGCCATCCCTTCGCTGACGGTGTGGCTTCTGGCCATCACCGGGGCCTGACTCCCTGACAGGAACGCAGACAAAGCACTGCTACAGGCCATCACTTGCCTGCCAGCATGGCTGCAGGCTGTCACTGAAGTCCCGTATGGAGGGCGACGTGTAGATGAGTTGCTACAGGCTGTCTCCTGCCTACTGGCACAGCTACAGGCCATTGCCGGTGTCGTGCCCTCCGAAGCAACTACAGAAGGAGAGGGGACGTACCTTTCTCTCCCCTCGTGTGGCTTCAGGCCGTCACGGGTTCTGCAGGGGGTGTAAGCAGCACCTGATGAAGCGGCTACAGGCCGTCATTGGTTCTGCAGGGGATGTGAGTAGCACCTGATGGAGCGGCTACAGGCCGTGTCCTCTTTTGGGGTCCGGCTACAGTCCGTGGCCTTTTTGGTGTGTGGCTACCAGCCGTCACAAGGGCCTGGCTACAGGCCGTGGCCCTTTTGTCGGAGTGGCTACAGGCCATCTCTTGTTTTGCGCAGCTTCTGGCCATCACTGGGGTGCTGCTTGGAGCTGAAGGTTCAGCTCCACCCCGATCCTGGCAAGGGCTAGCTCGCCCTAAAGGTAGTGTACTCGGACTGGGGTGGTCTCATCGGGCACACTGCAGGGAATAGGGGCACACGGCCCAGGTGGATTAATGTCTGTATTGAACCGAACATGTTGTGCGCACCATCTACCCTTCCGTAGTCTCTTCCTGTGGGTGTGGTGGCGACCTGAGTTGCCATGGCCGGTATTTCATGGATGAATTAGGAATTTTTTCATATGGGGCAGTAATTCCCCGAGCTAACCTTGATAGATCGTTATCACGGATATAAATTGTAATGCTAGGTGAAAAAAGTCCGACTTCTCGGTCCTAAAACACCTAACGTGTAGCGGAGTTCCCTTTCAAGACCGGGGCGTGGTGCAATAAAGAGAGGTAGGGCACAAAAACTCCAGGCAATAACCTTTGCACGTATATTACCACAGTCAGACACAGGACAAATTCAGCAAGTAGTACAACACAGTACGTGACAAAATAATACCTTAACTAGGATATAAAAGTCTCGCAGGATACTGGCTTAACAATATCAATGCCAACACAATAAGTAATGATCCCAATGTACAAGGGAATACAGGACTTGGGCGCGCGGAGGAGGTGAGTATTGCGGGGGAGAGAGAGAGCGGGGGGGGGGAAGGGATGACGCGCGTAGAGCTAGAATGTATTTATGGTAATATCGAGAGGGGGAGAGTATTACTGTTGCAGATTTACTACTTCCTGATAGTACAAGGGTTTTGGCGATTGAAAATATTTCTTATTGAAGTTATTATCTTCACACAGGCTGTCGGGGAGGAGATTCCTGAAGGGAGGCCCGGACAAGAAAGGGTGGG
The DNA here is from genome assembly GCF_032717465.1 of Coenobita brevimanus. NCBI lineage: Eukaryota > Metazoa > Arthropoda > Malacostraca > Decapoda > Coenobitidae > Coenobita > Coenobita brevimanus. The sequence goes on along the minus strand of NC_137054.1, from coordinate 50,722,063 downwards.
GGGACACACTGGGAGTTTACACTCGTTATAGTAAGATTTGTACAGGAGTATTCTAAACACTTCCTCTTCACTGTTCCCTCACAATAAATGATATTTACCAGTGTCTCAATGGGACGATTTGTGGGGTAACACTCTGGCTGTTTTCTATAAGGGCGTCACTCGTGATTTTACTTAGTCTCTGTATCCGCCCGTAAGTATTTGCCCGTGATCTCACTCGTCCGACATCACTTATTCCCAATCACTATATCACTTGTCTGAGGGCACTGCCTACTTAACCTAAATCACTTCTTATACTGAGGGCAACACATTACACAGTTCACTTATCTGTGCGCTCTCTTGAGCACACACTGACAGGCAAAGGCAGGAGGAGTGGAACTGCGACAACGGCCACTGTACGCGTCGGGGAGGAAACGGCCACTGTACATCCCTCATCCACTTTTTCCTCCTCCTACGGGAGTAGCCTCGTGGTAACGGCCACTGTACGTAGTGGGGAGGGAACAGCCACTGTACATCCCTCATCAGCCTCTTCCTCCTTCGGAAGCAGCACCGCGGTAACAGCCACTGTACATACCGGGGAAGGAGCAGCCACTGTACGTCCTTCTGCTGCTACTCCAAGGGGCTGTGGAACCGCGACAATGGCCACTGTACGCGTCGGGGAAGGGACGGCCACTGTGCACCCTTCATCCACAGTCCCGAGGGTTCTCCCGGAGGGGAAGGTCTCTTGCTTGGCCCACCCTCCACCCCTTGGCTGTGTGGGACGCCCTTTTCTCACTCCCTCCAGGTGTGGTTCCCCGGAGATGCTGTTGTTCCAGGAGTGGTGCCGAGGTCCTGTTGCCAAAGGCAAGGGTTGAGCCCTACAGTCTGCCCCTGGATGACGCCGGATCTTGACAGACACACCACGGACGAGGTGCCACAGACAACCCCTGACGGCACCCGGACCTGGAGGCGACCGCAGTCCCAGGCCTCCCAGGGCCAGCTCACGGATCCCAGGGCAGGACCGCTCTGGCCCCACTCACCATCAGCCCTCCGCCAGGAGCAAGAAGTGGCAGGCCTGACTCCTGACGTTGTTCGTCCCCAGTCCCGAGGGCCCCTTACCAGTTTGAGGCCCAAGCAGGAACGGGCCTCCCTGCACCCCAGACCAGACATGCGCCCGGGCTGCGACGCCCCCGAGAGCTGTTCCGTGCCTTCTGCAGGAGGGCTTCCCAGAAGGGCTCCCTCCCACTCCCGGGCGCCACCTCAGTTAAGCCCAGGCCTCAGCAGCCCAGTGACGAAGCTCCAGATCCCAGTGTCGTGTTAAAAGACTTTACGGTGAAGTGACTATCAGTGACATAAAACAGTCAGACAGAAACACCACCCATAAAGGTCTCTATTCTAATTTATCCAGAGTATTGTGCATATGTCTGAGCATCCCAGAACCGGAGTAATATCTTAGTGTGCGGCAAAGAGACCAACCTGCCACGTATAGTCCAAAGAGACCGAGTGTATGAACAGTAACACCACGGCTGTGTGATATTCTCCCGTGTATTAACTTAGACGTAAACACCGTGCCCATGTGATATGTTATGCTTGTACTAAGTAACCTGTCACTCTACCTCATTCACATTCGGTGTATCTTGTATATATATTGAAAGGGAATTAACCTGAAACGAGACCGAGTGTATGAACAGTAACACCATGGCTATGTGATATTCTCCATTGTATTAACTCAGACAAACACCGTGCCTATGTGATATGTTATGCTAGCATTAATTAACCTGTCACTTTACCCCATCCATATTCAGTGTATCCTTGTATGTATATTGAAAGGGAATTGAACTGAGACAAAAGATGTGTTAAGGTATACTGCCGAGTTTTTATGCCCTGTTCTTTTGTAAGTGTTCTATTTCCGGTCTAGAAAGAGGACCCCGCTCAGTCCTTGGTGTCTTTAGAACGAGAAGTCGGTCTAATAACATCCAGCATAACAGCCATGAAGGGTGTAATAGGGGTGCTTGTTTTAGAGTGAGTTCAGACTCTGTGGCTGTTGTTGTTGTGGTGGTGGTTGTGGATGCCTTAGTTGTGGTGGTCTTTGTTGTTGTTGTTGTTGTTGTTGTTGTGGTGGTGGTGGTGGTGGTGATGGTGGTCGTGGTGGTGTTTGTGTGGTGGTAGTGGTTGTTGTGGATGTATAGTTGTTGTTGTTGTGGTGGTGGTAGTGGTAGAGGTTGTGGTGGTGGTGGAGGTTGTGGTGGTGGTGGAGGTTGTGGTGGTGGTGGTGGTGGTGGTGGTTGTTGTGGTGGTGATGGTTGTTGTGGTTGTGGTGGTGGTTGTGGTGGTGGTGCTTGTTGTGGATGCCGTGGTTGTGGTGGTCGTTGTGATTGTTGTTGTTGTGGTGGTGTTTGTGGTGGTGGTGGTGTTTGTGGTGGTGGTAGTGGTTGTTGTGGATGTAATTGTTGTTGTGGTCGTGGTGGTGGAGGTTGTGGTGGTGGTGGTGGTGGTGGTTGTTGTGGTGGTGATGGTTGTGGTGGTGGTTATGGTGGTGGCTGTTGTTGCTGAGGTGGTGGTTGTGCTTCCTGGTTCATCTGAAACGTGAACTTGGTGGACTGCAGGCATAAGTTTCCCTTCTTTTGCAACCCACCATCCTCCTTTCGGGGGATAGGGAAGTATCTGAGGGACAGCTGAGCCGCTCGTGCTACCGATGCCACCATAGATATATTCTGACGACTTTTACACCTAAACGTAGCACAGCGTTGCAGGATTTCTAGGTAAATAGTGGTCAACGTTGCCCGTTGTCACTCAAGGAACACCACATTCTCTGCCTTGCCCATTTCAAGATGGAGACCGTGCTGATGCATCGAAAGTAATGTCATGCGGCATCTAGGTTTATTTGTAGGCATAATATAACACAATACTATGTGTAATGCTAGGTATTTTAGGGTCTGCTTCCCGTCCCTCTAACGCCTAGTGTGTAGCTGGGTTCTCTTTCTAGACCGGGGCTTAGACAAATAAGAGAGAGGCAGGACACAAAAACTCAAGGCAACAACCTTACATGTGTATAGCTAAATTCTACAAGTGGAACGGGTAGATGTCACAAGAGTAATTATTCTGAACAATTATAAACCTTAGATCTAGATTGTGGATATTAGTATCACGCAGGATACTATTTGAGACAAGATCAGGTAAAGTGAATAGCACTACGATCAGGAGTCCTTGGGCAGTGAAACCAAATACTCTCACTTGGGGGAATTCCAGGTGGAGTCCTGTTCACTGGGGCCGCGGCACTGTTTTCACTGTTGCCAGTCTAACTCGTTTGTCTGTAGCGTTATTAGTTATTATGACGGCACTGGAACCTCCAATTGATCTCAGCGTGAGGCTATGTCACTAAGATTGTATTGTATTCACTCAGACAGACATTATTTCACTGCCCGGCCGTGTTCACTGTCTCACGGTCACTTTATTTATTTCACCATTCTTTTACACCAACATTGACAGCTTTTATTTCGGACTTTCCATATTCTAGTAATTCACTGTTCTGCCCTTGCTTCACTATCACTTTCACTGTGCTTTCGCTGTCAGTCATCGGGGCTGGGTGTGGCGGGGGTCAGGTACAAGGATGGCGGGAACAACTCAGCCTGGCTACTGACAGGGATGAGTTCCGCCAGGGGCCTCCGTATTCAAGGGCCACGGGATCAGTCGCAGGGGAGTCCTCTCTAAACCGGGGCTGTGGGTGGTGAAGGGTCCCGCACTCTCTGGGCTCGGGGCTGAAGTCTGGCCCTCTGGGCTGGGGCCAAACGGCTGCCTGAATCATTCGCTCAGGCACCTGACGGAGGACGAGGGTCTCTGGCATCAGGGTGAAGGGATGTCCTGCCCGGGGGTCCTGGGGGTGGTCTGGAGGTCCTGCAGGCTGCAGTCTCTGGTGGTCGGGGACGCCATCAGGAGTGGGCTGTGGTGTCGGCCTCCATTGGGGTCTGTCAGGCAAGGCCTGTCAGAGACTGGCTGTAGTAAGAAGTGCCCGGTGGTGTTCACGGGGTCTCTCCAGTAGTCCTCCAGGCTGGGGCCTCCCTCTGCATCATAGTCTCGTGGAGGGGAGTCAGCACCTGACGGAGGAGCGGCTACCGGCCGTCTCCTCTTGTAGGGCCCGGCTACTGGCCTTGGCCTTCTAGGGGCACGGCTACCGGCCGTGACAATGGCCTGGCTACTGGCCGGGGCCTGGGGAAGGGAGTGGCCACAGGCTGACTTGAGGGCACCTTTGGAGTGGCTACTGGCCATCCCCTGATGACGCGGGAGCGGCTACTGGCCATCCCCTGATGACGCGGGAGCGGCTACCGGCCGTTTCCTGCAGGAGGGTTGAGTGGCCACAGGCTGTCTCTGTTAGGGCGCCTTCGGAGCGGCTACTGGGCATCTCCTGCTTACCTCCAGAGCAGTTACTGGCCGTCTCCTGTAGGAGGGTCGAGCAGCTACAGGCTGTCTCTGTTAGGACACCTTTGGAGCAGTTACTGTCTGTCTCCTGACAAAGGCGGGAGTGGCTACTGGCTGTCTCCTGACGAAGGCGGGAGTGGCTACTGGCCGTTTCCTGATGAAGGTGGGAGCGACTACCGGCCGTCTCCTGATTACCTCCAGAGCAGCTACCGGCCGTCTCCTGTAGGAAGGTCAAGCGGCTACAGGCCGTCTCTTTAAGGGCACCTTCAGAGCGGCTTCTGGCCATCTCCTGACGAAGACGGGAGAGGCTACAAGCCGTCTCCTGATTACCCCCAGAGCGGCTGCAGGCCGCCTCCTGTAGGAGGGTTGAGCGGCTACCGGCCATCTCAGGAGTGCTGACTGGAGCTAGAGTAATAGCTCCACCCCAATCTTGTTGGTGGTCGGCTTGCCCAGAAGGTAGTCTCTTTTTCCTACTATGGTGGCGGTGGGTGAGTTCCGGGTCGTAGGGGCGTGCGGCCCAGGCGGACTTATGTCCCTGTCGCCCGGAGTCAAGTCGTGCTCTATTCACCCCTCCATAGGGTCCTTCTGGGGATGTCGGGCTGTCCTCTTAAGACTATTCAGCATTTTACCACCATCTTTGGGGAAAAATTCATGTCCCTGTGACTGGAGGTTGTAAACTCTTGTGTCGTAGGTGTGGTAGACTGGCTGCAGGTGTTGGAGGAAGGCATGCCAGGCTGTGGTGGCAGGATTTTCATTTAGCTGGGCATCACAGGTGATGAAGAGGATGGATGGGTTGGTGGAGGAGTGGAGGAGTCGTAGGAGGTGGAGGGGTCCACGGACTCGGTGTTTACATCAGAAGGGTGGTGCCCATATGGCTCAGCGAATCCTCATGGTGGTAGGTGTTGTCTTCTGTAGAGAGCTGTGCTGAATGCTGGAGATGGAGATCCAGTGTGGGGTTTTATGCCGGAGTGATGCGGCGTGAAGTCTCTGGGGAGTGTAGGTGGCTGGGATTTGTGCTTGGTGTAGCATGAGTGCGAGATGATTTAGGGAAGGAGGTGGAGTGTGATTTTGCGGTGAGGTGGGTGGTGTAGGAGTGTTGGTGTATTGAGCGGGTGGGCGTGAAAGGTGGCCGGAGCGTGTGATAGTTGTTTTGAGGGTGGGTGTGGGAGGTGATGTGGGTGTGCAATGTCAGCGGGTGTGGGAAGTGGGTGGGGTGTGCGGGGGGGGATGTGAGGCGGTAGGGCTAGGGGTGGCATGGATCGCCAGGCAGGGTGTAGGCCTGGTGGGTGGTGGTGTCGTGGGTGTGTGGGCAGCACAGGTGGGGTCGGGTGTGGGGGATGGGGCAGGTGGGGCCGAGGGAGTGAGAAAGGGAGACAGGAGGGGTGGGTTGGGGCCGGTGGTGGGTGATGGTTGGAGCGGGGGTGTGGCGGTTGAAGGGGGTGTTGGTGCGTGGGCAGGACACGTGGTGCTGGGCATGGGGGATGGGGTGTTGGTGGCGAGGAGGTGGGGGAGAGATCTGGACTTCGTGGTGTTGGTGAACCTTCAGGTGAGGTGTGACGCGGCGTGGCTAGAGGTGAGGTGGAGGCAGTGGGGGAGGGGGAGGGGGAAGGGGGGAGAGAGACAGTGAGGGGGAGATGTAACAGTCATAGGAGGTAGAGGGGAGCGGAGCGGGGGCAGCGGGTGGGGCGGGGCAGGGGTGGGGGATGTGGGAGTATGAAATGGGCATACGTGATGGTTTCTGAGTGCGAGGGGTACCGTGATATTCAACTGTCACTTGGTAGGGGTTAGGGATGCGGATGATGGTATGGGGTCCCATAAACCATAATGCAAGCTTGTGGGGGGTGGGGAGCTGCGCTATCATGACAGTGTAGCCCGGTTTGTAGAGGTTGGAGGCAGAGTCGGGTCGAAGGTCCAGGTTGTTCTGAAGGTGTGAAAGTTGCCGCTAGAGGAGGTGAAGGGGATCAGATGTGGGAGAAGAGGTGGGGGGCTGTAAGTGTTGTCGCAGGGGCAGGAGGAGAGGTGTTTCCCCAAATACTCATTCATACGGTGAAATGCTGTTCTCTCGGGGGTAGGAGTTTGCGCCCCATTGTACGATTTTGACGTGGGCAGGCCAGTCGTTGTCTTTGGTGGCTTCTGTCCAGGTGTGGAGTTGGTCCATTAGTGTATGATGGCTTCATTCGCAGATAGCGTTTCCTTGGGGCCAGTAAGGGGATGAGTGAGATGGGTGGTAGCCGAAGATGTGGGCTAGCTCCTCCCAGATTTTGCTGGTGAACTCTGGTGCGTTATCGGAGTGGATTGCCTGTGGGAAGCCAAAGTATGGAAAAATGTGCTGAATCAGGGTCTCAGCAACTGCGACAGCATGGTGTTCTTTTGCCAGGCAGGCTATGACGAATTTCGAATACGTATCAATGAATGTGATAAAGTACCGACAGCCCAATTTCGGGAGTAGAGGTCCCACTACGTCAATCGCCAATAACTGCCAAGGTTTGTGGGCGGTAATGTGCCCTGATGGACCGGCAGTGCGGGTGATTACCCAAGGTGCACACTCAGCAGGACTGGATAATCTCCTTGGCTAGGGTGAAGGGATTGGGTGCCCAGTAAGTGTCGTTAAAGACATGCTGGAGGTTTTTCGTGCCCAGGTGGATTCCGTTGTGGGTATGCAGGTACCGGAGGGCATCAAGGGCAGTGTCGGGGGCTAGGACGATATGCCCGGATGGAGTGAGCAGGTGGATGCCCTGACGATATAGCTTTTTGAATAGATGTAGGGGAATCCAGGAGGGTCGTTCCTTATGATGCCACTGTTGGAGGAGATCTAGCTCTGGTTGTACGGCACTGATGGGGAGCCAGGAGAGAGCATCTGCATTGGTATGGGGTTTCCCGGGGCAGTATTAAATTTTATATTTAAACTCCTCCAGTGTCTCGCGCCATCTGATGAGCTGGGCGTTGTGGACGTCAGACCACAGCCATTGGAGGGACTGATGATCAGTAACGATGATGACTTGGGTCCCTGACAAGTATGCCCAGAAATGAAGGGAGAAACCTGTACTATACACAGAAAAAATCATCTGGTAAATTACCAATATGCTGGGAATCGAACCAGGGACTCTCAGGTGAGAGCCAGGCAGCATACCACTACACCACGACCAGGTAAAAGTTAACTCACGTTGTCACAATCTTGTAACCAACGTCCCTCCACCCCCACTGTGGGCATCAAGAGGATGAGTTAACTCCCTGGCACTCGGGCAAGTAGATGCTTTTAATCTATCCCAAGCACTTACGGCAAGTCAGAATGAAGGGAGAAACCTGTACTGTACAGGGGGTTAACTCATCCTCTTGATGCCCACAGTGGGGGCGGAGGGACGTTGGTTACAAGATTGTGACAACGTGAGTTAACTTTTACCTGGTCGTGGTGTAGTGGTATGCTGCCTGGCTCTCACCTGAGAGTCCCTGGTTCGATTCCCAGCATATTGGTAATTTATCAGATGATTTTTCCTGTGTACAGTATAGGTTTCTCTCTTCATTCTGACTTGCCGTAAGTGCTTGGGATAGATTAAAAGCATCTACTTGCCCGAGTGCCAGGGGGTTAACTCATCCTCTTGATGCCCACAGTGGGGGTGGAGGGACGTTGGTTACAAGATTGTGACAAAGTGAGTTAACTTTTACCTGGTCTTGGTGTAGTGGTATGCTGCCTGGCTCTCATCTGAGAGTCCCTGGTTCGATTCCCAGCATATTGGTAATTTATCAGATGCCCAGAAATGCTCTAGTGCCCAGATGATCCAAGGCACTCCTTTGTGGCTGCGTAATTTTTTTCCGCCTGGTTGAGGGTACGGCTGGCGCAGATGATGATGTGCTTGTGGCCCTCTTGGACTTAGGCTAGCACAGCGCCGATTGCAATCAAGGAGACGTTGGTGTACAGTTGGAACGGGAGGGCATAGTTGGAAAAGGCCATGACTGAGGGGGAAATGAGTTTGTCCTTAAGTTGTTGGAAGGTGGCTCATCTCTCGTCCATCCAGGCGAACGGTTCTCCCTTCTGGGTCAGGTTGTGGAGTGGCTTAGCAATGTGAGTGAACCCCTTCACGAAACGTCGGTAATAGGACGTCAGGCCGAGGAAGGCTTGAGTTCCGTGAACGTCTTGTGGCGGGAGGATGTCCACGATGGCGCGGAGCTTGTCTGGGTCAGGAGATATGCCAGCCTGGGAGATGATATGTCCCAGGAATGAGACGGTTCTGGTGGCCAGGACACACTTGGAGGGCCAGAGTTTGAGGCCTGCTTGTCGTATTCGTGTGAAGGCCCGGCGAATGCACTGAAGATGGTCAGCCCAGGTCTTGCTAAAGACAATGACGTCGTCTAAGTAGGCTAGACAGATCTCCCAGGTGAGATCGCTGAGGACAGATTCCATTAGTCTCGAGAAGGTGGCAGGGACATTACAGAGGCCAAAGGGTAGAACATTAAATTCATTGTTTCCCGTTGCTGTTCAAGGAAGCAATCATGCCTTTGTCTTCCAGTCACACAGGGACCTGCCAATACCCCGACTGGAGGTCGAGGGTGGAGGACCAGGAGGCGCCGTACAGGGAATCTAGAAAGTCGTCTATTCGTTGGAGTGGAGTAGCATCCTTGGTGGTCACGTCGTTGAGCCGGCGGTAATCTACGCAGAACCACATGGTGCCATCTTCCTTCTTTACGAGGATGACGGGGGAGGACCTCGGGCTGGTGGGGGGGGAGATCATCTCTTGAGGTCTTCCTCTTCCTGCTGTTTGGGGTTTTTCCGCCGGGATGGCTGTCGGATCGGTGGGCCCGTCGTGTGGATCTCGTGAGTTAGGTAGGTGGTATGTCCAATATCGGTGGGTCCCACTGTGAAAAGGTCCTGGAAATCCAGGAGGCGGCGGAGGGTGTCTGATTCGTGGGTGGAGAGATGGTCAGGAATGGGGGGCAGGGGGGCAGGGGAGCTGGAGAGGGAGGGGGTGTAGGGCTCGGCTTCCTCCATCTCTCTGATTATGAGCCCTTTAAGAAGGGTGAGGGGTGAGGGGGTGAGGTTGGCAATTCGGACTGCCATGTGATGAGGGGGAAGGAAGGTTGGGGGCAGGAGGCAGGCCAAGGTTCCGGGTGGCAGGTGTGGGGAGAACAGGATGGATGTATCCAAGGGCTGGTTGAGGGGCACCCAGGCTTCATGGTGGAGGGGAATGGTTACTGCGGAGGAGGTTGCGGCAGGGAACGAGAGAGGGGGGAAGGGAAGGGGGGAGGAGGGGGAATCGGGGGGAGGGGAGGGGGGGTATGGATTCTTCCAGCCGGGGGCCGTGGCGTGCAAGTGCAAACGGCCCGGGGGGGGGGAGAGGGGAGGGAGGGGGGTTTCTGGAACTGGAGCTCTCTGTTGCGGCAATCAGTGGTGACTTCTAGCTTCTGTAGCAGGTCCAGTCCCAGATATCTGTCGTAGTTGTTGCAGGAAGAGTCAAATATGATGAACTTATGGTGTGTTGATACCAGTTGATGGGTGTCGACACACAGGGCCTGTGATTCCCCACGGATCGGCAAGGAGGCATCCCCCGCGTCCACAAGATGAGTTGCCGTCGGGAGTAGCGGGCCAAAAGTTGACTTATGATGGGAGAAGTAGTGACTATACAGGCAGGATCTGGCCGCTCCCCTGTCGACCAGAAGTCTGGCTTTCACCCCGTTTAGCTTCATCTTGTGGTAAACTGGGGGGCGGTATTTGAGGGAAGAGGCCCCCGCCATCGTGGGAAGGTGCGGGGGCGGTCCTAAAAATCCAACTCCCGAGGGCCTCCTTCTTCCTCTGGCTCCTGTTCCCCAGGTTCGGTATCTTCCGCAGGTGTGGGTTCATCCTCCGGCTCCTCGATCCCTAAGGAGGACTCTTTACATCGGCCTGGGGTGGTGGTCTTTCACCTGGCAGTTTTCAATTGGTCCCTGATGTCATGCAGTGGGCACCTGGAGCAGCAAGCAGAGAACTCCCATGGATTTACCAGAATGAAGTTGGGGTTCTCTTTGTGACTGGGGCACTGGTGGGTGGGGTGCGCCCTAGGCAGACTGGGTGTTGGGGTGGGGCTGGTGTGGGGCATAGGTGGACGTGGCTTGAGTGAAGGAGCCGGGTTGTTCGTGGGGAACTTTTTCACCACGTTGATTTGCTGGGGAGTGGGGCGGGAGGTCAGGAGGTGGCATATGAGTTGGATATCCTTTTCCATGTCTCCTGTTGGGTCGTGGATTGTAAAATGTTCCTTGACCAAGCTGGAGAGAACTCTGAGGAGGGTATTAGAAGTGTGTTGCTCCCGGGTTTCATCATTTGCCTCCGGGTAGGCAGCAGTGACCAGGCGTCTAGCCTGGATTAAAGCGTCATCGAAGTTGCCATCAAAAGTTAGGCTATCGAACTGGGATAGCACTGCCACTTTACCTAGTGATGGGGTGATGGGCTGAATCACGAGTTTCGTGAAATTTTGCCAGGTAAGCCCTGGGACGATTTTCGGTGCGATATTGGCTGCCGCTTTACGCAGTAGCAGGAGTGTAACTGCTATTTTTTGCTTGTCATCTTTGAACCCGATGTCTAGGAAAGGTTTAATAATTGCCAGGTATGTATGAACATCATACTGTTTGGAGTTGAATTTGAGCAATTGCACGTGAGGTTTGGTTGCCATTTTACTGGTATTTCCTGATTACCTCTCTCGTATGCCCGGGTCAAGAATCACTGCTCTCCACCAGTGTAATGCTAGGTGTTTTAGAGTCGGCTTCCCATCCGTCTAACGCCTAGTGTGTAGCTGGGTTCTCTATCTAGACTGGAGCTTAGACATATAAGAGAGAGGCAGGGCACAAAAACTCAAGGCAACAACTTACACGTGTATTGTCAAATTCTACAAGTGGAACGGGCAGATGTCACAAGAGTAATTATTCTGAACAATTATAAACCTTATGTCTAGATTGTGGGTAGTAGTATCACCCAGCATACCATTCGGGACAAGATCAGGCACGAAGTGAATAGGACGTTAGTTAATGTCAGGAGTCCTAGAGCAGAGAAATCAATCACTGTCACTCGTGGGAAGTCTAGACTTTATCTGTTTAGGTGGAGTTCCTTTCACGGGCCAAGGCACTGTTATCACTGTTGGGCTGTCTACTTTAGTTCACTGTTGCACTGCTAATTATTGCTTTGGTTTTGGGAGCCTCTGATTGATCTCATCACGAGGCTACATCACTGTGATGAAATTATGTTAACTCCGACAGACACATTATTCACTGCTCGGCCGTGTTCACTTTCTCTCTGTTCCCTTACCTATTCCACCTTTCTTTTACATTAATATTGACAGGTTTTATTTCTGACTTCCCGTGCTTCTAGTAACTCACTGCTTAGCCCTCGCTTCACTGCATCACTATCACTGTACTTTCACTGTCATTCACTATCGGGACTGGGCATAGTAGCGGCCAAGAAAAAGGTGGCAGGGAACAGCTCAGCCTGGCTACTGATGATGCTGAGTTCCGCCAGGGGCCTCCATATTCAGGGGCCACGGGATCACTCGTAGGGGCGTCCTTTCTCGTCTGGGGCTGTGTGCGGCAAAGGGCCCCACGCTCTCAGGGCTCAGGGCTGGAGTCTGGCCCTCTGGACTGGGGCTGATCAGCTGCCTGAATCATTCGCCCAGGCATCTGACGGATGACAAAGGTCTCCGGTGTCGAGGTGTGAGATTGTCCTGCCCAGGGGTCCTGGGGGCAATCTCGAGGTCCTGTGGGCTGCAGTCTCCGGTGGTCGGTGACGCCGTCAGGGTCGGCCTCTGTCAGGGTCCATCAGGCAAGGCCCCTCAGGGACCAGCTGTAAAGAGAAGAGCCCAATGGGGGTCAACGGGCCTCTCCAGCAGTCCTTCAAGCTGGGACCTCCCTCTGGGTAGTAGGCTCTTGAAGGGGAGGCAGCACCTGACACAGGAGCAGCTACCAGCCGTCTCCTCTCATAGGACCTTGCAACTGCCCGTGGCCTTCTAAGGGCACGTCTTCCAGCTGTCGCAAAGGCCCGGCTACTGGCCGTGGCCTGTGTGGGGGGGCAGCTGCAGGCCGACTCGAGGGCACCTCTGGAGCAGCTACCGGCCATCTCCTGACAAAGGAGGGAGCAGCACCGACCGTCTCCTGATTACCTCCGGAGCAGCCACCGGCTGTCTCCTGTAGGAGGGTTGAGTGGCTACCAGCCGTCTCTAGGACACCTTCAGAGCGGCTACCGGCCATCTCCTGATGAAAGCAGGAGCTGCTACCGGCCGTCTCCTGATTACCTCCAGAGCAGCTACCGGCTGTCTCCTGTAGGAGAGTCGAGCGGCTACTGGCCGCCTCTTGTAGGGCACCTTCGGAGCAGCTGCCAGCCGTCTCCTGATTACCTCCAAAACGGCTACCGAGTGTCTCCTGTAGGAGGGTTGAGCAGCTACCAGCCGTCTCTTGTAGGGCACCTTCAGAGCGGCTTCTGGCCATCTCCTGATGAAGGCGGGAGCGGCTACCGGCTGTCTCCTGATTACCTCCAGAGCAGCTCTCCTGTAGGAGGGTTGAGTGGCTACCAGCTGCCTCAGGGGTGCTGCCTGGAGCTTCAGTAATAGCTCCACCCTGATCCTGTCGGTGGTCAGCTCACCCAGAAGGTAGTCTCTTTTTCCTGCTATGGTGGCGGCGGGCGAGTTCCGGGTCATAGGGGCGCGCGGCCCAGGCGGACTTATGTCCCTGTCGCCTGGAGTCAGGTTGCACCCTGTTTGCCCCTCCTTAGTATCCTTCTGGGGGTGTTGAGATACCCTCAGCAAAACTATTCAGCATTTTAGTGATATTTGTGTGACTCATGTTCAGTTTGGTCAAAAATAAACCGGGCAAATTGAGTCGAATCACGACAGAGCCACACACAAATAATATGAACATCAGACAAACACTACATGAATCCAGGATGAAAAAATTTAACATTTTTTTTTTTACAAACATTCGGTTCAAAACTAAGAAGCCTCTTATTTTTTTTGCTGAACTTGGCTGCTTCCCAGACACCCATCCGACCCACCCACGACTCTCCCTAATCAAGATACAAATAGAAGCGAATATAGGTGAATTTTGGGTGACCCATAAAAAATTTCTTGCAAGTCATCCTGATTCGTGGCGGTTCGTATTGTTGTGTGACATGGTCTTCACCTTAGTACCTGTTATGCTAGGTGTTTTTAGGTCGACTTCTCATCCTAGAAACACTACCTATTGAGCCAGAGTTCTCTTTCGAGACTGGAGCTAAGTACACCACGAGAGGAAAAGGGAATAAAAACTCCGATCAACAACCTTACACGTGTATTATCTTAATTTACACTCCAATGCATACAATTCAGTCACAAAATCACTATGTAGGCTAGAGGACTTTGACTGGGCTGCTGAGGTCCTGGGCTCTACAGGTGTTGGCCAGATGTAGGAGGGGTCCTATTAGGTGTTCCTTCTCTTAACCCGCCCCGTCCCGTCGACGTATGGGTGTGTTGCAACATTTTGCATTTGCCAGTCCCGGCGACGTGCTGGTACGTTGTGCAATTGCAAGGTCCCTAATTTGCACAATTTTCAATTTTCGCGCATGATTTTTCGTACGTATACACGGGACACCTTCCTCTACACCTCTACAAGATGCCAAGCAGGGACAATGCCTTACACCGCATAACCTCCCCCCTCCTCCCCTCACGCCATTGTCTCAGCAATTCACCTGTTACCAGTGACCTGGCCAGTAAAGATATTCGGGGCCAGAGTGATTCCCCAATCGATGACAATGTGGAGGACAAAGTTTACATAGCATTAGAAGAAGAAACAGTCAGAAATAATGATCAGGTAATGTGGCAAAAAAGGTCAGGTATGGTGATTAGTTAGTGAGTGAAACAATGCTTATAATGCCTATATTACTGCTTGAAAACCAATATACTCTCATACTACATATAAATTCGTGCCAAGTAAATAAATAAATACCGTTTATGAGTGGTGTGAAATAGTTACCCTCCCATAGAACTCGTTTTCTTTGGTGCCAGCATGTTAGAAAACCCAGTCAGGTAAGGAGGAACTCCTACCTGGATCGAGTATTTTAAACCTCAGGTGAGCGATTTCTCTATGAATTTTCGATGTTTCTCACCAAAAGCGGAGGTTTTAGCCAAAAAAAAAAAAATCGAAAATACCTCGGGATTGGGGGATGTTGGAGGTGCGGAAAACCTCGGGACGTGACGGGTTAAGGGACATGGGACGACCCTCAGGAGTGGTGGCGTCTTCTGTGGCCTGCTGGGCAGCGTAGTGAGAGGCCCTCCTCTCGTGGGGCCTCAATGGGGTGTCTGTTCCTCTGGACTAGGCCCAAATAAGAAGAGTAGGCACGCCTGCCTGCACCCACCCTGGAGGGGAGGTCGTTGTTGTCTGGAGCTGGGGAGGTCACGCCCTGGGACCTTAGGGGCACCTCTGGGAGTCTGGGGGCTGTGGTCCCTCCCATCGGACTGCCATCAGGGGTGGTCTGCGGCGTCACCTTTGGCGGGACTCTGTCAGCTGGTCGTCTTGCCTGGGTGCCGGCTGGACTGCACACACTCCTGGTGTCCCTATGGGGCCTCGCCAAACCTCCTCCAGCCAGGGAAGTTCCTCCTGGAGGCTGCCTCTAGGGGGAGAAACAGAGGGGTGTCCCACTCATCGACAGGAGGGTTGGGCCAAGCAAGAGATGTCCTCTGGAAGGGAAGTTACAGGGGGCGAGAGATGATTGGTGTGGTGTATCTCCCTAGCACTGCTGATGGCAATCGCTGAGGTCCCACTGGCAACAGGAGGAGGGCAGCTGATGGATGTCCCTTTCCTGTTGGTGCAGCTGATGGCCGTCACCGGGGCCCGACTTCCAAACAGGACCGTGGGTGAGGTGCAGCTGATGGCTGTCACCTGTCCACAGATGCAGCTGATGGCCATCACCGGTGTCCTGCGAGGAGAGTGAAAGCCAGTCAAGGTGCGGCTGATGGCTGTCACCTGCCTGCTGGTGCGGTTGATGGCCGTCACCGGAGTCCAGCTCCCGGAGGCAGCTGCAGAAGGAGAGGGGGGTCAGTGCTGTCTCTCCCCTAGTGCGGCTGATGGCTGCCACTGGTTTCTGCAGAGAAGGAGGGGGTTGCAGCAGGTGAGCGGCTGATGGCCGTCTCGGATTGTGTGCGGCTGATGGCCGTCACGGGTTTTGTGTGGTTGATGGCCGTCGCTTGGGTGCTGCTTTGGACTGAAGTATCAGCCTCACCCCGAACCTGGTGAGGGCGGTCCGGCTGGAGGGTAGTGCACCTGTACTGCATGGCCCTCACTGGGTCTGTTCCGGGAAATAAGGGGACAAGATAGTAGGGGACATAGGCCCATACTGCCTGGGTAATGCACATGCCCTCAGTGCCCCTCCGTGGTCTCCTCCTGGGGGGGGGTGTCACCATGCCTTGGTGGTGTTCTGCTACGGTGTGTATTTCACCACCATCTTGGGGGGGAAAAGTCACGTCCCCATGGCTGGAGGTAGTAGGTCTCTGTGGTGGTGGTGCTGTGAGTTGGTGTTAGGTGATGGAGGAGGGTGGTCTAATGTGGGGTGGCTAGGTTTGGGTCCTGGTGATGGGCATATGTGTCGTATAGGGTGGAGGCTGCAGGTGTTTCCTGGAGGAGTCGAAGGAGGTGACGTGTCCCAGGGATGCGTTGTTTTCTTCCATGGGTTGGGGCCCAGGTGAATGGGGGTTTTATGCGGCCACCGAGGGTAGGTGCAGCTGTTTTCCTTGGGGATAGCAGCTGGTGGAAGTTTCCACTGGGCCTAGTGTAGTGTTAGTGTTATGAGGAACGTGTTGGGTGTGTGGGAGGTAAGGGAGATTTGGTCTGGTGGTGTAGGTGAGGTTGGGGGGCTGGGTGATAGTGTGGTGGAGTATCTGTCCGGTAGGCGTGAAAGACGGCCGGAAGAGGTGGTGGTGGTTTTGAGGGTAGGTGTGGGTGGTGAGGGGGGAGTGCGGCCTCGTGGTGTCGTGGTTGGGTGTGCGGTCTGGGTGTTTGGTGATGGGGTGGCGTGGGTGATGGTAGAGGACTATGCTCGTGGTGTGGGGTGGGCAGTGGTGTGGAGCGAGGTGGAAGGGGTGTGGGGGGCAGTGTTGGTGTAGAGGTGGCAGCAGGTGGTGTGTGGTGCTGGAAAAGTGGTGTAGTGGTTGGGGGCAGGCTGGGGGTCCCTGGGTCGGGTGATTGGACTTGCAGCTGTGGTGAAGTGGTGTGGGATGAGGTGTGAGGTGTGGCGGGGGAGCAGGCTGGAGGGGAAAGAGTGGGAGAGCATGGTAGGGAGGAGGAGGGTGTGATATAACAAGTGTATGAGTCTGATGGGGGGTCCGGAGTGGTGGATGGTGGTGAGGTGGGGCGGGTGGCAGAGGGAGAGGGGTCGTGTCATGTGGTGATGTTGGCTGGGAACGGACGTACATGGCGATTCCGATAAGTGTGTGGGGTGTTGTGGTAATCTATGGTGACCTGGTAAGGATTTGGGACTTGGGTGTTGATGTAAGGTCCCATAAACTGTGGGGAGACTTTGTTGGGGGTGGGTAGTTATGCCACTACTACCGAGCTGCCTGGTTTGTAGGGGTTGGAGAGAGCGACATCCGGCTGTAGGTCTTGACGTTTCTGCAGGTGGTGCAGTCGCCTCTTGAGGTGATGTAGGGGGTCGGAGGTGGGGGACGTGGAGGAGGGTTGGAGGTGTTGTCGCAAAGGTAGGAGGAGGGGGGCCTCCCCACATACCCTTTCATGGGCTGCGATGCCATTGTCTCCTGGACAGGAATTCATTCCCCACTGCACAATCTTGATGTGGGGCAGGCCAGTCCTCATTCTTGGTCTCTTCTATTCGGGCCCACACCTGGTTTAGGAGGGTGAGATGGCTTCTCTCACATATTCCGTTCCCTTGGGGCCTGTAGGGGGAGGAGTATGAGATGCGGTAGCCGAAGATGGTGGCGAGTTCTTGCCATATTGCACTGGTGAACTCTGGGGCATTGTCTGAGTGCAGGGCTTAGGGAATCCCAAAGTAAGGGAAGACGTGGCAGATGACGGCATCGGCCATGCTGACGGCATGGTGTTCCAATGAGGAATATACTTATAGCCAGCTTTCGGTGGTAGGGGTCCTACTACGTCCATGGACAACAACTGCCAAGGCTTGTGGGCTGTGATGCTCCCCAGCAGGACAGATGTGCAGGTGGCGTCTTTGCCTGGCGTGCAGGCCCAGCAGGACTAGGTGACTTGTTTGGCCAGGTTGGAAGGGCTAGGGGTCCCTTAGGCATCATTGAACACTTGCAAAAGTTTCTTAATGTCTAGGTGAATCCCACTGTCAGAGTGGAGGTGGGTCGTAGTGTCTAGGGTGGTTTTGGGGTCAAGTACTATATGCCCCGACTGGGTGAGTAGGTGATCGCTCTTCTGGTGGAGTTTGGAAAATACGTGTGGCGGTATCCAGTGGGGGCGATCCTTGTTGCACCACTGTTGTAAGAGATTTGGTTTGATGAGGATGGAGCTAATCAGTAGTCGGGATAGGGCATCGGCATTGGTATGTAGCTTGACAGGCCGATAGGATATTTCGTAGCTGAATTCCTCGAGAGTTTCCCTCCACCTAATGAGTTGGGTGTTGTGTATGCTGGATTGCCGTAACCATTGGAGTGACTGATGGTCGGTGATGATGGTGACATTCGTACCTGACAAGTAGACTCAGAAGTGTTCCAGTGCCCATATGATGCCTATGCACTCTCGTTAGGTGGCGGCGTTGTTCCTCTCGGCTTGGTTAAGGATGCAGCTGGCGCAGGCAATGATGTGCTCCTGCCCTTCCTGTACCTGGCCGAGGACAGCGCCAATTGCTTCCAGGGACACTTCTGTATATAGGCGGAAGGGCAGGGTGTACTTGGGGAATGCGATGATCGGGGCGGTGACAAGTTTGTTCTTCAGGTCGTGGAATGCTGCTCTCCACTTGTCGGTCCAGGTAATAGGCTCGCCTTTTTTAGTCATGTCATGGAGGGGCTTGGAGATGTCTGCTAAGCCCTTCACAAAGCGCCGGTAGTAAGAAGTAAATCCTAGGAAGGTGCGTACTTTGAGGACATCCTGGGGTAGGGGAAGATCTGGGATGGTGTGCAGCTTGTCAGGGTCAGGTGATATCCTTTCTTTGGAAATAATGTGCCCCAGGAAGGTGACGGCCCATGCAGCCAGAACGCACTTTGAGGGTCTGAGCTTGAGGCCAGCCTGGCGAATGTGTAGGAAGACCTTTGTGAGGCGTTGGAGGTGGTCTGCCCATGTTTGGCTGAAAATAATTATGTCATCCAGGTATGCCAGGCAGATTTCCCAGGTAAGACCACTCAGGACAGACTCCATTAACCTGGAAAATGTAGAAGGGTGTTACAGAGTCTAGATGGTAGGATGTTGAACTCATAGTGTTTTCCATTGCTAGTGGAAAAAGCAGTCTTTCCCCTGTCCTCGGGGTGTACAGGGACTTGCCAGTATCCCTATTGGAGGTCCAAGGTTGAGAACCAGGAGGCTCCATATAGGAATCAAGGGAGTCGTCTAAACTGTGAAGGGGGGTGGCATCCTTGGTGACTACATTGTTCAGTCGGCGGTAATCCACGCAAAAGTGCAGGGTGCCATCTTTTTTTTTACCAGGATGACGGGGGAGGACCAAGGGCTGGTGGAGGGTGATGCGACACCGGCATCGAGCATTTCCTGGACCTGCCGGTCTTCCTCAGCCCATTGTTTGGGGTTCTTTCGCCGTGATGGTTGGCGAATGGGTGGCCCTGTGGTGTGCATTTCATGCGCCAGGTATGTGGTATGGCCGATGTCAGTAGGGCCTGACGCAAAGAGGTCTTGGAAGTCCAGGAGAAGGCGGCAGAGGCTGTCTGCTTGGTGAGGTGAGAGGTGTTCAGGTAGTGGGGGTAGGGCAGCAGGGGGGGAATGTGGGGGGCACAGGGCTCGGCCTCTTCTATTCCTACCACCACTAATCCTTTGGGTAGAGTGAGGGGGGTGGTGGAGATGTTTGTTACTTGGACTGTTGTGATGTGGGGGGCAAGAAAGGTGGGGGACAGTAGACAGGCCGAGAGGGTTCCAGGTGGTAGGCTGGGGGAGAACAGGACGGAGGCTCCAGTGGACCTGTTCAGATGTAGCCAGGCCTCGTGCTGGGGGGAAATTGTTAGGGCGGAGGAGATGGTTGCTGGGAAGGTGGGTGTGGAGAGGGGGGGGGGAAGATGGGGGAGGGGGGAGGAGTCTGCATGTGCAGAGTGGCTAAGGGGAGGGGTCCGGGGGCTTCTGAAACTGGAGATGTCGCTTGTGACTATCGACATTTGTGCGTAGCTTCTGCAGGAGGTCCAGTCCCAGATAACCATCATATGCTGGCAGGTTGAATCAAACATGATGAATTTGTGTTGAGTAGAGACTTGGTGGGTGAAGGTGCACAGGGCCCGGGTTTCCCCATGTACGGGCAGGGGGCCATCCCCTGCATCCTCGAAATGAGCTGACATAGGGAAAAGGGGGCCAAAGGCCGACCTGTAGTGGGAGTAAAAATACTGTAGAGGCAGGATCCGCCTGCTGCTGTGTCGACCAGTAGCCTCGCCTTCACCCCATTCAGTCTCATCTTGTCACAGACTGAGGGGCGGTATTTCTGAGAGGTGGCCCCTGCCACCGTGGGGAGGTGCAGGGGCAGGCCTAAAAATCCGGCTGCTGCAGGATCTCATCTTTCTCCAGCTCCGTTTCCCAGGGGTCGATGCCCTTGGCTGGTAAGGCGTCGTCCTTGGTGCTCTCGTTATCCAGGGACGAAACTTTCCATCATCCCTGGGTGGCTGGTCTGTGCCAGGCAGCTTTTAGTCGTTCTCAGATGTCGTGGAGTGGAAATCTGTGGCTGCAGGCAGAGAACTCCCATGGATTGATGGAAATCAAGCTTGTGTTTTCTTTGGGAGTGGGATGTTTGTTGGTGGGGTGTGCCCTGGGTAGGTTGGGTGTTGATGGGGGATTGGTGTGGGCTGAGGGCGTCCTTGGTTTGTGGTGTGGTGCTGGTCTTTGGGTGGAGAATTTTCTTACGACGTTGATCTGCTGGGGGGTGGAGGGGGAGGCTAGGAGACGCCATATCAGTTGAATGTCTTTATCTAGGTCTCCCGTTGGGTCATGTATTGTGAAATGTTCCTTAATAACACTGGGGAGAACCCTTAAGAGTGTGTTGAATGTGTGTTGTTCCTGGGTTGCTGCATCGGTCTCCGGGTATGCGACGGTGACAAGTTGCCTGGCCTGGATGAGTGTATCATCTAGGTTCCCATCCTAGGTTAGACTGTCGAGCTGTGACAGTGCCACAACTCTTCCCAATGATGGTGTAATGGCTTGAATCATTGTTTGGGTGAAATTGCCCATATCAGCTCGAGGACGATCTGAGGTGCAATACTGGCCACTACTTTGCCCAGGAGAGGCAGGGTGACTGCTATTTTTGCTTGTCATCTTCAAATCCTACGTCTAAGAGTGGTTTGATCATGGACAGGTAAGTGTGTATATCATATTGTTCTGAGTCGAATATAGGTAATTGCATGTGAGGTTTTGTTGCCATTTTGCTGACGTCCCTCTTTGCTCCTCCCTGTATTCTGCCCAGGTCAAGAACCACCGCTGGCCAGTAGTGTTATGCTAGGTGTTCTTAGGTTGACTTCTCATCCTGGAAACACTAGCTGTTGAGCCGGGGTTCTCTTTTGAGACCAGATCTGGAGGACACTACGAGAGGAACAAGGCATAAAAACTCTGGTCAACAACCTTACACGTGTATTATCTTACTTTACATATCAGTGGATGCAATATGAATACAAATAAAGCACAGTAAATCACTACATAGACTAGAGGACTCCGACTGGGCTGCTGAGGTCCTGGGCTCTACAGGTGTCGGCCAGATGTAGGAAGGGTCCCGTCAGGTGTTCCTTCTCTTAAGGGACACGGGACGACCCTCAGGGGCGGCGACGACTCCTGTGGGCTGCTGGGAGGCTTGGTAAGAGGCCCTCCTCTCGTGGGGCCTCGATGGGGTGTCTGGTCCTCTGGACTAGGTCCAAACAGGGAGAGCAGGTGCACTTGCCTGCACCCACTCTGGGGAGGAGGTTGTCATCGTCTGGGGCTGGGGAGGTCACGCCCCAGGGTCTCAGGGGCACCTCTGGGATTCTGGGGGCTGCGGTCTCCCTCTTGTCGGGCCGCTTTCAGGGTGGTCTGCGGCGTCACCTCCAGCGGGAATCCGTCAGCTGGTCGTCTTGCTTGGGTGCCAGCTGGACTGCACACACTCCCGGGGTCCCTATGGGGCCTTGCCAAACCTCCTTCAGCCAGGGAAGTTCCTTCTGGAGGCTGCCTCTGTGGGGAGAAGCAGAGGGGCATCCCACTCAGCCACAGGAGGGTTGGGTTAAGCATGGGACGTCCTCCGGAAGGGAAGTCAGAGGGGGTGAGAGACGATTGGTGTGGTGTCTCCCTGGCGCAGCTGATGGCTGTTGCCAAGGTCCCACAGCAGCTGATGGCCGTCAATGGGGCCCGACCTCCAGATAGGACTGTGGGCAAGGTGCGGCTGATGGCCATCACCAGGTCCACAGGTGCTGCCAATGGCCGTCACTGGTGTCCTGTGAGGAGAGTGAACGGCAGTCGAGGTGCGGCTGATGGCTGTCACCTGCCTACTGGTGCAGTTGATGGCTGTCACCGGAGTCCAGCTCCCAGAGGCAGCTGCAGAAGGAGACAGGGGCAGTACCATCTCTCCCTGAGTGCAGCTGATGGCCGTCACCAGTTTCCGCAGAGAAGGAGGGGGTTGCAGCAGGTGAGCGGCTGATGGCTGTCGTGGGTTTTGTGTAGCTGATGGCCATCATGGGTTTTGTGGGGCTGATGGCCGTCACTTGGGTGCTGCTTGGGACTGAAGTATCAGTCCCACCCTGAATCTGGTGAGGGGTGGTCCGGCTGGAGGGTAATGCACCCATACTGCATAGTCCTCGCTGGGTCTGTCCCAGGGAATAAGGATGCAAGGTAGTAGGGGACATAGACCCATACTGACTGGGTAATGCACATGCCCTCAGAGCCACTCCGTGGTCTCCTCCTGGGGGGGGTGTCACCATGCCCCGGTAGTATTCTACTACGGTGTGTATCTCAGTACCAATAGCTTCCTCTGTGATAGATTTCTTAATGTGATGCATGCTAATAATACTGAAGCACTGTGATGTCAGTTTCAGTGGCAGATCCAGGATTTTTAAGAGGGGGGTGTTTTTTGGCCCATTGATGGGCCACCAGAGACCCTTTATTGTACATGTTGTGAGTGCGTGTGAAAGGGCTGCAGGCCTGTGGCCAGGGGTCTGAGGCACACTTAATGGTCCCAGAAATTTTTCACATTTTTAATGCAGTTTGGTGGCACTTGGTGTAATCTGGACAGCTAAATGTGAAATATCAACTGTGGCGACGGAACACCACCGAGACAGAGCAACATCCCCCCCAGGAGGTGACCACGGAGTGGCTCCAAAGGCACGCTCAAGGTCAAGGCTATACGGACGTACGTCCCTAACTACCTTGCGCCCCTATTCCCTGGAACTGACCCAGTGGAAGTGCTGTAGTTCACACACACTACCCTCTGATCGGACTAGCCCTCAACAGGTTCGGGGTGGGGCTGAAAGCACAGTCCAGAGCAGCACCCCTGTGACGACATCCTGCTGCACCAACCAGGAGATGGCCTCCAGCCACTCCCATAAAAGTGACAGCCTCAGCTGCACAGCAAAAAGTGACGGCCTCAGCCACACACCAAAACGTGACAGCCTCAGCCGCACAACCATAGAGATGGCCTCCAGCCACTCAAGTGTTGCTCGACCCCCCCTCCCCTGCAGAAACCAGCGACGGCCTCCAGCCTCGTCTGGGGAGAGCCAGGTATGCCCCTTCTCCTTCTGCAGCTGCCCGTGGGAGTACAACACATGTAACGGCCTCCAGCTGCACCAACAGGCAGGTGACAGCCTCTGCCCGCACCTCAACTGCACGTCACTCCCCCTGCAGGATACAGGTAATGGCCTCCAGCCACACCTTTGGACAGGTGACAGCCTCCACCCGCACCTCACCCACGGTCCTGCTCGGTAATTGGGCCTCGGTGGTGGTCTCAGCTGCACTGGCAGGGAAGGGGTGGCCTCAAGCCACCCTCCCCCTGTTGCCAATGGAACCTCGGCGACAGCCTTCAGCCGCGCCAGGGAGAGGCATCACCACCAAAGCCTCCCACCCCGTGTGACTTCCCCAACGAAGGATGACCCTCGCTCGGCTCGCCCCTCCTGTAGCCGAGCGGGACGTTCCTCAGTCCCTCCCCACCAAGGCAGCCCCCAGGAGGAACCTTCCTGCCTGGAGGAAGTGTGGCGAAGTCCTGTGCTGTCCCCAGGAGTGTGTCATCCAGCCAGCACCCATGGGAGACAACCATCTGTCAGACTCCTGCTGGAGGTAACGCCGCAGTTCGACCTTGACGGCAGCCCGATGGAAGGGAGACCGCAGATGCTGGAGCCCCTGAGGCACCCATACAATCCCGGGGCGCTCCCTCTCCAGCCCCAGGTAAAGGCAAACTTCTCCTCAGAGTAGGCGCAGACAAGCTCGCCGGCTCGTGCTGTTTGGTCCAAGCCCTAAAGACCAGACAATCCCATCAGGCCCCACAAGTAGAGGGCCTCCCACCACGCCCGACCACAGCTCCCAGCAGACGACGTCACCCTTGATCGTCATCCCATGGGCTTTGAAAGAAGGGACACCAGATGAGACCCCTCCATCACCTAGCTGACAACTGGAGGGCACCCGGCCCCTGGGGCCTGACCGGAGTTCCCTGGCCTGCCCAGTGTAATAGTGACTGCCCCAAACCTGTAGTGACTATAGGGCTCGTGATACCTATACGTACAGTGCCGAACTAGTGCCTTAGTGATTAGGTAGTGTGCCTACATGCCTATGTGTGCATACTGTGTTGCACTAGTGCTCTACCACAGTGTAATATATGGTCAGACACTTACAGTATGTTCACACTGATGTCAGAGCCCAAGTAACAAACTGTGTAAGAATTAATATCCTTCATTGTGCAGTGTCCATTCAGCATCCTCCAACTGGCTAGTATCCTGCGTGATACTCGCCAACCAGTCAGGACCCTCTAGTTTATCCAGCACGGTAAATAGTGTGTCATGTGTAACTCATACCCATATTGTACAAAGGTCGTAATTTGGATAATATACGTCTAACGTTGTTGCCTAGAGCTTTTATGTTCTGCTCTTCTCATTGTGTATCTAGCTCTGGTCTTGAAAGAGGACCCCGGCTATATCGCAGGTGTTTCTAGGACAAGAAGTCGCCATTAAAATACCTAGCATAACCAGCGTTGGTTCTTAGCCCGGGCAGAATACAGGGAGGAGCAAACCGGGACAACAGCAAAAATGGCAACAAAACCTCATGTACAGTTACCTAAATTCGACCAGGAACAATATGACATACAAACATACCTATCTATAATCAAACCGCTGCTGGATATAGAGTTTGAGGACGACAGACAAAAAATCACAGTCATCCAACCCCTCTTGGGCAAAGCAGCAGCCTACATCGCACCCAAAGTCGTCCCAGAGCTTATATGGGCGAACTTTACCAAAATAGTGATCCAGGCCATCACGCTATCGCTATGAAGAGTTGTGGCACTCTTGCAACTCGACAGTTTAACCTATGACTGAAACCTGGATGACACACTCATCCAGGCCAGGCGACTCGTCACCACCGCATACCCGGAAACGGATGTATTAACCCGGGAACAACACACATTCAACACGCAACTAAGAGTTCTCGCCAGTATGGTCAAAGAACATTTTACAATACACGACCCAATGGGAGACCTAGATCAAGACATACAGCTCATACGACGTCGCCTAACCACAACAGATCAACGTTGTCAGTAAATTCCCCACAAGAAGACTTGCGCCACACAACAAACCTCGGCCGCCCTCAACCCACACCAACCCCACGTCAACACCCAGCCTGCCCAGGGTGCACCCCACCAACAAGCGCCCCAGCCCCAATGAGAACCGTAATTTACTTTCCATTAACCCATAGGAATTTACCGCTTGCAGCATGTGATGTGGTGTGTGGGATGAAGAGAAGACGGAGGGGTGTGCAAGGAACAGCGTGGTGGAACGAAGAGGTGAGACAGGCTGTGGCACAAAAGAAGAAAGCATACAATGAATGGATGAGAAACAGGGGCGTGGAAGAAGTTGAGAGGCGGAAGAGAGAGTTATATGTAGAAAGAAAGAGAGAGGTGAAAAGATTAGTAAGAGAAAGTAGAGAGCGGATGAGGAATTTGGAAGGAACTTGATTGTAAAGTGAAGGGACTGTAAGAAAATGTTCTGGAAAGAGGTGAAAAGAGTAAGACAGGGTGGAAGTGAAGTTAGCAGGAAAGTGAAAGATAAAAATGGTAGATTACTAGTGGAGAAGGGAGAAAAAGTGAGCAGATGGAGAGAACACTTTAAGGAATTGCTGAACATAGAGGATGGAAGTAATGCGAGTATAAGTGGCTGGGGAATGGCTGGAAGAAGGAGGGAGGTGAGAAGACAGGAAGAAATCAGTAGGACAGAAGTTGTGGAAGCAATGAAGAAAGTTAAATTGGGGAAAGCCCCAGGAATTGATGGAGTGTGTGGTGAAATGCTGAAGTATGGGGGAGAGATAGTAGTAGAATGGATGTGGAAAATGTGCAGATTGGCCTGGGAGGAAGGTAGAGTCCCGGAGGATTGGAAGACAGGTATAATTATTCCCTTGTACAAAGGAAAAAGGGAAAAAGAAGTGTGTGGTAATCATAGAGGCATCTGTCTTCTTTGTATAACAGGAAAAGTGTATGGTAGGATACTTATTGACAGAGTTAGAGAAAGAAAAGAGGAATTAGTTGGAGAAGAACAGGGAGGCTTTAGGAAGGGAAGAGGTTGTGTAGATCAGATATTCATTCTTAGATCTTTAGTGGAAAAGTTTCTAGAGAAGGAAAAGAAGTTGTATGCGGTTTTCATGGATTTGGAGAAAGCATATGACAGGGTGGATAGACAAGGATTGTGGAAAGTATTAAGAATATATGGAGTAGATGGGAAGTTGTTGAATGCTGTGATGAGTATGTACGATGGTGCTAAGGCTGCAGTGCGTGTGGATGGTGAACTGAGTGAATTTTTCTCTTTGAAAGTTGGGATGAAACAAGGATGTGTCATGTCTCCATGGTTGTTCAATCTGTACATGGATGGGGTAATGAAAGAAGTACAGGGTAGGGTAGTGGATGTTGGAGTGGCCCTGGTGAGAGAGGGTAGTGTTTGGAAACTCCGTGTACTGTTGTTTGCAGATGATACTGTGTTGTTGAGTGAAGACAAAGGAGAGCTGCAAGGCTTGGTGGATGAGTTTGGGAGAGTGTGTAAGAAACGGAATCTAAAGGTGAATGTAGGGGAGAGTAAAGTGATGGTCTTTGAGAGAGGTGAAGTCAGTGAATGTACAGGGAGGTTGGATGGTGAAGACTTGGAGAATGTGAGTATGTTTAAGTACTTGGGTAGTGTGATGAGTAAGGATGGAGGTTTGGAGAGTGAAGTGCTTGAAAGGGTACAGCACGGAAGAAAGGTTGCTAGTTCCTTGAAAGCAGTGATAAGAAGCAGGGAAGTGAGCATGGAAGTGAAAAAGTTACTACATGACAGTATTGTGATACCAACTGTAACGTATGGAAGTGAAGCTTGGACATTGCTGGAAGGACACAAGTCAAGAGTGAGAGCAGTGAAAATGAGTTATTTAAGAGGAGCCTGTGGAGTCACATGGAGAGACAGGCTGACGAATGAGGATATAAAGGAGCATTGTGGTGTGGCTGTGGATGTGATAGGAAGTGTTATGAGGAATACAGTGAGGTAGTTTGGCCATGTGGAGAGAATGGAGGGTAAAAGACTGACGAAGAGAGAGTATGTGAGTGAGGTGGAGGGGGGCAGAGGGAGGGGGAGGCCGAGGATGAGATGGAGGGATAGGGTGGAGAGGTATATGAGAGAGGGGTGTGTAAGTTGGGAGCGGGGCAGTGAAATGGCGGGGGACAGGGCGACGTGGAGGCGATTTGTTTGTGGCCACCCCGAACGGTATTGAGGCGTCTGGCAATAGATAGATAGATAGATAGATAGCCACCAATGTTCACTCCACGACATCAGAGGACAATTGAAGGCTGCCAGGCGTACACCACCATACAGGGACGATGGAAAGTGTCCTTCCTCGATAATGAGGGCCCTGAGGATGACGCTGCACCCACCCGGGACACCGATTTCAGGGAAAAGGAGCCTGAGGGAGACAAGATCCCGCAGCAGCTGGGTGCTCAAGTCCTCCCCCGCACCTCCCCATGATGGTGGGGGCCACCTCTCAGAAATAATGCCCCTCAGACTACGACAAGATGAGACTGAACGGGGTAAAAGCAAGGTTACTGGTCTACATGAGAGCGGCCAGATCCTGCCTCTACAGTAATTTTTACTCCCGTAATAAGTCAGCTTTTGGCCAGTTTTTCCCTACGTCAGCTCATCTTGTGGATGCAGGAGATGGCACCCTACCCATCCATGGGGAAACCCAGGCCCTACGCACCAACACCTACCAACTAGTCTCCACCCAGCACAAGTTTATTGTGTTTGACTCGACCTGCCGTGCATACGATGGATATCTGGGATTGGACCTCCTATGAAGCTACGTGCAAACATCAATTGCCACAAGCTGCAGCTCCAATCCCGAAATCCCCCAGACCCCCTCCCACTCCTCCCCAGTCCATGTGCACATGCAGGCCCCCGTCCACCCTCCCCTCTCTCCTCCCCTCCCCCCTGACCCCCCCTCAGTTCTTCTCCCAGCCCACCCACCCCACATTCCACCTTCTTAGCAACTATTGTATCTGCCCTAACGATCCCTCCCCACCATGAGGCTTGGTTACATCTAAACAGGCCTACTGGCGCCTCCGTCCTGTTCTCCCCGATCTACCACCCTGGACCCTCTCGGCCTGTCTACTGTCCCTCACCTTCTTCCCCCTCCACATTGCCGCAGTCAGAATAGCCAACATCTCCACCACTCCCCTCAGACTAGGTAGGGGATTAGTTTTAGGAGAGATAAAAGAGGCCGAGCCTTGTGCCCCCCCCCACTCCCCTACCACCCATACCTGAACATCTCTCCCCCCACCAGGCGGATAGCCTCCGTTGCCTTCTCCTGGACTTCCAATACCTATTTGCATCAGGCCCTACCGACATTGGTCACATCACTTACCTGATGCATGAAATACATACCACAGGACCACCCATTCACCAACCATCCTGGTAAAAAAAAAAAAAACAACGGGTTGAGGAAGACCAGCAGGTCCAGGAAATGCTCGATGCCGGTGTCATGTCACCCTCCACCAGCTCGTGGTCTTTCCCCCTTGTCCTCGTCAAAAACAAAGATGGCACCATGCATTTTTGCGTGGACTATTGCCGATTGAAAGACGTAACCACCAAGGACGCAAGCCCCTTCCCAGGATAGACAACTCCTTCGACTCCCTATATGCAGCCTCTTGGTTCTCGACTTTAGACCTCCAATCGGGATATTGGCAAGTCCCCGTACACCCCGAGGACAGGGGGAAAACTGTTTTCCACTAACAGTGGGAAACACTATGAGTTCATCGTTTTACCCTTCAGACTCTGCAAAGCCCCTGCCACCCTTTCTAGGTTAATGGAGTCTGTCCTGAGCTGCCTTACCTGGGAAATCTGCCTGGCTTAGCTGGATGACATAATTATTTTCAGCAAAATATGGGCTGATCACCTCCAACGCCTCAGGAATATTTTTCTGTACATCCACCAGGCCGGCCTCAAACTCAGGCCCTCCACCTGCATCCTGGCAGCTCGAACCGTCGCCTTCCTGGAGCACGTCATTTTGAAGGATGGAATCTCACCCAACCCTGACAAGCTCCATGTTGTTACAGACCTCCCTTTGCCATGAGATGTTCACAAAGTCTGCGCCTTCCTAGGCCTCATATCGTACTATCGGTGATTCGTGAAGGGGTTCACCAACATCACCAAACCCCTCCATGATCTAACCAAAGAGGGCAAGCCTTTTACCCGACGAACAGAGAGCTGCTTTTTCAAGAACTAAAGAACAAACTCGTCACCTTCCCCGACTACACCCTGTCCTTCCGTCTATACACAGATGTATCACTAATGGCAGTTGGCGTTGTCCTTGCCCAGGTACAGCAAGGGTGAGAACACATTATCGCCTGCGCCAGCCACACCCTCAACCAAACCGAAAAAAGTATGCGCAACAAAGAGAGAATGCCTGGGCAACACTTCTGGGCCTACCTGTCAAGTATGAACATCACTATCATCACAGACCACCAATCACTCCAGTTGTCAGGACTCCATATTATAAATACAAATCATAATAGATAGCATGATAAATAGATAAATTGATAGACAGGTAGAAGCATCAAGCCAGGGGACGAGATAGGTAGTGTGTCAGCGAGAATCGAGCAAAGGTAAACAGGCTTGCACACTCTTAACTGGAGGAATGATGATATGCACATGAACAGCACCTCGTGACCATACACACACATACACACACGCCACTTCTAGAAGCTTCACATCAGTATATTCCATGTGACACGACCCCTGCTAAAATAGGAATTTAGGAAGCAGAGCTCAGAAGGAGGTTAGCCTTAGAATCGGCAGGTAGTGGAGAGAGTGAATATGAAGAGGGGTCCAACTAGACTTAGTATATTAAGTTTCTGTATAATACATACGCTGCTCAACTTAGACTTTCTCTGAAGATAATAAATCAAGATCAACTCCCTGTATGCATCTTTAACTCCTCCTGCTCTTCAATTAACTCAAGACTCACCTATTACAAGAATTAAAAATGTTGGCTACAAAGCTTTAACATTAAATGGTGGCAGTAACGAACGAACCTACGAATCTACGAGTCTACGAGCCTACGAGTCTACAAGCCTACGAGCCTATGAGTCCACAAGCCTATGAGTCTATGAGTGTACAGTTGATTCTACATTATCAAGACTGAAAACAAACAATACCTCTTACAACCAACAACTCACAACCAGCTCCTGACAGTATTCTCTCCAACCCCCCTCCGTCTCCCCGATCATCATGCTGATTTAGAGGTGAAGAGGTCACAGGAAGCCTTGCCAGTAGTTTAACAAAATATTGATACAAAATAATCTTCCAATTTCTACAACGAACCAACGAACTACAACCATTTACAATCAACGACAAGTAACAACTCTACGAGTCGTCTCTATAATCTTCTACACACACCTACAAGTAGCAACAGACTTCATCCCACAACGAGTAAATCACAAGAGAAACGGACCGAGAATACATCGAGAAAGAAAAACAAAACAAACAAACGAAGAGTGAGACACGACTCACAACTCACAACCACATGACCTCACCCTCCTCTCTCTGCTACCTCCACCCAACCTCCACCGCTGACGCAGGAGTGCGAGAAGGTCAAGACGACGAAGCAAATACCAAGCCCATATTCACAACTCATCTTACTCACTCATCTTCATTCAAGTTACTCATCGCTACTAATTTACTCACTACAGGTACCAGTGTGGGAAGTCGACGTCACTATGCGTGTTTGCTGAGATGACGCCACGTCAATCAACTCGTGAATGACACCACCACTCACCACCATTCGCACCATTCCCCCTACAGTAAAAACTAGTGTTACATAGTTACTTCATTTATACGATACACAGTGATAGACAAAAAAAAAAAAAACTTCTGCACAAACATATAATACGTGCTGTATAGTTACAGCTTAAATACATACACCTACTTCAATTATCATCATTATTCAATCATTAAATACTTGTACCTGTAATGCTAGGTGAAAAAGGCCCGACTCCTCGGTCCTAGAACACCTAACGTGTAGCGGGGTCCTCTTATGAGACCAGGGCTTAGTGAAATAAAGAGAGGTAGGACACAAAAACTCCAGGCAAATACCTTTACACTTATATTACCACAGTCAGACACAGGACAAAAACAGCAGATAATACAGCACAGTAGGCTATATGGTAGAAAATAAAACTTTAACTAGATAATGAGTATCTCACAGGATACTGGCTTAACAGACACTGATGCTAACATTCTGGGTTTAGTGCACAGGTGTGCTTGGAACACGTACAGGGTCGCGGTGCGCGTGGGAGAGTAGGAGTGGGTCTTACACGGGGGGGAGGGAGGGCGAGGGGTGACGCGCGGAGGGTCAGATCAAAGTTATAGTAATATTGGGAGGGACTTGATGTTACGGATTCTGACAGTATTTTCTGAGAGCAAGGGGATTTTGATAATTGATTATATCGCTAGTCCAGGTTCTCACATACGCACTGACTGCTGAGAGGAGATTTATTAAGGGAGGGTGGAAGACACTGAGAGTTTCGTTATATTTATGGTAATACGAGCGGGAGGATATTTTTAACACTTTTTCTTCACTATTTCCTGGTAGCGAGGGACGTTTGGATATTTTACTAAGGAGAATCTCTCGTGCTAGGAGTCTTACTGATTTTATACAAGGGCGTCACTCGTGAGTCTGATTCACCAGAACTTAGTATTTGCACTCGTCCTTATTAATCCGCCCCATGCTATCACGTGTTCTCCTATTATCTTGTCCTGAACACTTGCCCTGTAAATCAACATATACTAAGTCACTGCATCACTGTTACACTAATTTTGGGGCAGCATCACACTTAACATAAGTCACTTATATGGTGGGGGCGACGGGGAGACACGCCGGCGACAACTCTGCCGGAACAGGGGCACCGCCAGGGGAGGGCATGCCGAGAGGGCACGGGACGACTCGCAGGGGCGTCCTCTCTCGTCTGGGGCTCCAGGTGGCGAAGGGGCCCATATTCTCTGGGCTAGGTACAGGGGTGTGGCCCTCAGGACTGAGGCCAAACAGGTCCAGGAATCTCTGGCTCAGGTCTCGGCCGGAGGTGGAGGTCTTCCTCCGTCGGGGCATGGGGAGATCGCGCCCGGGCGTCCGTGGGAGAGCCTGGAGTATCCTAGGACTGCGGCCCCCAGAGTCAAGGGGCACCGTCAGGGAGGGGCTGCGGCACCAACCTGAATTAGGGTCCATCAGGTGGGTCTTCTCCAGGGCCAGGCATAAGGAGCAGAGGCCAGGGAAGGCTGTAGGGCCTCTCTGGAGTCCTTCTGCATTGGAGGTCCGGACATTTGTCTCACGCTGGGGCAGTGACACTGCTCTCACCTCTGTCTGGCCGTGGGGCCCGGCTATTGGCCGTGGCTGCCCAAGGGTGCGACTATAGGGAGCCAAGGCCCGGCTATTGGCCATGGCCTGAGTGGGGGAATCAGCGCACCTCTTGACACCTTCAGAGCGGCTATCGGCCGTCTGGTGAAGGCGGGAGCGGCCACTTGTCGTCTCCTGCAGGAGGGAGGGGGAACGGCTATAGGCCGACTCGGGGAAGCACCTTCAGAACAGCTATCGGCCATCTGATGAAGGCGGGAGCGGCCTCTTGCCGTCTCCTTCTGCTGGAGGGAGAAGCGGCTGCTCGGCTGACTTGGGGCAGCACCTTCGAGAGCGGCTATTGGCCGTCTGGCGAAGGCAGGGAGCGGCCACTTGCCATCTCCTTCTGCTGGAGGGAAGAGCGGCTATCGGCTGTCTCCTGCAGGAGGGGGTGTTGGGCAACTATCGGCCGTCCCAGGGAAGACACCTTCTGACGAAGGCGGGAGCGGCTATCGAACGTCTCCTGATTACCCTCAGGTCGGTGAGACACCGATTCCCTTACAAGGGGTGGGCGGCTATCGGCCGTCCCTAAAGAGAAGGCACCTTCGGAACGGCTATGGGCGCACTCCTGTAGAAGGCGAGAGTGGCTATCGGCTGTCTCCTGAGGGGCGCTATTTGGAGCTGGACAGACAGCTCCACCCTGATCTGATCTGGCAGTCCCTCTCCCCAAAAGTAGTGTTGTCTTCCTGCTAGGGCGATGGTGAGGAGGCTGAGTGCTATGGGGCGCACGGCCCTGGCTGACTTGTGCCATTGTTGCACTGCATGCTGTGGTTTGGCTGCAGCTACTCCGTGGGGTCTGGGTGGGGGTGTCGGTGAGTTTCCGGGGACACTATGCTGTAGCTCGTGCATGTTACCTGTCGGGAGTTTCTGGGGGCTCTATGCTGTAGCTCACGCATTTTAGCACCAATAATAAATATTCTACACTGTATATATTCATTCATTTATTATAGCATTTATTTACTACCAACGAGTGTTACCATTTATACCTACATAAAATACATGTTTCATACATACTGCTATACATTATTACATCTACAAATAAAGAAATTA
Organism: Coenobita brevimanus; assembly: GCF_032717465.1. Classification (NCBI taxonomy): domain Eukaryota; kingdom Metazoa; phylum Arthropoda; class Malacostraca; order Decapoda; family Coenobitidae; genus Coenobita; species Coenobita brevimanus. Next base: position 50,688,412 of record NC_137054.1, on the reverse strand, counting down.
TACTATCACAGTTACTCAGTGAGCGATTAAAAGAACTGTATTAAACATTTCTTAATTTAAATTACCTTGTGGAAACAGACATATTAAGTTACAAGGAAAACTAGAAAAAAAATGGCCAACACAAATGACGTTAGCAAGAATGAACAACATCTTCCACACAATTGTGAAGACAAAGATTTCCACACAGTGCTGACACATACAGTATATTGCCCACGATAGGTACAAGTGAACAACATGTCAGTGTATATTGTTAATATTGTATATAGTGTATATATATATATATTTTTTATATAAAGTAACAAAATATGGGGCTATATAATATCATTTTCAATAATATCTGTGCAACATAAACTAAACCTTAAAAAAGGGTCCCACCTCGAACAGCACCGAAAAAGCGTTGACAAACGAAGAAAAACAAACTATAGAAAATCAATACATACCAAAAAAAAAAAAAAAAAATAGAGTAAGATGACATAACAAACAAATGAAAATAAGCGTAAGTGTTACTACAAATGCCAAAATACCACATAAACTCCTATAAGTGAAACAAAAAGTAAATTGTTGTCTCCACGAGCCAGTGGCATGGCACATCATCACTATCATCGACAGCAAACATGACCGGATTCGATGTCAGGACTGCAATTATTACAATTATGTAACTACAAACAATATGTAACAATTATGTAACGACGTACGATTGCAATATGTTACACTTGCTACAGTTATGTAACTACAAACAATATGTAACAATTATGTAACGACAAACGATTGCATTATGTTACACTTGCTACAATTATGTAACTACAAACGATATGTAACAATTATATAACGACAAACGATTGCATTATGTTACACTTGCCACAATTATATAACTACAAACGATATGTAACAGTTCATACAATGTTACAGTTATGCATTACCACAATGTTACCACAATATTATGTAACAATTCATACGATGTTACAATAAATTATGAATTACTACAATGTTCCTATAATTTAATGTAACAGTTCATACAATGTTACAATTATGTATTACTACAATGTTACTACAGTGTAACAATTACAATACAATTATGTAACTAAAATACCCGCCGCCGCCGGACCACTCACCCCGCCCCCCCCCCCCCCACCACCCAGCCACCACCACACCACCACCCCAGGAGGACACCACGGCGGGGTTAGTGACCCAGGACAAGAGGGTCACCAGGACACCCCTGTCCAGAGTCCCTCTTCCCCGCAACTGTTACAACACCAGGTGAGCGGAAAGAGGCAACGGCCCTGCAGGCGGGCCAGCCTTCACCAGGTTCGGGGTGGGACTGATCCAGAGTCAGTTCCAGGCAACACCGCGCTACGGCCACCGTACGTACTGGGGAAGGAGCGGTCACTGTTCGCCCTTCAGTTGTTTTCCCCCTGTGACACCGCCATCACGGCCACCGTACGTGAGGGGGAAGGAGCGGCCACCGTACGCCCTTCAGTCACAGCCACCTCTGGGGACGGCCTCGAGGCGTTAGTTATTGAACGCACCCCGACTGGCAGAGAGAGGAGTAGTGGAACCGCGTTCACGGCCACCGTACGTGACGGGGAGTGGCCACCGTACGCCCCTCATCCACTATTTCCTCCTACTATGGGAGTAACACCACGTTCACGGCCATCATACGTGATGGGGAAGGAGCGGCCACTGTACACGCTTCAGTTACTTCCTGAAGGGCAGGCAGGCCCACGGCTACGGCCACTGTATGTACCAGGATAAGTTGACCCTCGGCTACAGCCTCTGTACATACCGGAGAGGGCGCTGCCCCTGTGCACCCCTCTCCTGCCTTTTCCTCCTGCGGAAGTAATACCGCGTTCACGGCCACCGTACGTGATGGGGAAGGAGCGGCCACTGTACGCCCTTCAGTTACTTCCCGGCAGGCAGGCAGGCCCACAGCTACGGCCACTGTGCTTGCAAGGGTAAGTAGACCCTCGGCTACAGCCTCAGCACACACTGGAGAGGGCGCTGCCCCCGTGCACCCCTCTCCTGCCTTTTCCTCTTTCGGGAGCAGCACTGCCAGCACTGTCTCAGTACGTGTGGGGGAAGGAGTGGCCACCGTATGCCCTTCAGCTGCGAGCCCTAGGAGTCATGAAACCACGTTCACAGCCACCGTAAGTGCGGGAAGGGAGTGGCCACTGTATGCCCCTCATTCGTGATTCCGAAGGCCCTCCCAAAGCAGGAGGTCCCTTGCGTGGCCGACCCCTCTCCTCTCGGCTGCGTGGGACGCCCTTTGTCTCCCTACAGGAACGGTTCCCCGGAGGTGCTGTCGGAGTGGTGGCGTGGCCCAGTCCAAGCCCTACCACCTACCCCTGGTAGGTCCCTGTCCCTGATGGACACCTGACGGAGGTGGCGCCACAGTTCACCCCTGACGGCGTTCTCTCCTGTAGGCGGCTGCAGCCCCCGGACTCCCAGGCCTGGCCAGCAGCCCCTAGGCCCAGACAACCCGGGCTCTCCCTCTCCTCGGAGCCAGAGGCGCCAGGCCCGCCTCCTGCAGCTGTTTGGCCTTAATCCCGAGGTCCACCTCTCAGGTCAAGGCCCCCAGACAGGAGGGCCTCCCTGCACCCCAACGACGACTACGACCCGGGCAGTGACGCCCCTGCGGGCAGTGCATTGCCCCCTGCAGGGGGACTCCCCGTAGGGCCCCTTTCTCACGCCCCGGACACGCAGCAGGTGATACCCAGGAAAATACTGGTATACAGTGACTCTAATAACGCTAGTGCCGTGAACAGTCAAGATAGAAGTGCACAGCGATAAGTGACAGAGTGAAGGCCCAAGTACTATATAAGTGGCTAAAGTTACCCATAGTGTATGGAGACCCAATACTTGGCAGAATAGAAAAGACCAATAACTGTATACGGGAGAACTTATAGAAATCGTGGGTTAAGATCAGCAGTGTGCGGAAATCATCAGAAACCTGTGAACGAGTGCTATTGTGACTAAGTGACTTCCACGAGTGTTGCGACCAGCACCCTACCCACTTATGGTAATATTAATTCCCCAAACTCTTGGTCACGTCCTCTCCTAGTGTATCGAACTTAATATATAAAACGCCATCTCTGCCTAGAAACAGTATACGGGTATTGTAATATTAAAACCCAATATTCATGCATTTTTTGAAGAGTGATATATTGTGAGTGTAACTATAATCATTTGTATTAAAGGCTAACTCTGTGTTTCCTGTCTCCAAACATATCCAATATCTCTCTGTGTATATTGTAACGGTGTAAGAATTAAGACAATAGATGTGTTAAGGTATACTGCCTGGTTTTTATGTTCTGTTCCTTTGTGGGTGCTTTACTTCCGGTCCGGAAAGAGGACCCCACTCAGTCGCTGGTGTTTTTAGGACGAGAGGTCGGACTAAAAACACCCAGCATAACAACAATTCATACCATGTTACAATTATGCATTACCACAATGTTACTACAATATGTAACAATTCAAACTAAAATGCCCGCTGCCGGACCACCCACCCCGCCACCCCCCATCCCACCACCGGGCCGCTACCACCACCGGGCCGCTACCACACAACGGTGGGGCTAGTGACCCAGGTCAAGAGGGTCACCGGGACACTACTGTCCTGAGTCCCTTTTCCCCACAACTACCCCAACACAAGGTGACCGGAAAAAGCCAACGACCTTGCGGGCGGGACAACCATCGCCAGAATTGGGGTGGGACTGAACAAGCTTCAGTCCCAGGTAACACCGTGTTGACGGCTATTGTTATCACCTCAAGGGCAGGAGGCCCAAGGCTACAGTCAGAAGTGTACACCAGGGTGAGGGGACCCTTAGCCACTCCAAGGGCAGGAAGCTCAAGGCTATGGCCAGAAGTGTGCACCAGGGTGAGGGGACCCTTAGCCACTCCAAGGGCAGGAAGCCCAAGGCTATGGCCAGAAGTGTGCACCAGGGTAAGGAGACCCTTAGCCACTCCAAGGGCAGGAACCCCAGGGCTACGGTCAGAAGTGTGCACCAGGGTAAGGGGACCCTTAGCCACTCCAAGGGCAGGAACCTCAAGGGTATGGTCAGAAGTGTGCACCAGGGTAAGGGGACCCTTAGCCACTTCAAGGGCAGGAGGCCCAAGGCTATGGCCAGAAGTGTGCACCAGGGTAAGGGGACCCATAGCCACGGCCTTAATATACACCAGAGAGAGAGTTGCCTCTGT
>NC_137054.1:50581856-50684121 GCF_032717465.1 Coenobita brevimanus | reverse complement strand
CTGTGCTTTGGGGAAGGACATCACTCGCACACCTGGCCCTTCAGAAAAACTAACAGCACAGAAACCTTGGCAATTGCTTTCCCTAGACGTCGTCGGCCCCCTCACACCCAAAACAGGGTACAAATACATTATCACATTCGTGGATGTGTATTCAAAGTTCATCATCACATGCCCCGCCAATGATCACAGCGCAGTATCTGTCGCCGACGCCCTAACTCGCCATGTCTTCCCGTATTTTGGCATTCCCCAAGCACTGCACTCGGATAATGCCCCAGAATTCACTGGCAAAGTCTGGGAAGAACTGGCGAATATATTCGGGTATCATATCTCCCACTCATCCCCCTACTGGCCCCAAGGTAACAGCATCTGCGAGAGGAGCCATCGCTCCCTCATGAATCAGGTCCGCACTCGCATCATGCAAACAGGGAACGACGATTGGCCTGCCCATGTCAAGATTGTCCAATGGGGCCTGAATACATGCCCACAAGAGGACGGTGTAACAGCCCATGAGCGAGTTTTCAGGGAAACCCCGCTCCTCCTACCCCTCCGCCAACACCTCCACCCACCCACCCCGCCCTCCACTACTGACCCTCTACACCACCTCAAACGCCGCCTCCACCACCTACAAACCCAACAGGACCTGGTGCCCGACACCAACCACTTCAGCCCATACAAACCTGGCCAGTTCGTCATTGTAGCACACCTTCCTGCCCCCACCAAGACCTCCCTCCTGTTCAATGGCCCCTTCAAAATAATCCAAGTCCCTAACCCCTACCAAGTAATCATTGACCAACAAGGACAGAAACGCACGTACCGAAATCGCCACGTGCGACCCTTCCACCCACACAACAATGATCACCCCCACACCCGCGCGCCCCGCATCTCTTTCCGCACACCTGTCCACACCAAGCCTTCTGAGAATTACCCCCCAGACTCCTACTCTTACTCCTTCTCACCCCCACCCTCCACCTCACCGACGACCACGCCACCTTCCAACACATCCGATCCCGACACACCACCTCCACTGCCTACATTACCACCACCGCCCAACACCACCACCTCCTCACAGCCTACCACTCACCTCCCTACCACCTGTCCACCCACCACCTCCCACACCACACCGCCTCCACCGCCTACATCATCACCACCGCCCAATGCCACCACCTCCTCACAGCTCACCACTCACCCCCCTACCACCTGTACACCCACCACCCCCCTCCCCCATGAGCATTCTCATTATACGCGCCACACTGCATCCCCACCCGCCTCCCCCCCTAACGGCCGCACGCCCTCACCACCACCACATGCACAACCACCCTCACCATCCACACACACTCACTACCACCACCACCAGGTCAGGACGCCTTTCAAGCCCACCCTCCAGATACACCCCAACACCACCTCCCATCACACACCCATCCTGCCACCCACCACCACAAACCCCCACTACCCCAAACACCTCCCCCATAACCCTCCCTCTCCACCAAGCAAGATGGAATCCTCCCAAATCCCAATTCCCCAAAGTACAACGCTCCTCCCACAGACCCATCCCCCATAAAAGCACCAACCTCCCATCACTCTCCAGCATTCAGCTTCTATCTCCTCACCAGGCACCATTCCCTGAGATGAAGATCACCAGAGTGCACTGGCTACCCCACGACCGCCCACCTGTCAGGATTCGGGAGACCCACCACCTTCTCCACCTCCTACGCCGGACCAACCACCCATCCTCCATCCGGCTCACTCTCAACCCTTATCGGGAGCCTAACCCCATCACCTACCACTGGACCAGCCTCCTACAACGCCTCACCCCGGCCCACCAGACATCCACCTCCACAACATACCACCTCCAGTCACGGGGTCATGACTTTTCTACCACGGAGGGTGGTAAAATGCCCGCGGCCAGACCACCCACCCCACCACCCCCTACCCCACCACCGGGCCGCTACCACACCACCACCCCAGGAGGACACAACGGTGGGGCTAGTGACCCAGGTCAAGAGGGTCACCAGGACACTACTGTCCTGAGTCCCTTTTCCCCGCAACTACCCCAACACCAGGTGACTGGAAAAAGCCAACGACCTTGCAGGCGGGACAACCATTGCCAGAATTGGGGTGGGACTGAACAAGCTTCAGTCCCAGGTAACACCGTGTCGACGGCTATTGTTACCACCTCAAGGGCAGGAGGCCCAAGGGCAGGAGGCCCAAGGCTAAGGCCAGAAGTGTGCACCAGGGTGAGGGGACCCTTAGCCACTCCAAGGGCAGGAAGCCCAAGGCTATGGCCAGAAGTGTGCACCAAGGTAAGAAGACCCTTAGCCACTCCAAGGGCAGGAGGCCCAAGGCTACGGCCAGAAGTGTGCACCAGGGTAAGGGGACCCTTAGCCACTTCAAGGGCAGGAGGCCCAAGGCTACAGCCAGAAGTGTGCACCAGGGTAAGGGGACTCTTAGCCACGGCCTTAATATACACCAGAGAGAGAGTTGCCTCTGTGGATCCCTCTCCACGTACCAGAGAGGACATGGACTCCGTGAATCCTTCTCCTGCCTCTTCCCCCTGTGGGAGCCCTTCGTCACCAACTGGGAGTGTTGCCCCGGAGGTGTCGCAAGAATGGTGGCAAGGCCCGAAGCCGGACCTACCTCCCACGCCTGGGAAATCTCTGTTCCTGCCAGACACCAGACGGAGACAGTGCCGCAGCCCAACCCTGTCAGCGCCTCTCCCAATAGGCAACCGCAGTCCCAGGCCCCCCAGGCCCGACCAGCAGACTCCAGACGAGGGCAACCTAGGCTCCCTCACCCCACGGAGCCAGAAACGACAGGCCCGCCTCCTCCAGCTGTTTGGCCCCAGTCCCAAGGGCCACCTCTCAGGTCGAGGCCCCCAGACAGGAGGGCCTCCCTGCACCTCACTGACGACCAGGATCCGGGCAGTGACTCCCCTGTGGGTAGTGTATTGCCCCTTGCAGGCAGGGTCCCCCTAGGGCCCTCTCCCCACGCCCATACGACAGAGTGAACTCCACCCAGGAAACACGGGTAACATAGTGACGCCCCTTGTACCGAGAACAAACCAGGGGAAAGTAACAGTGAACAGTGACCGAGTGAAGATCAGTGTAAAGCCAGTGACAGTTACTATTAGTCTATAAGAACTTGATACCCGGCAGAACAGAAAATAATTTAAACTCCTCAGTAAACGAACTTATAGTAATTGTGTGAGTCCCCAGGTAACAGAACTTTCAGATACTGTGAACAGAGACTAGGGTGCACGGGCGAGTCAAAAGTCTATGTGTAAGTGCCGCCGCGACTAAGTGACTACATCAGGTGTCGCGATCCGCACCCTGTCTTATTTATAGTAGCATTTCCCCCACGGACTCTTAATCTTGTTTATGCCCCTTGCTTCCAACTAAATATATATTCTGCCTAAAGATGAAATATGGGTGTCAATACATATACAGTAGTTCATGACATTAGTGTACATGCATTATATCGTGTGTTAAGTGTGACTGTGCATTGTGGTGTCAAAGGCTAACTCTGTGTCCCTGTCCCCTGTATATCAAATATTACTCCGTGTTGTATTGTAACGGTGTAGAATTAAGGCAATAGATGTGTTAAGGTATACTGCCTGGTTTTTACGTCCTGTTCCTTTGTGGGTGCTTTACTTCCGGTCCGGAAAGAGGACCCCGCTCAGTCGCTAGTGCTTTTAGGGCGAGAAGTCGACCTAAAAACACTCAGCATAACACTAACAGTGTTACAATTATGTATTACCACACTGTTACTACAATATTATGTAACAAGTCATAGAATTTTACCACAATTCTGTATTACCAGAATTATCATACAAGTTAGGTGAAATATTAGACATTACTAAAGGGACAACTCCATATGTAATATAATGACCTGGCAGTATTACCATTGTACAAAAATATGTGTATGTCTATTATACATACACATCTTACAAAATGTCATACAATAACCAATTTAATCATATTGTATTTGTTCAGTTATGTATACAACTTGTTTAACATATAATATTACTGAACCATTACAATATTAACATGAATATTTTATGTATACAATATTATAATCAATATTATGTACTAATAGATTAGCACATGTCAATGATGGTTACTGTCGGAGGACCGCCAGTGGCGCGACCGAGGGATGTCAGGACTCCATATTATTAATACAAATCATAATAGATAGCATGATAAACAGATAAATAGATAGACAGGTAGAAGCATCAAGCCAGGGGATGAGATAGGTAGTGTGTCAGCGAGAATCGAGCAAAGGTAAACAGGCTTGCACACTCTTAACTGGAGGAATGCTGATATGCACACGAACAGCGCCTCGTGACCATACACACACATACACACACACACCGGCTTCTAGAAGCTTCACACGACCCCTGCTAAAATAGGAATTTAGGAAGCAGAGCTCAGAAGGAGGTTAGCCTTAGAATCGGCAAGTAGTGGAGAGAGTGAATAAGACGAGGGGTCCAACTAGACTTAGTATATTAAGTCTCTGTATAATACATACGCTGCTCAACTTAGACTTTCTCTGAAGACAATAAATCAAGATCAACTCCCTGTATTCATCTTTAACTCCTCCTGCTCTTCATTTAACTCAAGACTCACCTATTACAAGAATTGAGTTACATATATAAAAATGATGACTACGAAGCTTTAACACAGTGGCCTCAGCAATTTGACACACACAACACCCAAGTTATTAGATGGAGGGAAACACTAGAAGAATTTGACTAAGAGATTTCCTACTGCCCCGGCAAACTACACGCTATTACCGACGCCATATCTCGACCGCCAATCAGCCCAATCCATAGCGAATCTGAACTCCTACAGCAGTGGCACAAGAAAGAACAACCCCAATGGCTGTCGCCACACCTGTTCTCTAAACTCCACCAGCAGGGCGACCACCTATTCACCCAGTCAGGACATATAGTGCTCGACCCCAGAACCGCCTTAGACACCATGATCCACCTCCACTCCGACAATGGGATTCACCTGGGCATCAAAAAACTGCTACAGGTATTTAATGATGCATACTGGACCCCTAACCCCTCCATCCTAGCCAGACAAGTCACCCAGTCTTGCCGGGCCTGCACACTAGGCAAAGATACCACCCACACACCAGGCCTGTCGGGGAGCATCACTGCTCACAAACCCTGGCAATTATTATCTGTTGACGTAGTGGGCCCCCTACCACACAAATATGGCAACAGATATATCATCACTTTCGTGGATACCTATTCAAAATTCCTCATTACCTGTCCAGCCAAGGAACACCATGCCGTAGCCATGGCTGATGCCCTCGCCCGCCACATCTTCCCCTACTTCGGGATTCTCCAGGCCCTGCACTCAGACAGTGTCCCTGAGTTCACCAGCACCATGTGGCAAGAACTCGCAAACATCTTTGGCTACCGCCTTTCACACTTCTCCCCATACTGGCCCCAAGGCAATGGCATATGCGAGAGGAGCCACTGCACCCTCATGAACCAGGTGCAGACCCGGATAGAGGAAACCAAAAACGAGGACTGGCCAGCCCATGTCAACATTGTTCAGTGGGGGATCATCTCCTGCCCCCGAGATGATGGTATATCCCCCCACGAAAGGGTACTTGGGGAGGCTCCCCTCCTCCTGCCCCTACTACTCCTGCAGCCTCCCATCACGTCCCCCACGACTGACCCTCTCTACCATCTCAAGAGGCAATTGCACTGTAATTATAATATGGACTCATTCATCATCATTGCAACTTCACTTTTGCTCCAGATAAACTTGTACACCATCAACGCATTGGACACTCACAGTTTTTTTTATTTCCCTCATAACACATCAGTTTACATAGTCTGTCCAGATATACCACCATCTCATACATCAGCATCAGGATTATACATAGCACCAGACTACTGTGCGGTATTTACACAAGCCATGTCTACTTTATCCACATCAATCACTACGCCATTCTCAATCATACACACAAACATTTCTACCCACTGCCTGATATGAACTTAAACATGAGCACAAGTATTAAGCTGACTTCACCTAAGTTTGAAACTATGCAACTGATCAATGAAACAATGAAGCCCTGGGAAGATTTGAGTTTGAGTATGTTCAACCCATATTATGTGTATAGCCCAGCACCTACTGTCTTTATAATCTTCTGCATTGTATTTGCAGTACTGCTGTTCGCAATGCACAGAATGCATGCAAGAATTGCTAATTTGGAGTCATTATTTAGTGGGGGGAGAGTTAACATCCAAGTTAACCCCCCTGAATGAAGTGTACATATTTCGTATATAGTATTAATTATATATATATATATATATATATATATATATATATATATATATATATATATATATATATAAAGAAAAAAATACAAAGAAGAATGACCCATGTATGGATCTTTAAATGAAATATTAATAACTCTTACCATAATCTTAATTTTAAACTTTTTTTTTTCTTGCATGTATGCATTTCACTACAATAACCCAAGTACATACTGTATTACAGTTAAATAATTTACTTTTAATGCATTTATTCAAATATGTATACAACTTGTTTAAAATGTAATATTACTGAATAATCACTATTTACTATAAATATTATATGTATACAATATTATAATCAATATTATGTACTAATAGATTAGCATGTGTCAATGATAATTGCTGTCGGAGGACCTTCAGCTGCGTGGACCGAGCATATGTTATGAGTCCATATTATAATTACAAATCATAATAGATAGATAGATAAATAGACAGATAGACAGCTCTATGCGAGCCTGGGAATGGGAAATGAGCTTGCAAGTTACACTGAGGAAAAGCTGACGACAGATTACGAAGTAGCCAGTCAGGAGATGATGCAGTTAGTTGTCAGCAATTCACCAGGTGAAGAAAGCCTTGTTGACCATACACACACATACACACATACTCACACACAGGCTTCTAGAACTTTCCAACCACAGGGAACACACGTGATACGACTCCTGTTTCACCAGAATTTAGGAAAGAGAGCTCAGAAGGAGACAGGCCATAGAAGCGGCAGGGAGTGGCAAGAAAGGCTTAGCAAGTTGGAAGAGAGAGAGAGAGAGAGAGAGATAGGGAGATAGCTAGCGGGACTCTACTTTATACTTCGCTCTGTGTGAGAGACTTGTTAAATATTTCCAAGACAAATAAAAATTGTCCCATACTATTCTTTACCTCTCCTTGTCATTGAATGACAAATGGGAAAGAAGATTATCTACTTACAAAGCTACTCAAGTATAACAACCGCTCGTCCACAAGTCTAATATATATAACTTCTCTACAAGTAACTACAAAGTCTTTTATGACAGCACCACCTACAGAGAAATCTATATCTGCAGCCAGCCACCGCCCCCTCCAGCCCTAACAAGCCCAGCAACTCAGTAGTGGTGGCAAAACTACTCACACCAAGTAATATCTCCCCACGCTTCATGGGTCCATATACCATCACTCACGTCCTGAACTCCTACCAGATCATCATAGACTATCATAACACACTGCACGTATCGCAACCGGCATGTGTACCCTTTTCCAACCATGACCACCCCACGCCACAATCACGCTCCCCCCGTCACCTGCACCGCTTCACCACCCCAGATCCTCCATCCAATTCATGCAGATGCTACATCACACCCTCCTTCTCCCTGCCCTCATCCCCTACTCCTTCCCAGCCAGCCCACTTCCCCACTACACCTCACACCTCCTCGGCCACCACCTCACCATGGCCGCAAATCCACCCACCCGACCTGGGAACCCTAAATCCATCCCTTCCATAGTGCACCCACAGCCCTCCCTGCCACCCACAGCTGCCTCCACCCCCATATCGTCCTCCCCAGCCGGCACTCCTCGCTTATCACCCACAACCCATCCCACACCTCAAACACTGCCTGCCACCACCACCCACACTGCCCTGTCACTGAACACCCAGATAACACACTCACCCCTGACACCACATGGCCACACTCTCCCCTCACCACCTACGCCCTCCCCTCACACTCGAATAGCACACCCGACCCCAGCACCGCGAAGCCACACTCCCACCTCACCACCCACACCCACCCTCAAAACCACCATCACCCACTCGGGCTGCCTTTCACACCCACCAGCCAGATACTCCACCACACTTTCCCCTACTCCCCCCACCTCGCCCCCGCCACCAGATCAAATCCCTCCAACCCCTCACATCCACAACACCGCCCCCATAACACTCAGGCTACACCAAGCTCAATGAAAACCTCCACCCCCCCTATCCCCAGGGGAAGCAGCCATGCCTGCCCTCAGCAACTGCATAAAACCTCCACCACCTCACTGGTTACCAGCATTCAACTAAGGTACGCCAAACACCTGCCACCACCAACCATGAAGGTACGGTTTGTCACCTGGGCCCCAACCTACAGAAGGAAGCAATGCTTCTGTGGGCCCCACCACCTGCTGCGACTCCTCCACACAACGTATCAAGCCTCCACCCTCTACGTCAACTATGCCACGCATCAGGACCTGAACATACTCACCTCACATTGGACCACCCTCCTCCAGCACCTAACACCAGCCTACAGCACCACCACCACCAAGACCTACTACCTCCAGCCATGCGGACGTGACTTCTCCCCCCCAGACAGTGGTGAAATATCAACCGTGGCGATGGAACACCACCAGAACAGAGCGATGCCCCCCCCAGGAGGTGACCATGGAGGGGCACCAAAGGCACGCGTGAGGTCAAGGCTATATGGACATATGTCCCCAACTGCCTGGCACTCCTATTCCCCGAAGCAGACCCAGTGGGAGTGCTGCAATCCATGCACACTGCCTTCTGACCGGACTAGCCCTCGACAGATTCAAGGTGGGGCTGAAAGGACAGTCCCGAGCAACACCCCAGTGACGGCCTCCTGCTGCACCAACCAAGAGATGGCGTCCAGTCACCCCCATGAAAGTGACGGCCTCAGCCGCACACCAAAAAGTGACAGCCTCAGCTGCACACCAAAACGTGACGGCCTCAGCCGCACAACCATTGAGATGGCCTCCAGCCACTCAAGTGCTGCTTGACCTGCCCTCTCCTGCAGAAACTAGCAACGGCCTCCAGCCGCGTTTGGGGAGAGCCAGGTACGCCCCCTCTCCTTCTGCAGCTGCCTGTGGGAGTACAACACAGGTGACGGCCTCCAGCTGCACCAGCAGGCAGGTGATGGCCTCTGCCTGCACCTCGACTGCACATCACTCCCCCTGCAGGACACAGGTGACAGCCTCCAGCCACACCCGTGGACAGGTGATGGCCTCCGCCTGCACCTCACCCACGGTCTTGCTCGGAAGTTGGGCCTCGGTGACGGTCCCAGCTGCACCGGCAGGGAAGGGGTGGCCTCTAGCCGCCCTCCCCTGTTACCGACGGGACCTTGGCGACGGCCTCCAGCTGCGCCAGGGAGAGGCATCACCACCAAAGCCTCCCACCCCGTGTGACTTCCCCAACAAAGTATGACCCTCACTCAGCTCACTCCTCCTGTAGCCGAGCGGGACGTTCCTCCGCCTCTCCCCACCAAGGCAGCCCCCAGGAGGAACCTCCCTGCCTGGAGGAAGTGTGGCGAAGTCCTGTGCTGTCCCCGGGAGTGTGTGCCATCCACCCAGCGCCCGTGGGAGACGACCACCTGACAGACTTCTGCCAGAGACGACGTCGCAGTTCGACCCTGACGGCAGCCCAACAGGAGACCACAGACACTGGACTCCCCAAGGTGCCTCTACAACCCCGGGGTGCGCCCTCTCTAGCCCCAAGCAACAGCGACCTTCTCCCCAGAGTAGGCACAGACAAGCACTCCTGTTCACGCTGTTCTGTCCAAGCCCTAAAGACCAGACAACCCAGCCAGGCCCCACGACTAGAGGGCCTCCCATCACGCCCAACCACAGGTCCCAGCAGATGATGTCGCCCTTGAGGGTCGTCCCGTGGGCCTTGAAAGAAGGGACATCAGACGGGACCCCTCCAACACCTGGCCAATACCTGGAGGTCACCTGGCCCCTGTGGCCTGGCCAGAGTTCCCTGGCCTGCCCAGTGTAATAGTGACTGCCCCAAACCTGTAGTGACTATAGGGCTCACGATACCTATAGGTACAGTGCCGAACTAGTGCCTTAGTGACTAGGTAGTGTACCTACATGCCTATGTGTGCATACTGTGTTGCACTAGTGTTCTACCACAGTGTAATATATGGTCAGACACTTACAGTATGTTCACACTGATGTCAGAGCCCAAGTAACAAATTGTGTAAGAATTAATATTGTTATGAAGGGGGATTTGCCAGTTAGGTAGTCTCGTACCTTCGAGACGTTTCTGGCACCGTTAGTTTCGGTACGAGTCGTCAGAGCTGCCAGTTTGCCTGGTGTTTGTAAGCATAGTTATTTCGTAAGTTATGCATGAATTTATTTTTGTGCTCCTTTTCTTTCTAATGTTTTATTTAAGTGATTGCTTGTTAAATCATGCAGTTTAAGTTCGTATGGTAAATGATTTGGAGTGTTATGTAATGTAAGACAACTCTAGAATGATTTGATGTCTCGTAGTTGGTAACTGTTGTTATTAGGGGCTGATGCAAGACAGTATGTCCTAGAATGTTGGAGAAGTAGAAGTTTCGAGAGTAATGTAAGCTTATATAAGATGGTGTAGAGACTATTACAAGTGGAGTCGGGTTTCAGGTCAGTTTGAGTGAAGTGCAGTCAGTCTGGTGTAGTGCAGTGTCAGTGAAGATTGTATACTTTTGGTACTTGTGCAAACTAAAATACCCGCCGCCACTGGACCGCCCACCCCGCCACCCCCCACCCCACCACCGAGCCACTACCACACCACCACCCCAGGAGGACACCACGGTGGGGCTAGTGACCCGAAACAAGAGGGTCACCGGGACACTACTGTCCTGAGTCCCTCTTCCCTGCAACTATCCCAACACCAGGTAAGCGAGAAGAGACAACGACCCTGCGAGCAGGACAGCTGTCACCAGAATCGGGGTGGGACTGAACTAGATTCAGTCCCAGGTGACACCGTGCTCACGGCCATTGTACGTGACGGGGAAGGAGCGGCCACTTTACGCCCTTCAGTTGCTTCCCAAAGGGCAGGCAGGCTTACAGCTATGGCCAAAGTACGTACCAGGGTAGATAGACCCTCGTTTACGGCCCCAGTACATACTGGAGAGGGCACAGCCTCTGTGCACCCCTCTCCTGCTTTTCCCTCCTGCGGGAGCAACACCGCATTCATGGCCATTGTACGTGACGGGGAAGGAGCGGCCACTGTACGCCCTTCAGCTGCCTCCCAAAGGGCGGATAGGCCCACGGCTATGGCCGGCGTACGTACCAGGGTAGATAGACCCAAGGCTACAGCCTCAGGACATACTGGAGAGGGCGCAGACTCTGTGTACCCTTCTCTTGCCTTTTCCTCCTTCAGAAGCGGCACCGCCAGCATGGCCATTGTACGTGCGGAGGAAGGAGTGGCCACTGTACGCCCTTCAGCTGCAAGCCCTAGGAGTCACGAAACCACGCTCACGGCCATTGTACGTGACAGGGAAGGAGCGGTCACTCATGATTCCAAAGGCCCTCCCGACGCAGGAAGTCCCTTGCGCAGCCGACCCCTTTCCTCTCGGCTGCGTGGGACGCCCTTTGTCCCCTTCCAGGAGTGTTGCCCCGGAGGTGCTGCCAGAGTGATGGCGTGGCCTCATACAGGTCATATCACCTACCCCTGGGAAATCCATACCCCTGCTGGACACCCAATGGAGATGGCGCTGCAGCTCACCCCTGTCAGCGCCTACCCCTACAGGCGGCCACAGTCCCAGGACCCCCAGGCCTGACCAGCAGCCCCCAGGTCCGGGCAACCCAGGCTCCCTCTCTCCACGGAGCCAGAGGCGACAGGCCCGCCTCCTACAGCTGTTTGGCCCCAGTCCCGAGGGCCACCTCTCAGGTCGAGGCCCCCAGACCGGAGGGCCTCCCTGCACCCCACCGACGAGGCTACAGTACGAAGGCCTCCTCCCAGGTCGAGGCCCCCAGACAGGAGGGCCTCCCTGCACTCCACCGACGACCAGGACCCGGGCAGTGACTCCCCTGCGGGCAGTGTATTGCCCCCTGCAGGAAGGCTCCCCGTAGGGCCTCCCCCTCACGCCCGGACGCCGTAGTGAATTATGCCCAGGAAACACGGCTAAAATGGTGACATTAACGCCTCTTGTGTCGTGAACAGTCGAGACGGGAATATAACAGTGAACAATGACAAAGTGAGGGCCAGAACAATCCAGTGACAAAGTTACCAATAACCTACTAAGGCCCAATACCCGGCAGAATAGGAAATAGCCTAAATCCCAGACAACAGAACTTATAGAAACCGTGGACCAAGACTAGGGTGCATGGGAGAATTAAAAGTCTATGAAAAAGTGTCGTTGCGACTAAGTGACTCCATCAAGTGTCGCGACCTGCACCCTATCCAGTTATAGTAATATTCACCCCACTAACTCTTGGCCCTGTCCACCCCTAGTGCATCGGACTCAAATGATATAATACCAATTCTGCCTATACACGAAATACGGGTATCACTATATTGTAATTAATTACCTAAGCGTAAATGAAGAATACTGTGTCTCAAGTGTAACTGTCAACCTTGGTGTTAAAGGCTAACTGTGTGTCCCTGTCTACTGTATATCCAATACCTCTCTGTTTTATATTGTAACGGTGTACGAATTAAGCCAGTAGATGTGTTAAGGTATACTGCCTGGTATTTATGTCCTGTTCGTTTGTGGGTGCTTTACTTCCAGTCCGGAAAGAGGACCCCGCTCAGTCACTGGTGTTCTTAGGACGAGAAGTCGGACTAAAAACACCCAGCATAACACTGGTGGCCAGCGGTGGTTCTGGATCCGAATAAAGCACAAAGGAATGATAAAGGAAACTTACACAATGGCAGCCAAACCTCACATCCAATTGCCGAAATTCAACCCGGAGCAATATGACATTGACGTGTACTTGGATATGGTTAAACCCCTCTTGGACATTGGGTTCGACTCCGACAGAGAAAAGATATCCGTCACATTACCCAACCTGGGCAAAATAATCACCAACGTCGCACCAAAAATCGTCCCAGAATTAACATGGGACCAATTCTCACACATCGTGAGGCAGGCCTTCATGCCTTCTATGGGCAGAGTTGTCGCTCTCTCTCAACTCGACGCCCTTACCTATGATGGTAACCTAGACGATACCTTCATCCAGGCTCGGCGCCTCGTCAGCGCCGCTTATCCCGAGACAGCCACAAATATTCGGGATCTACACACTTTCAATGCCCTGCTGAGGATTCTCCCTAGCAGTCAGGGAGCATTTCACCGTCTATGACTCCTCAGGGAACATGGATCAAGACTTACAACTCATCTGACGCCTCCTCGCCGCCCGTCCCATGCCACAACCTATTCACGCGGTGAGCAAATTCCCTACAACCAAGACACCCCCTCCAAAACCAAAGCCGCCGCCTCACCAACCTACCACAGAGCCGTCTCCTACTGTGCCCAGGGCTCACCCACAGAAGAAACGCCCCAACCCCAGGGATCAAGGCAACCTCATCTCAATTAACCCCTGGGAATTTATAGCCTGCAGTCGCACCTGCCCCCTGCACGACATCAGAGAGCAGCGCAAGGCAAGCAGGCGCAGGACCTTCCCACAGGGAAGCAGAAAGGTCTCCTCCTTAGAAGACAACGCCCAAGAAGACGACGTGCCGTCCCTAGCCTACCCAGGACCAGACAACGAGGAACACAACAAACATGTCCACACTCAGCAGATGGATTTTTAGGTCCGCCCCTGCACCTCCCCACGGTGGCGGGGGCCACCTCACATAAATACAGGCCCCCAGTCTATGACAAAATTTGGCTGAATGGGGTCAAGGCTAGACTACTGGTAGACATGGGAGCAGCCAGGTCATGCCTGTACTCTCACTTCTACTCCCGCCACACCTCTGCTTTCGGCCCCCTTCTCCCCACCTCAGCCAAACTCGTAGACGCGGGGGATGGCCCTCTGCCCATCTGTGGGGAAACCCAGGCCCTTCGGACCGACACTCACCAACGAGTAACCACCAATCACCCCTTCATCATATTCGACTCCACTTGCCGTCAGTATGATGGATACCTAGGGCTGGACCTCCTGCAAAAACTTCACACCACAATCAACTGTCATCAGCACCGCCTCCACTTCAGTCCAGCCCCACCCCAACAGGTATCAATCACAAAACGAAAAAAAAAAACGGAAAAAACATAACACCACCACCCACACACCAGCTCACCCCCCCCCTAACACTCACCTCCCTCAACCCATCTGTACATGCAACTGCACCCCAACCTCACTCAACACCTCACTCCCTCACTCTCCATCCCCATACCCCTCTCCACCTCTACTGGCCTCCTCTCCATCTTTCCCCGCCACTATCGCTTCCACTGTCACCATTCCACCCCACCACGAAGCTTGGGTGAAACTGAACAGACCCTCCGGTACCTCCGTCCTTTTCTCCCCTTCCTTACCCACCGGACCCCTCTCATCCTGTTTAGTGTCCCCCACCTTCCTTCCCCCCCGTGCCCGAGCAGTACGTATCGCTAACCTCACCACAACACCACTGACCCTGCCGCGAGGACTCATCATTGGCGACACGAAAGAAGCCGAGCCATGCCAAACACCACCTTCTAACCACCCCACTCTCCCTGACCTACCATCACACCTATCCCCTTCACAAACCAACAGCCTCCGACAACTACTCCTGGACTTTCAGAACCTTTTTTCTGCTGGCCCAACAGACCTTGGCCACACCACTTATCTCAGTCACGAGATACACACGACCGGACCACCCATTCGCCAACCATCATGCTGGAAAAATCCTAAGCAGCATGCAGAAGAAGGCCGGCAGGTCCAGGACATGCTCAATGCCAGTGTCATCTCCAACTCCACCAGCCCGTGGTCCTCCCCCATCGTACTCGTGAGAAAAAAAGACGGAACCATGCGGTTCTGTGTTGATTACCGCAGAGTAAACGATGTCACCATCAAGGACGCCACGCCCCTACCCAGAATCGATGACTCCCTCGACTCCCTGCACGGCTCAACATGGTTCTCTACATGGTTCTCTGCAATCGGGTTACTGGCAGATCCCCGTTCACCCAGATGACAAACAGAAGACTGCCTTCTCAACCTCAAACGGGAAACACCATGAGTTTAACGTCCTCCCCTTCGGACTCTGCAACGCCCCTGCCACATCCTCCCGCCTCATCGAATCTGTCCTCAGCGGTCTGACCTGGGAGATCTGCCTGGCCTACCTGGATGATGTCATAGTCTTCAGTCATACCTGGGCCAACCACCTCCACCGCCTCAATCAGGTGTTCCTACGCATATGCCTGGCTGGGCTTAAACTCAAACCCACAAAATGCGTCCTAGCTGAGCGATCTGTCTCCTTCCTAGGGCACGTGATCGGAGCCGAGGGCATCTCATCTGACCCCGACAAACTACGTGCGATTGCTGACATCCCTCTACCGCGCGACGTACACGAAACCAGGGCCTTCCTAGGTCTAACCTCATATTACAGACACTTTGTAAAAGGGTTTGCCGACATCGCCAAACCACTCCATGACCTAACAAAAAAGGGCGAACCATTCATATGGACAGAACCGAGAAAGACTGCATTCAACACCCTCAAGTCCAAGTTGATTTCAGCCCCCATCGTCGCGTTTCCAGATTACAACCTCCCCTTTCGTCTGTACTCCAACGTTTCCCTCATAGCCATAGGGGCTGTCCTCACCCAAGTACAACACGGCCGCAAACACATCATCGCCTGCGCCACCCGCACCCTGAATCAAGCTGAACAGAATTATGCGGCCACCAAACGGGAGTGCCTCAGAATCATCTGGGCTATGGAATATTTCCGTTCGTATATCTCCGGTACCCACTTAGTCGTCATCACAGACCACCAATCTCTGCAATGGTTGTGCCAATCCAATACCAACAATGCCCAACTCATAAGATGGCGAGAAGCACTCGAAGAGTATGATTTCGAGATATCATACTGACCAGGGAAGTTGCACACTAACGCCGACGCCCTTTCCCGCCTACCCATCAATGCTATCTGCCCAAAACCAGACCTAATCCAAATGTGGAGAAATAAGCAACGTTCTACCTGGATCCCGCCAAGCACATTTGCCAAACTCCACCTGCAGGGCGATCACCTGTTCGATCCAAACAGCCACATCGTCTTAGACCCTACCACTGCACATGACGCTAATTTACACCTCCATGCCAACAATGGCATCCACCTCGGGACCAAGAAACTGTTACAAGTTTTCAGTGACATGTATTGGACAGCTAACCCATCCACCATTGCCAAATACATCATTCAAACATGCCACGCCTGTGCATTAGGGAAAGACATCACTCGTACACCCGGCCCTTCAGGAAAACTAACGTCACAAAAACCGTGGCAGTTACTTTCCCTTGACGTCGTTGGCCCCCTCACACCTGAAGCGGGATACAAGTACATTATCACGTTCGTAGATGTGTACTCAAAATTCATCATCGCGTGCCCCGCCAAAGACCACAACGCTGTATCAGTCGCTGACGCCCTGACCCACCACATCTTCCCTTATTTTGGCATTCCTCAATCCCTACATTCGGATAATGCCCCAGAGTTTACTGGCAAAATATGGGAAGAACTTGAGAAAATATTCGGACATCATATCTCCCACTCATCCCCCTACTGGCCCCAGGGTAACAGCATCTGCGAGAGAAGCCATCACTCCATCCTGAACCAAGTCAGGACGAGAATCATGCAGACGGGGAATGACGATTGGCCCCGCCACGTCAATGTTGTTCAATGGGGCCTCAACACGTGCCCACGAGATGATGGCATAACCCCCCACGAGCGAGTATCCGGGGAAACCCTGCTCCTCCTACCCCTCCACCATCACCTCAAACGCCACCTCCACCATCTCCAAGCCCAACAAGACCTTACGCCCGACACCAACCACTCCAACCCCTACAAACCAGGCGAGTCCGTCATTGTGGCACATCTACCCACCCCCACCAAGACCTCCCCCCCAATTCGATGGTTCCTTCACAATAATCAGAGTCCCCAACCCCTACCAAATGATCACTGACCACCAGGGGCAACAGCGCACGTATCGCAACCGCCACGTGCGCCCCTTCCACCCCTCCAACAATGACCACGCTCACACCTGCGCGCCCAGCACCTCTCCCCGCGCACCTGTCCCCTCCGCATCTTCTGAGAATTACCCCCCCATACTCCTACTCTTACTCCTCACCCGCACCCTCCAACTCACCCACGAGCACGCCGCCTACCACCACACCCACCCCCGACACACCACCCCCTCCCACCGACCCTAACCCCCAAACCCCCGCTCCCAACCACGACGATCCTACCTCCACCCCACCACCTCCACTGCCTACATCACCATCTCCACCTCCCACAACCGAATCTTCAGCCCACCAGCCAAACCACCGCCCGCCCGAAGCCGCCACATACCACAACCCACCACTCAACCCCCTCACACCAACCCACCACGTCCAACTACTCCACCACACACAAGCATCACCCGCCCAACCACATCCCCCCTACCCCATGACCATTCTCATTATACACGCCACACTGCATCCCCACCCGCCTCCCTCCCCGCCGGCAGCACGCCCTCACCACCACCACGTGGCCAACCACCAACACCCACCCTCACCACCACCACCACCAGATCAGGACGTCTTTCACGTCCACCCTCCAGATACACACCAACACCACCGCCCACCGCACACACAACCCACCATTCACCACCACAAACCACCCACACCCCAAACACCTCCCCCATCACCCTCCCTCTCCACCAAGCAAGATGGAATCTCCCCAAATCCTAATTCCCCACAGTACAGCACTCCTCCCACCGACCCATCCTCCATAAAAGCCCCAACCTCCCATCACTCGCCAGCATTCAGCTTCTCCCTCCACACCGAGCACCACTGCCTGAGATGAAGATCATCAGGGTCCATTGGCAGCCCCATGACCGCCCACATGTCAGGATCCGGGACACACACCAGCTTCTCCGCTTCATACGCCGGACCGACCACCTATCCTCCCTCCGGCTCACTCTCAATCCCCACCGAGAGCCAGACCCCATCACCTTACACTGGACCAACCTCCTACAGCACCTCATCCCGGCCCACCAGACATCCACCAACACAACATACCACCTCCAGTCACGGGGCCGTGACTTCTTCACCATGGAGAGTGGTAAAATACCCACCGCCGCCGGACCCCCCACCCCGCCACCCCCCACCCCACCACCGAGCAGCTACCACACCCCCACCCCAGGAGGACACCATGGTGGGGCTAGTGACCCGGAACAAGAGGGTCACCAGGACACTACTGTCCTGAGTCCCTCTTCCCCGCAACTATCCCAACACCAGGTAAGCGGGAAGAGACAACGACCCTGCGAGCAGGACAGCCATCACCAGAATCGGGGTGGGACTGAACTAGATTCAGTCCCAGGTGACACCGCATTCACGGCCATTGTACGTGACGGGGAAGGAGTGGCCATTGTACGCCCTTCAGTTGCTTCTCTAAGGGTAGACAAGCTCCTGGCTACGGCCAAAGTACGTACCAGGGCAGATAGGCCCTCGGCTACAGCCTCAGTATGTACTGGAGAGGGCGTGGCCTCTGTGCACCCCTCTCCTGCTTTTCCCTCCTACGGGAGCAACACTGTGTTCATGGCCATTGTACGTGACGGGGAAGGAGTGGCCACTGTACGCCCTTCAGTTGCCTCCCAAAGGGCGGATAGGCCCACGGCTACGGCCGCCGTATGTACCTGGGTAGATAGACCCAAGGCTACGGCCTCAGGACATACTGGAAAGGGTGCGGACTCCGTGTACCCTTCTCTTGCCTTTTCCTCTTCGGGAGTGGCACCGCCAGCACGGCCATTGTATGTGTGGGGGAAGAAGCGGCCACTGTACGCCCTTCAGCTGCAAGCCCTAAGAGTCACGCAACCATGCTCACGGCCATTGTACGTGACGGGGAAGGAGCGGCCATTGTACGTGACGGGGAAGGAGCGGCCACTGTACGCCCTTCACTCGTGATTCCAAAGGCCCTCCTGACGCAGGAAGTCCCTTGCGCGGCCGACCCCTTTCCTCTCGGCTGCGTGGGAAACCCTTTGTCCCCTTCCGGGAGTGTTGCCCCGGAGGTGCTGCCAGAGTGGTGGCGTGGCCCGATACAGGTCATACCACCTACCCTTGGGAAATCCCTGCCCCTGCTGGACACCAGACGGAGACGGCGCCGCAGCTCACTCCTGTCAGTGCCTCCCCTTACAGGCGACCACAGTCCCAGGACCCCCAGGCCCGACCAGCAGCCCCCAGGTCTGGACAACCCAGGCTCCCTCTCTACACGGTGCCAGAGGCGACAGGCCCGCCTCCTACAGCTGTTTGGCCCCAGTCCCGTGGGCCACCTCTCAGGTCGAGGCTCCCAGACAGGAGGGCCTCCCTGCACCCCACCGACAAGGCTACAGTATGAAGGCCTCCTCCCAGGTCGAGGCCCCCAGACAGGAGGGCCTCCCTGCACTCCACCAACGACCAGGACCCGGGCAGTGTATTGCCCCCTGCAGGAAGGCTCCCCGTAGGGCCTTCCCCTCACTCCCGGATGCCGTAGTGAATTATACCCAGGAAACACGGCTAAAATAGTGACATTAACACCTCTTGTATCGTGAACAGTCGAGACGGGAATATAACAGTGAGTAGTGACAAAGTGAGGGGTAGAACAATACCAGTGACAAAGTTACCAATAACCTACTAAGGCCCGATACCCGGCAGAATAGGAAATAGCCTAAATCCAAGACAAACTAACTTATAGAAATCATGGACCAAGACTAGGGTGCGTGGGAGAATTAAAAGTCTATGAATAAGTGTCGTCGCGACTAAGTGACTCCATCAAGTGTCGCGACCCACACCCTATCCAGTTATAGTAATATTCACCCCACTAACTCTTGGCCCTGTCTACCCCTAGTGCGTCGGACTCAAATGATATAATACTAATTCTGCCTATACACGAAATACGGGTATCATGATATTGTAATTAATTACCTAAGTAAAATGCCTGCCGCCGGACCACCCACCCCGCCACCCCCCACCCCATCACCGGGCCACCACCACCCCACCATCCCAGGAAGAGACAACGGGGGGGCTAATGACCCAGGGCAACAGGGTCACCCACCCACCACTGACCTGTGCCCCTTTTCCCCGCAACTGCCCCGACACCATATGAACCAGGATCGGAAACAACCTCGCAGGCGGGACAACCATCGACAACAGTGGGGTTGGACTGAACAAGAGTCAGTCCCTAGTAACGTTATGGCGATGGCCATAGTTACACCCCTCAAGGGCAGGAGGCCCTTCAGTGAGCCACGAGGTGTCCCTACCTCTGCCACATCCAGGGCAAGAGGCCCTACAGTGTGCCACGAGGGAGCAATACCCTCCACCACAACTAGGAAAGGAGGCCCTTCAGTGTGCCACGAGGCTCCAGCACTCTCCGCCACGTCTAGGGCAGGAAGCCCTTCAGTGAGCCACGAGGTGTCCATGTCCACCACGTCTAGGGCAAGAAGCCCTTTGGTGCACCACGAGGGGCCAGTACCCTCTGCCACATCCCGGGCAGGAGGCCCTACAGTGTGCCACGAGGGGCCGGTACCTTCCGCCACATCCAGGGCAGGAGGCCCTACAGTGTGCCACGAGGGGACAGTACCCTCCGCCACATCCAGGGCAGGAGGCCCTACAGTGCGCCACGAGGGGTCTATACCCTCCGCCACACCCCGGGCAAGAGGCCCTTTAGTGTGCCACGAGGTTCCAGTATCCTCCGCCACTCCAAGGGCAGGAGGCCCTAGTAGAAAGAAAAAAGTGGGTCCCAGGGTAAAGCAACCTGGAGCCACGGCTGTGACAGAGACAGGAGAGAGAGTCGCCTCTGTGCTTCCCTCCCTGTATATAGGAGAGGACACGGTCTCTGTGTGCACTCCACCTTCCGCGTTCCCCTGTGGGAATAGCTTGACACCACCCGGGAGAGTTGCCCCGAAGGTGTCACCAGAGTGGAGGCAAAGTCCGAGACCGGACCTGCCTCCCACTCCTGGGAGATCTCTGTCTTCCTCAGGCACCAGCAGGAGACGAGGCCGCAGCCCAACCCTGACGGCGCGTCCCCTGGCAGACCACTGCAGCCCCAGGACCCCCAGGTGAGCCCAGCAGACTACAGGCGAGGGTAACTCTGACCCCCTCACCCCGCGGAGTCACCGACGCAAGACCCGCCTCCTTCAACTGTTTGGCCCCAGCCCCGAGGGCCACCTCTCAGGTCGAGGCCCCCAGACAGGCGGGCCTCCCTGCACCCCACCGACGAGACCCTGAGGTAAGGGTCTACCTTCAGGTCGAGGCCCCCAGACAGGAAGGCCTCCCTGCAACTCACCGACGGACCGGACCCGGGCAGTGACTCCCCTGCGGGTAGTGTGTTGCCCGCCACAGGCAGAGTCCCCCTGAGGTCCTCCCCCTCGAACAGAGTGACAGTGAATTAACCCAGGAAACACGGGTAAATCAGTGACGCCCCTTAGACCTAAGTAAAACCCGAGAAAGAGGAACAGTGAACAGTGACAGAGTGTGATCCATATGAAACCAGCGGCTGATGTTATTTAACCCATTAAACTCACATGTCCCTTAAAGGAAAGTAATTCAATAATAATAAGTAAAGTACTATCACCCTCCCAGAATAAAGGAACTTCCCGTAAGTGTGAATGACAATCAGGGTGCGCCCGAGAACCAAAACCTGTGAAGAGTGTCACTGCGGCTAGTTAACTGAGTCGAGTGTCATGATCCGCACCCTGACTTCCTTATAGTAATATTCCTCCCCCAGACCCTTAATCTTGTGTAGTCCCCTTGCTACTGTGAATATAGATATTTTGGGTTTAAATGAAAGACGGTCATCCACACTTATAGAACCAAAGCCATGGTTATATGTGTATCATATCGTGTGTTAAGTACAGTTGTATCTCGTGTCATCCCAACCTAACTCTGTGTCCCTGTATCCTATATCCTAAATATCACTCTGTATCATATTGTAATGGTTTTAGAATTAAGGCAATAGATGTAGTAGGGTATACTGCCTAGTTTTTATGTCCTGTTCCTTTGTTGGTGCTTTACTTCCGGTCCGGAAAGAGGACCCCACTCAGTCACTAGTGTTTTTAGGGCGAGGAGTCGACCTAAAAACACTCAGCATAACACTGGTGGCAAGCGGTGGTTCTGGATCCGAGTAAAAGTACGGAGGAACAAAAAAGGAAACTTGCACAATGGCAGCCAAACTGCACATTCAATTGCCAAAATTCAACCCGGACCAATGTGACATTGATGTATATTTGGATATGATCAAACCCCTCTTAGACATAGGGTTTGACTCGGATAAGGAGAAAATTGCTGTCACATTACCTAACCTGGGAAAAATTATCACCAATGTCACACCAAAAGTAGTCCCAGAACTGTCATGGGACCAGTTTTCACAAATTGTGAAACAAGCTTTTATGCCTTGCATGGGCAGAGTTGTCGCTCTCTCACAGCTCGACGCCCTCACCTACGACGGTAACCTGGACGACACTTTCGTCCAGGCTCGGCGCCTTGTCAGCGCTGCTTATCGCGAAGCAGAAATGAATACTCGGGATACTCACACATTCAATGCTCTGCTGAGGATTCTCCCTAGCACAGTCATGGAGCATTTCTCTATCTATGATCCCTCAGGGAACATGGATCAGGACCTGCAACTCGTCAGACGTCTGCTCGCCGCCCGTCCCACACCACAACCCCTTCACGCAGTAACAAGATTTCCCACAAATCACAACCCCCCACCAAAACCTAAGCCGCCGCCTCACCAGCCGCCTACAGAGCCGCCTCCCACAGTACCCAGAGCTTACCCACAAAAGAAGCGCCCAAACCCCAGGGAATAAGGCAATCTAATTACCATAAACCCTTGGGAATTCACGGCCTGCAGTTGCACCTGCCCCCTGCACGACATAAGGGAGCAACTCAAGGCAAGCAGGCGCAAAAATCTCCACCAAGGGCGTAAGAAAGTCTTCTCGCTTGACGACGACGCCCAGGAGGACGACTCACCACCACTGCTCTACCAAGGACCGGACGACGACGAACATGACGATCTCACCCATCCTCAGCAGATGGATTTTTAGGCCCCCCCCCGCACCTCCCCACAGTGGCAGGGGCCACCTCACACAACTACAGACCCCAAGTCTACAACAAGATTTGGCTGAACAGGGTCAAGGCAAGATTACTAGTGGATACGGGAGCAGCCAGGTCTTGCCTCTACTCCCATTTCTACTCCCGCCACACCTCAGCATTCGGCCTACTCCTCCCCACTTCAGCCAACCTTGTAGACGCGGGGGATGGTCCCCTACCCACCCGTGGGGAAACCCAGGCCCTACAAACCAGCACTCACCAACGAGTCTCCACCAACCACCCATTCATCATATTTGATTCTTCATGTAGTCAATATGATGGATACCTTGGGCTGGACCTCCTTCAGAAACTCCACGCGACCATCGATTGTTATCAACGTCGCCTCCACTTCAGTCCAGCCCCCCCCAACCAAGCATCCATCAAAAAGGAAAAAAAAACGGAGGAAAAACAACACCACCACCCCCACACCACCCACACACACACCACCCTACAACACTCACCCGCCCCAACCCACCTGTACATGTAACCCAACCCCAGCCTCACTCAATGCCTCACTTCATCCCCCTCCAACCCCATCTCCCATTCCACCCTTGCTACCCTCCTCTCCCTCATTCCCTGCCACTATTGCTTCCACCATTACCATTCCACCTCACCACGAAGCTTGGGTGACACTCACCAGACCCTCAGGCACATCAGTCCTTTTTTCACCAACCGTCCCCACCGGACCCCTATCATCCTGTTTAGTTTCCCCTACTTTCCTTCCCCCCCACACCCACCAAATCCGTATCGCAAACCTCGCCACAACACCTTAACTCTGCCTCGAGGACTCATCATTGGTGATACAGAAGAGGCAGAACCATGCTCAACACCACCCCCCAATCACCCCACTCTCCCCAAGATACCATCACATCTATCCCCTTCCCAATCAAACAGCCTCCACCAACTACTCCTGGACTTTCAGGACTTATTCTCCGCCGGCCTGACCGATCTTGGCCATACCACCTATCTCAGCCACGAGATTCACACTACCGGACCTCCCATTCGCCAACCATCACGCCGAAAAAAAAAAAAAAACAGCGGGCAGAAGAAGACCGGCAGGTCCAGGAAATGCTCAATGCCGGTGTCATCTCAAACTCCACTAGCCCATGGTCCTCATCTGTAGTACTCGTGTGAAAAAAGGACGGAACCATGCGTTTTTGCTTCGATTACCGCAGAGTGAACGACTTTACAATCAAAGACGCTACACCACTACCCAGGATCGACGACTCTCTAGACTCCCTCCATGGATCGACATGGTTCTCTACCCTAGACCTGCAATCAGGCTACTGGCAGGTTCCAGTCCACCCCGATGACAAACACAAAACCGCCTTCTCAACATCAAACGGGAAGCACTATGAATTTAACGTCCTTCCCTTCGGACTCTGCAACGCCCCCGCCACGTTCTCCCGCCTCATGGAATCTGTTCTGAGCGGACTCACCTGGGAAACCTGTTTGGCTTACCTCGATGACGTCATTGTTTTCAGCCACACCTGGGCCGACCACCTCCACCGCCTTAAACAGGTATTCCAGCGTATACGCCAGGCCGGGCTGAAGCTCAATCCCACAAAATGTGTTTTAGCTGAACGATCAGTCTCCTTCCTCGGACACTTGATCAATGCAGAGGGCATCTCTCCCGACCCCGACAAGCTACGTGCAATCGCCGACATTCTCCCAACCCGCGATGTGCACGAAACCAGAGCCTTCCTAGGGTTAACCTCCTATCACCGGCGTCTCGTGAAAGGTTTTGCAGACATCGCCAAACCCTTGCACGACCTTACCAAGAAAGGAGAACCTTTCGTCTGGACAGAACCCAGAAACAATGCAGTCACCACCCTCAAAGCCAAACTGACCTCCGCCCCAGTCGTCGCCTTCCCAGACTACAACCTGCCCTTCCGTCTGTATACCGACGTCTCACTCCTCGCCATAGGGGCGGTCCTTGCCCAGGTCCAAGACGGCCATGAGCACATCATCGCCTGTGCCAGCCGCACCTTAAACCCTGCAGAAAGAAATTACGCAGCCACCAAACGTGAATGCCTAGGAATTATCTGGTCACTCGATTACTTCCGCTCGTACATCTCAGGCACCCATGTGATTATCATTACTGATCACCAATCCCTACAGTGGTTGCGCCAATCCAATATCACCAACGCACAACTCATACGATGGCAAGAAACTCTCGAGGAATACGACTTTGAAATATCGTACCGTCCAGGCAAGCTCCACACAAACGCCGACGCCCTATCCCGATTACCCATCAACGCCATCTCAGCAGAACCGGACCTTATCCAAATGTGGCAAGATAAGCAACGCCCTACCTGGATCCCGCCAAACATTTTCAACAAACTCCATCTGCACGGCGAACACCTGTTCGACCCCAACGGCCACATCGTCCTAAGCCCTACCACTGCCCACGACACCATGCTGCACCTTCACGCCAACAATGGCATTCACCTGGGCACTAAGAAACTCATTCAAGTGTTCAATGACATGTATTGGACACCAAACCCCTCCACCATCGCCAAGGACATTATACAATCCTGCCGCGCTTGTGCTTTAGGGAAAGACATCACCCGCACACCAGGCCCCTCAGGAAAACTAACAGCAACAAAACCCTGGCAACTACTTTCCCTCGACGTCGTCGGACCCCTCACGCCCAAAACAGGATATAAATACATAATCATCTTCGTAGACGTCTATTCCAAATTCATAATAGCATGCCCCGCAAAAGATCACAGTGCAGTATCCGTCGCAGATGCTTTAACTCGCCACGTATTCCCATATTTTGTCATTCCCCAGGCCTTGCACTCCGACAATGCACCAGAATTCACAGGAAAAGTCTGGCAAGAATTAGCAAAAATATTCGGATTCCACATCTCCCATTCATCCCCCTACTGGCCCCAAGGCAACAGCATTTGTGAAAGAAGTCATCGCTCCCTCCTCAATCAGGTCCGCACTCGCATCATGCAAACAGGAAATGAAGATTGGCCTGCCCATGTCAAAATTGTACAATGGGCCCTAAACACATGCCCACGAGAAGCCACTCACCCCACCCTCCACTACAGACCCTCTCCACCACCTCAAACGCCGCCTCCACCACCTGCAAACACGACAGGACCTTACGCCCGACACCAACCACACCAACCCTTACAAACCTGGCCAATCCGTTGTCGTGGCACAACTCCCTACCCCAAATAATATCTCACCCCGATTCATCGGCCCCTTCACCATAACCCGAGTCCCCAACCCCTATCAAGTAATCATAAATCAGCAAGGCCAACAACGCACGTATCGGAATCGCCATGTGCGACCCTTCCACCCACCCAACAATGACCACCCCCACACCCGCGTGCCCCGCACCTCTTCCCGCACACCTGGCCACACCGACACTTCCGAGAATTACCCCTCAAACTCCTACTCCTACTACTTCTCACCCCCACCCAGCACCTCACCTACAACCACACCACCCCCCATCACACCTGATCCCGACTCACCACATCCACCGACCCCATCGCCATCCCCGCCCAACACCACCACCCACTCACCGCCTCCCACACCTCTCTCTACCACCCATCCCCCTACCACCTCCCACACCACGTCGCCCCCACCACCTGCCTCACCACCGCCGCCTCAAGCCGCCACCTCCTCACACCGCACTTCTCAACCCCCTGCCACCTGCACTCGCACTGCTCCCCTACCTACCCCATCAAACACTCTCCCCCTCCCCCACGACCATGCCCACTATACGCGCCACACCGCACTGCCACCTGCCTCACCTCCCAACAGCCGCACACCCTCACCACCACCACGTGCACAACCACCCTCACCACCCGCACCCACACTCACCACCACCACTACCAGATCTGGTTGCCTTTCACACCCACCATCCAGATACACCCCAACACCACCCCCCAGTGCACGCCCAGCCCGCCACCCACCACCACAAACCCCCCCTCCCCCAAACACCTCCCCCATCACCCTCCCTCTCCACCAAGCACGATGGAAAACCCCCAAACCCCAATTCCCTAAAGTGCAATGCTCCTCCCACAGACCCATTCCCTATAAAAGCACCTACCCCCCATCACTCTCCAGCATACAGCTACTGTCCTCACACCAGGCAACAACCACCACGATGAGGATCACCCGAATCCACTGGCTACCTTACGACCAGCCACCCATCAAGATCTGACAGACACCCCAGCTTCTCTGCCTCCTACGCCAGACAAACCGCCCATCCCCCGTTCGTCTCTCTTTCAACCCCACCCGAGAACCAAACACCATAACCCACCACTGGACAAACCTCCTGCAACACCTCACCCCAGCCCACAAGACGTTCACCTCCACCACCTACTGTACCACCTGCAGTCACGAGGTCGTGACTTTTTCAACGACGACGGTGGTAAAATGCCCGCCGCTGGACCACCCACCCCGCCACCACCACCCCACCACCCCAGGAAGAGACAATGGGGGGGCTAATGACCCAGGGCAACAGGGTCACCCACCCACCACTGACCTGTGCCCCTTTTCCCCGCAACTGCCCCGACACCAGGTGAACCAGGATCGGAAACAACTTCGCAGGCGGGACAACCATTGACAGCAGTGGGGTGGGACTGAACAAGAGTCAGTCCCTAGTAACGTTTTGGCGATGGCCATAGTTACACCCCTCAAGGGCAGGAGGCCCTTCAGTGAGCCACGAGGTGTCCCTACCTCTGTCACGTCCAGGGCAAGAGGCCCTACAGTGTGCCACGAGGGAGCAATACCCTCCACCAAAACTAGGGCAGGAGGCCCTTCAGTGTGCCACGAGGCTCCAGCACTCTCCGCCACGTCTAGGGCAGGAAGCCCTTCAGTGAGCCACAAGGTGTCCGTGTCCTCCGCCATGTCTAGGGCAAGAAGCCCTTTGGTGCACCACGAGGGGCCAGTACCCTCTGCCACATCCCGGGCAGGAGGCCCTACAGTGTGCCACGAGGGAGCAATACCCTCTGCCACATCCATGGCAGGAGGCCCTATAGTGCACCACGAGGGGCCAGTACCCTCTGCCACATCCCGGGCAGGAGGCCCTACAGTGTGCCACGAGGGAGCAATACCCTCTGCCACATCCAGGGCAGGAGGCCCTACAGTGTGCCACGAGGGAGCAATACCCTCTGCCACATCCAGGGCAGGAGGCCCTACAGTGTGCCACAAGGGGCCAGTACCCTCCGCCACATCCAGAGCAGGGGGCCCTACAGTGCGCCACGAGGGGTCTATACCCTCCGCCACACCCGGGCAAGAGGCCTTTTAGTGCGCCACAAGGTTCCAGTATCCTCTGCCACTCCAAGGGCAGGAGGCCCTAGTAGAAAGCGAAAAGTGGGTCCAAGGGTAAAGCAACCTGGAGCCACGGCTGTGACAGAGACAGGAGAGAGAGTTGCCTCTGTGCTTCCCTCCCTGTATGTAGGAGAGGACACGGTCTCCGTGTGCACTCCACCTTCCGCGTTCCCCTGTGGGAATAGCTTGATACCACCCGGGGAGAGTTGCCCCGAAGGTGTCACCAGAGTGGAGGCAAAGTCCGAGACCGGACCTGCCTCCGACTCCTGGGAGATCTCTGTCTTCCTCAGGCACCAGCAGGAGACGAGGCCGCAGCCCAACCCTGACGGCGCATCCCCTGGCAGACCACCGCAGCCCCGGGACCCCCAGGTGAGCCCAGCAGACTACAGGCGAGGGTAACTCTGACCCCCTCACCCCGCGAAGCCATCGACGCCAGACCCGCCTCCTCCAACTGTTTGGCCCCAGCCCCGAGGGCCACCTCTCAGGTCGAGGCCCCCAGACAGGCGGGCCTCCCTGCACCCCACCGACGAGACCCTGAGGTAAGGGTCTACCTTCAGGTTGAGGCCCCCAGACAGGAGGGCCTCCCTGCAACTCACCGACGGACCGGACCCGGGCAGTGACTCCCCTGCGGGTAGTGTGTTGCCCGCCACAGGCAGAGTCCCCCTGAGGTCCTCCCCCTCGAACAGAGTGACGGAGTGAATTAACCCAGGAAACACGGGTAAATCAGTGACGCCCCTTAGACCTAAGTAAAACCCGAGAAAGAGGAACAGTGAACAGTGACAGAGTGACAGAGTGTGATCCATATGAAACCAACGGCTGATGTTATTTAACCCAACAAACTCACATGTCCCTTAAATGAAAGTAATTCAATAATAATAAGTAATGTACTATCACCCTCCCAGAATAAAGGAACTTCCCGTAAGTGTGAATGACAATCAGGGTGCGCCCGAGAACCAAAACCTGTGAAGAGTGTCGCCGTGGCTAGTTAACTGAGTCAAGTGTCATGATCCGCACCCTGACTTCCTTATAGTAATATTCCTCCCCCAGACTCTTAATCTTGTGTATTCCCCTTGCTGCTGTGAATATAGATATTTTGGGTTTAAATGAAAGACGGTCATCCACACTTACAGAACCAAAGCCATGGTTATATGTGTATCATATCGTGTGTTGAGTACAGTTGTATCTCGTGTCATCCCAACCTAACTCTGTGTCCCTGTATTCTATATCCTAAATATCACTCTGTATCATCGTTATGCTTAGTGTTTTTAGGTCGACTCCTCGCCCTAAAAACACTAGCGACTGAGCGGGGTCCTCTTTCCGGACCAGAAGTAAAGCACCAACAAAGGAACAGGACATAAAAACTAGGCAGTATACCTTAACACATCTATTACTTTAATTCTAAAACCGTTACAATATGATAACTACAGAGTGATATTTAGGATATAGGATACAGAGACACAGAGTTAGGTTGGGATGACACGAGATACAACTGTACTCAACACACAATATGATCACATATAACAATGGCTTGTGGTTCTATAAGTGGGGGTGATTGTCTTTCATTAAAACCCAAAATATCTATACTCACAGTAGCAAAAGGAATACACAAGGCTAAGAGTCTGGGGGAGGAATATTACTATAAGAAAGGCAGGGTGCGGATCATGACACTCGACTCAGTTAACTAGACGCGGCGACACTCTCCTTGGGGTTTTGGGTTTCCCGCGCACCTGGCTGCCGTTCACACTTACGGGAAACTCCTTTATTCTGGGAGGGCGATAATACTTTACTTACTATTGTTGAATTACTTTCCTTTAAGGGACATGTGAGTTTATTGGGATTAATAACACTTAACTGTTGATTTCATATGGATCACACTATGTCACTCTGTCACTGTTCCTGTTCCTCTTTCTCGGGTTTACTCAGGTATAAGGGGCGTCACTGATCTACCCGTTTTTCCTGGGTTAATTCACTCTGTCACTCTGGTCGAGGGGGAGGACCTCAGGGGACTCTACCCGTGGCGGGCAACATACTACCCGCAGGGGAGTCACTACCCGGGTCCGGTCCGTCGGTGAGTTGCAGGGAGGCCCTTCTATCTGGGGCCTCGACCTGGGGGTAGACCCTTATCTCAGGGTCTCGTCGGTGGGGTGCAGGGAGGCCCGCCTGTCTGGGGGCCTCGACCTGGGAGGTGGCCCTCGGGGCTGGGGCCAAACAGTTGGAGGAGGCGGGTCTGGCGTCGGAGGCTCCGCAGGGTTAGGGGGCCAGTGTTACTCTCACTTGTAAGCTGCTGGGCTCGCCTGGGGGTCCTGGGGCTGCGGAGGTCTGCCAGGGGATGCGCTGTCAGGGTTGGGCTGCGGCCTCATCTCCTGCTGGTGCCTGGAGAAGACAAGAATCTCCCAGGAGTAGGAGGCAGGTCCGGACTTGGACTTTGCCTCCACTCTGGTGACACCTTCGGGGCAACTCTCCCGAGTGGTGTCCAGCTATTCCCGCAGGGGAACGCTGAAGGTGGAGTGCACACGGAGACCGTGTCCTCTCCTATATACAGGGAGGGTAGCACGGAGGCGACTCTCTCTCCTGTCTCTGTCACAGCCGTGGCTCCAGGTTGCTTTACCCTGGGACCCACTTTTCGCTTTCTACTAGGGCCTCTTGCCCTTGGAGTGGCAGAGGGTACTGGCCCCTCGTGGCTCACTATAGGGCCTCCTGCCCTGGATGTGGCAGGGTATTTCTCCCTCGTGGCTCACTGTGTGTGTGGCAGAGGGTACTGGCCCCTCGTGGCTCACTATTGGGCCTCCTGCCCTGTATGTGGCAGAGGGAATTGCTCTCTCGTGGCTCACTGGGTATGTGGCAGAGGGTGTTGTTCCCTCGTGGCTCACTGTGTATGTGGCAGAGGGTACTGGCCCCTCGTGGCTCACTATTGGGCCTCCTGCCCTGTATGTGGCAGAGGGTATTTCTCCCTCGTGGCTCACTGGGTATATGGCAGAGGGTATTTCTCCTTCGTGGCTCACTGGGTATGTGGCAGAGGGTGTTGTTCCCTCGTGGCTCACTGGGTATGTGGCAGAGGGTATTGCTCCCTCGTGGCTCACTATAGGGCCTCTTACCCTGGACGTGGCAGAGGTGGGGACACCTCGTGGCTCATTGAAGGGCCTCCTGCCCTTGAGGGGTGTAACTATGGCCGTCACCAAAAAGTTACTAGGGACTGATTCTTGCTCAGTCCCACCCCACTGCTGTCGATGGTTAGCCCGCCTGTGAGGTTGTCTCCAATCCTGGCTCACCTGGTGTCGGGGCAGTTGCGGGGAAAAGGGGCACAGGTCAGTGGTGGTTGGGTGACCCTCTTGCCCTGGTTCATTAGCCCCCCCATTGTCCCTTCCTGGGGTGGTGGGGTGGTGGTGGCCCAGTGGTGGGGTGGGGGGTGGCGGGGTGGGTGGTACGGCGGCGGGCATTTTAATCATATTGTAACTGGTTTAGAATTAAGGCAATAGATGTGTTAAGGTATACTGCCTGGTTTTTATGTCCTGTTCCTTTGTTGGTGCTTTACTTCCGGTCCGGAAAGAGGACCCCGCTCAGTCGCTAGTGTTTTTAGGGCGAGGAGTCGACCTAAAAACACTCAGCATAACACTAAGCGTAAATGAAGAATACTGTCTCAAGTGTAACTGTCAACCTTGGTGTTAAAGGCTAACTCTGTGTCCCTGTCTACTGTATATCCAATACCTCTCTCTTTTATATTGTAACGGTGTAGGAATTAAGGTGTACTGCCTGGTTTTTATGTCCTGTTCCTTTGTTGGTGCTTTACTTCCGGTCCGGAAAGAGGACCCCGCTCAGTCGCTGGTGTTCTTAGGACGAGAAGTCGGACTAAAAACCCCCAGCATAACACAAACAATGGCAAACAGTGACGGGTTATTGAAGTTTGTATATCAGTGGAAC
Organism: Coenobita brevimanus; assembly: GCF_032717465.1. NCBI lineage: Eukaryota > Metazoa > Arthropoda > Malacostraca > Decapoda > Coenobitidae > Coenobita > Coenobita brevimanus. The sequence continues at coordinate 50,651,618 of NC_137054.1, read as the reverse complement.
TTGAGAAGAGTGTGAAGTGTATTAAGTGTAATTACTGTCAGTGAAGATTATTTTCAGTACTTGTGTAATAAGTGAAGAGTTAGTAAGCATTAAGTGTACTAACTGTGAAGGGTTGTTAAACATTAAGAGTAACTGCAATCAGTAAAGTGTGTATAGCTCCAGTGCTTGTGAGTACAGTGAAATTGAAAAGCATTAAGTGGAATTATTTGGAAAATAAAGACAGTGAACTTTATGGAGCCAGTGTTTATTTTCGCCTCAGCTGATCTTGTGAACTGCACACCTAAAGGCTGACCATAAGAAGAACAACTCACTGGGCAACGTCCTTCCTGTACTGTACTACTGCTGTTGGAGCCTGTGACAGTGTGGGGATTGGGACGTAACACTGGTGTCAGGAGTGTCGGATTATTATTTCAGGGCTGCAGTGAGTCTAACCTTCGACATGGAAGCGGAAGGTGTGAAAACAAGGTCTAGAGCTGGACAGGAGGAGGAAATTCCCCTGGAGACAATCGTGAAGCTAATACAGGCACAGAGTGATAAACTAGAGGCACAAAGTAATGGACAGTAAAAACTCCAAGCACAGTTACAAGCACAAAGGTGCCCAACTACAGGCAGCACAGAATGCAGGACAGAAAAAGCTCGAAGAACAATTGCAGGCACAGACGAAATAAATCAAAGAACAATTGCAGGAACAGAACGAAGAACAGAAAGAACGATATGAACAGCTTCAGGAGGCACTACAGGAGCAACAGAGGGAATTACAGCAGAGAATGAAAGGACAGCTAGATGCTTTCATGGGGGAAATGAAGGAAGAACAGGAACAATTGAAGGAGGAGGTAAACACTGAGCTACAGCAACAGAAGTATGAGGTAAGAAATAATGTGACAGAGTGTCAACAGCATGTAGACGAACAACTGAAGACAATTAGTGAGGAAATAGTGACAGGGTGCAAACAACATGTGGACAACCAGCTGAAGATGAGTGAGGGAATATAGTGATGGAGTGCAGGCAGCATGTAGATAACCAGTTGAAGCATGTAGTCGACCATGTGAAAATAATTTGTGAGAAAATTGAGGCCGTGGAGAAATATTGCACTGCTGAGCCTCAGGTTAGTGTACAGGGAGCATATGAAGGGAATGGACAGTGTATGGTGAATCTTGACGGATCCCAGGCGTCTAAAGGTAGCATTACGGGGTTGAATAATCAGAGTGCAGAAATTTTAAGTCCTGGCCTTAATTATGATGCCCCAGTTTTTAGGCCCCAGACTAGTGAAGTGCATGGCTATAATGGGGATTCAGTTAAGAAGAAACCTCAAGAGTGTGATGGTAGTGTATCTTGGGAAGCTTACCGTGCACAGTTTGAGTTACTTGCGGATCAGAATGGTTGGGATGATAAGAGGAAGGGTGCAGAAGACCCACCACTGAAGAAATGCAAGAGAACCTTGATGAATAGTGTGCGAGAAGACAGAGAAACAGACAGCAAGGAGTGTAGTAGGAATGGGAATCATAGGAAGAAATGCAGCTGTACTGTAGTATTAGGGCCGGCGTCAGACGGAGAAGACCTGGGGAGGATGCAGATGGAGGATGCAGATTTACAGCCAGTGCTAGAGTGGCTGCAGCAGAGTACAGTGCGACCATGTTGGGAAGAAGTTTCCAGGTTGAGCCCTGCGACCAAGAGCTACTGGAGTCAGTGGGACCTTCTTCGCTTGACCAATGGACTACTGGAGCGTCAGTGGGAGACAGCCGATGGCCTCAACAAGTATTGGCAACTGGTGGTTCTGAAGAAGATGAGGTCAGAGATCTTGGATGAGTCCCATAACAAGATCACTAGTAGGCACCTGGGAGTGAAGAAAACTTTAAGCCGGCTGCAACAGAGGTTCTACTGGTTTGGCATGCGTCAGGATGTTGAAGAGTGGTGTTGGGCCTGTGATGTGTGCTATGGCAAGAAGGGACCCAAGAAACGTGGTTGTGCCTCTCTTCAGCTGTACCAAGTGGGTGCACCAATGGAAAGAGTCGCGGTGGACATTGTTGGACCTTTGTCCAACAATGTCCACCGCGACATTTCACAAAGTGGCCAGAAGCCTATGCCATCCCCGATCAAGAGGCTGCGACTGTTGCTCAGGTGTTGGTCGATCAGTTTTTCTGTCGTTTTGGGATGCCACAAGAGCTACATTCAGACCAGGGTAGACGCTTCGAGTCTGCTGTGTTCCATGAGTGTTGCAAGTTATTGGGGATCAAGAAGACCTAAGGCCACAGTTAGATGGGATAGTGGAGAACTTCAACTGGACCCTGGGACAAGAACTGGCCAAGTACTGCACTGATGGACAAACAGACTGGGACCAGAAATTACCTGCTTTGCTGATGGCATATCGGTCTGCATCCCACGAGTCTACTGGCCACACTCCTGCAAAATTGATGTTGGGCCAAGAGTTACGTTTACCTGTCGACTTGTTAATGAGAAGACCACCTGGTGAAGAGCTGCCTACAGACACCACCGGCTATGCGAAGCACCTTCAGGAAAAGCTGGCTGAGGTACATCATCAAGTGCAAGGAGCCCTCAAGTTTTCAGGAGAAGTGATGAAGTGCAAGTATGATGCCAAGGCAAGTGAAGTGAGCTTCAAGGATGGTGACCAAGTCTGGTTATACAATCCTCAGCGTAAGAAGGGACAGTCACCAAAGTTGCAGAGCCCATGGGACGGGCCTTACACTGTGTTGGACCGCCTATCAGACGTAACATATCGGATTCGGGGAGGCAGGAAGTCTCGCCCAAAGGTGGTACACGTGAATCGTCTGTGGCAGTACCATGGGCCAGGACAGTACAGCTGGGATGTCTCTGAGGAATTGTGCTCACCCGCAGCCGAGGATGTTGAGGACCAAGGAGCTGAAGTGCAAGAAGATGGTGACAGTTTCCCGAGGGAAGAAGTGAATCAAGAAGAGGACCAAGACCTTCCTGGAGGAGTGGACTATGTGGAGGAACAAGGACATCGTCGGAAGCGGCATAGAAGAAGACCTGATAAATTGAAAGATTATTTTGTGCATAGTTAGATGTTTCATTAGAATTAGGGTTTATGTTTATGGTTGTGTGTACTGTGTAGTTTTGTCGGGACGACAAAGAACTAGGGAGGGGGTAGTGTTATGAAGGGGGATTTGCCAGTTAGGTAGTCTCGTACCTTCGAGACGTTTCTGGTACTGTTAGTTTCGGTACGAGTCGTCAGAGTTGCCAGTTTGCCTGGTGTTTGTAAGCATAGATATTTCGTAAGTTATGCATTAATTTATTTTTGTGCTCTTTTTCTCTATAATGTTTTATTTAAGTGACTGCTTGTTAAATCATGCAGTTTAAGTTCGTATGGTAAATGATTTGGAGTGTTATGTAATGTAAGACAACTCTAGAATGTTTTGATGTCTCGTAGTTGGTAACTGTTGTTGCTAGGGGCTGATGCAAAAATGTCCTAGAATGTTGGAGAAGTAGAAGTTTCGAGAGTAATGCAAGCTTATATAAGATGGTGTAGAGACTATTACAAGTGGAGTCGGGTTTCAGGTCAGTTTGAGTGAAGTGCAGTCAGTTTGGTGTAGTGCAGTGTCAGTGAAGATTGTATACTTTTGGTACTTGTGCAAACAGTGGCAAACAGTGACGGGTTACTGAAGTTGTATATCAGTGGAACTTGAGAAGACAGTGAAGTGCATTAAGTGTAATTACTGTCAGTGAAGATTATTTTCAGTACTTGTGTAATAAGTGAAGAGTTAGCAAGCATTAAGTGTACTAACTGTGAAGGGTTGTTAAACATTAAGAGTAACTGCAATCAGTAAAGTGTGTATAGCTCCAGTGCTTGTGAGAACAGTGAAATTGAAAAGCATTAAGTGGAATTATTTGGAAAATAAAGACAGTGAACTTTATGGAGCCAGTGTTTATTTTCGCCTCAGCTGATCTTGTGTACTGCACACCTAAAGGCTGACCATAAGAAGAACAACTCACTGGGCAATGTCCTTCCTGTACTGTACTACTGCTGTTGGAGCCTGTGACAGTGTGGGGACTGGGACGTAACAATATCCTTCATTGTGCAGTGTCTCTCCAGCGTCCTCCGACTGGCTAGGATCCTGAGTGATACTCACGAACCAGTCAGGACCCTCTAGTTTATCCAGCACAGTTAATGGTAAATAGTGTGTCGTGTGTAACTCACACCCATATTGTACGAAGGTTATAATTTGGATAATATGCGTCTAAGGTTGTTGCCTATAGTTTTTATGTCCTGCTTTTCTCGTTGTGTATTCTAGCTCCGGTCTCGAAAGAGGACCCTGGCTATATCACGGGTGTTTCTAGGACGAGAAGTCACCCTTAAAACACCTAGCATAACTGTTACGCGGGGCGTTTTTAGCTCGACTTCTCTGGCCAAAAACGCTCGCAACTGAGTGGGGTCCTCTTTCCGGACCGGGAATAAAACACTCACAAAGGAACAGGGCATAAATACTAGGCAGTACACCTTAACACATCTATTAGTGTTATGCTGAGTGTTTTTAGGTCGACTCCTCGTCCTAAAAACACTAGCGACTGAGCGGGGTCCTCTTTCCGGACCGGAAGTAAAGCACCAACAGAGGAACAGGACATAAACTAGGCAGTATACCTTAACACATCTATTACCTTAATTCTAAAACCGTTACAATATAACACAGAGTGATATTTAAGATAAAGGATACAGGGACACAGAGTTAGACTTGGATAGCACAAAATACAGTTGCACTTAACACACGATTTGATACATGTATACCAATGTCTTTAGTTATTTATATGGAGATACCCGTATTTCATTTAAACCCAAAACATATATGCACTTGATAACAAGGGGAATAAACAAGGTTAAGAGTCCGTGGGGGGAATATTACTATAAAGAAGACAGGGTGTGGATCACGACACTCGACACAGTTACCTGGTCGCGGCGGCACTTAACACAGGCTTTTGATTCTCCCGCGCACCCTGATCTTCATTCACAATTACGGAAAGTTCATTTATTCTGGGGCAGGTGTAATTACTCTACTTTCTATGATTGGTGGTCTAAGTATTTTCTACTCTGCTGGGTATGTAATTCTTTTGGATTAATAACAATTGTCACTGGTTTTACATTAATCACACTCTGTCACTGTTCATTGTTCTTCTTCTCTGGCTCATTTTCGGTATAAGGGGCGTCACTTATTTACCCGTGTTTCCTGGGTTGTTACACTCTGTCGTCGGGCTGAGGAGAGGACCCCAGGGGGACTCTGCCTGTAACGGGCAACACACTACCCACAGGGGAGTCACTGCCCGGGTCCGGGCCGTCGGTGAGGTGCAGGGAGGCCCTCCTGTCTGGGGGCCTCGACCTGAAGGGAGGCCCTTACCTCGGGGCCTCGTTGGTGGGGTGCAGGGAGGCCCTCCTGTCTGGGGGCCTCAACCTGAGAGGTGGCCCTTGGGACTGGGGCCAAACAGCTGGAGGAGGCGGGCCTGGCATCGGTGGCTCCTCGGGGTGAGGGAGTCGGGGTTGCCCTCGCCTGTAGTCTGCTGGGCTTGCCTGGGGGTCCTGGGGGTGCGGTCGTCTGCCAGGGGACGCGCCGTCAGGGTTGGACTGTGGCCTCGTCTCCTGCTGGTGCCTGCGAAGGACAGAGATTTCCCAGGCGTGGGAGGCAGGTCCGGTCTCGGACTTTGCCACCACTCTGGCGACACCTCCGGGGCAACACTCCCGGGTGGTGATGAGCAGTTCCCACAGGGGAACGAGATAGGCTGAGTGTACACGGAGACCGTGTCCTCTCCTATATACAGGGAGGGAAGCACAGAGGCGACTCTCTCTCCTGGGTCTGTCACAGCCGTGGCTCCAGGTCTTTTCACCCTGGGACCCACTTCTAGCCGTCTGCTAGGGCCTCCTGACCTTGGAGTGGCTGAGGGTACTAACGCCTCAGTGCTCACTATTGGGCCTCTTGCCTGGGAAGTGGCTGAGGGCACTGACACCTCGGTGCACACTATTGGGCCTCCTCCTCTGGACGTGGCTGAGGGCACTGACACCTCGGTGCTCACTATAGGGCCTCTTGCCCTGGAAGTGGCTGAGGGCACTGACACCTCGGTGCACACTATTGGGCCTCCTGCCCTGGACGTGGCTGAGGGCACTGACACCTCGGTGCACACTATAGGGCCTCCTGCCCTGGACATGGCTGAGGGTACTGGCGCCTCGGTGCTCACTCTAGGCCATAGCCTTGGGCCTCCTGCCCTTGAGGGTGTAACTATGGCCGTCGCCAAAACGTTACTTGGGACTGAAACCTGTTCAGTCCCACCCCACTGCTGACGATGGTTGTCCCGCCTGCAAGGTCGTTGCCGATCTTTGTTCACCTGGTGTTGGGGCAGTTGCGGGGAAAAGGGGCGCAGGTCAGTAGTGGACGGGTGACCCTCTTGCCCTGGGTCACTAGCCCCCCCGTTGTGTCTTCCTGGGGTGGTGGTGTGGCGGTGGCCTGGTGGTGGGGTGGAGTGTGGCGGGGTGGGTGGTCCGGCGGCGGGCATTTTAATTAGCTTATTTCAATACACTGTTACAATACAAAGAGTTACAGGATATGATGGAGACAGGTTTACAGAGTTAGCTTCCCAGTAATATATATCACACACAGCACAGGCAGAGACTAGAGTTCTGTAATTGTATCTCGATAGTGAGTTGTAAGTTCCATATACCCGTATTGTGTTTATAGGCAAAATTAGTATTTAATAGTCTCGACCTGATGCACTATAGGTGGAGAGGGCCTGGGGTCGAGGGAGTGAATATTACTATAATTGATTAGAGCACGAGTCGCGACACTCGAAGTTATTTAGTCGCAGGGACACTTCACAGACTTTTGGCTTTTCCTCACGCTCAGGTTCTATGTCCGGGTTCACTAGTCTTTTCTGTTCTGCCTGGATATTTATTTCGCAGTGTGTTACTGATATTATTCTGGCTTCACTCTTTCACTGTCATTGTTCACTCCCGTCTCTGTGGTTTTCTATGACTCAAGAGATACACTTCAGTCACTGTTGGCCCTTGTTTCCTGGGCTTAGCACAAGAAGCGCCTGGGTGTGGGAGTGGGCTCTACTGGGGAGCCCTCCTGCAGGAGACAGTGGACTACCCGTAGGGGTGTCACTGCCCAGGGTTCCTTCGTCAGGGGGGCACAGGGAGGCTCTCCCATATGGGGGCCTCTACCTGAGAGGCCCTCGTGTTGGAGCCTCGTCGGTGGGGTGCAGGGAGGCCCTCTGGACTGGGGGCCTCGACCTGAAGGGCGGCCCTCGGGACTGGGGCCGATCAGCTGCAGGAGGTCCTGTTGCCTCTTCTTCCAGGCGGAGAGTCATGGGGGAGTAAAGCCCAAGTGGCCTGACTCTGGGGCCCGCCGGCCCGGTCTGGGAGCCTGGGTTCTGCAGTCGCCTTTAGGGAAGGGTGCCATCAGGGGCAGACTGCAGCACCTCTTCTTTCTGGCATCCGTCAGAGACCGGGACCGACCAGGTGTAGGCAGCAGGGCCAATACAGGGCCGAGCCACCACTCCAGTAGTAACTTGGGGGAACCACACCTGGGGGGAGTAAGAAAGAGGCGTCCCACACAGCCGAGAGGTGAAAGGCCGGCCGCACAAGGGACCTCCTTCTCCGGGAGGACCTCGGAGATCACAGATGAAGGATGTACTGTGGCCGATCGTTCCCCCACACGTACAGTGGCCGATATGGCGGCTCCATGATCTCCAAGGTCTACAGCTGAAGGGCGTACAGTGGTCGACCCTTCCCCCACACGTACAGTGGCCGATGTGGCGGTGCTGCTCCCGAAGGAGGAAGAGGCAGGTGAGGGGCGCACAGTGGCTACACCCTCCCCGGCATGTACAGTGGCCAATACCGCAGGTCTGCCTGCCCCACGGGAAATAACAGAAGGACGTACAGTGGCCGATCCTTCCCCCACACGTACAGTGGCCGATGTGGCGGTGTTACTCCCGTAGGAGGAAGAGGTAGTGGATGAGGGGCGTACAGTGGCCGAACCTTCCCCGATACGTACAGTGGCCGATATTGCGGTTCCACTCCTGCTTCCTTTTCCAACCGGAGTGTGCTCAACAGCTGACACTCCGGAGGTAGTACTCCCATAGGAGGAAGAGGTAGTGGATGAGGGGCGTACAGTGGCCGAACCCTCCCCGGCACGTACAGTGGCCGATATCGTGGTTCCACTCCTCCTCTCTCTGCCAGTCGGAGTGTGCTCAATAGCTGACACTCCAAGGCCTTTGCCAATCGGAGTGAGCTCAATAGCTGACACTCTGAGGCCTTGTCCAGATGTGGCTGTAGCTGAAGGGCATACAGTGGCCGAACCTTCCCCCACACATACAGTGGCCGATGTGGTGGCGCTACAGGGGGAAAACAACTGAGGGGCGTACAGTGGCCAAACCCTCCCCGGTATGTACTGAGGCTGTACCATGATGTTGCTTGTGACTGACTCTGGATCAGTCCCACCCCGAACCTGTTGAATGCTGTCCCGCCCGCAGGGTCGTGTCTTCCGCTGGCGTAGTTTCCGTCGGGGTGGTTGAGGGGTAGAGGGACTCAGGACAGTGGGGCACCAATGTCCTTCTTGCCCCGGGTTGATCTCTCGGTGACCCAGCCCTATGTGGTGTCCTCCTGGGGTGGTGGTGAGGTGGCAGCTTGGTGGTAGGGTGGGGGGTGGTGGGGTGGCTGGTCCGGCGGCGGCAGGTATTTCAATAACAAATATAATAAGAGAACAGATGTATTTTTCTTCAAATTTCCAACAAATAATATGGACATTGTTATGCAATGTTGCCTGAACCCGACTCCTCGGGTTCAGGTACGGTGCGGGCCTTGAGTTCTTTGTTCTCGACCAGGCCAGAGTTTGCAGACAAGGAGGGGAAACACCAACTGAGCAAAGGCACACATATATTAAATGCAGAACAGAATACACAGATTGGTACAATGATATACACCACAGTCCATGACCAAACCTAATCAATACAATACATTTACCGTTACAGAGAAATATAGTACACACTTACACATAATAATTCACGATACAATACACATATGACAGTTGCACTTAGTGTCTCACTAGAATATACACAGAGGGGGAAGACACAATAGAACCTTTAACACAGTCTATCTCGATATGCATAAATGCGCGTGACAGGGATGGGAATATTCTGTCATTCCATAACACATCTGCGTGATATAGATCCCACCACCACCACTGCCAGACGCCTCAATCCCGTTTGGGGTGGCCACAAACAAAGCGCCTCCACGTCACCCTGTCCCCCGCCATTTCACTGCCCTGCTCCCAACTCACACACCTCTCTCTCATACACCTCTCCACCCCATCCCTCCATCTCATCCTCGGCCTCCCCCTCCATCTTCCCCCCCTCCACCTCACTCACATACACGCTCTTCGTCAGTCTCTCACCCTCCATCCTCTCCACATGGCCAAACCACCTCAGTGTGTTCCTCATAACGCTTCCTATCACATCCACATCCACACCAAAATGCTCCTTTATATCCTCATTCGTCAGCCTGTCTCTCCATGTGACTCCACAGGCTCCTCTTAAATAATTCATTTCCACTGCTCCCACTCTTGACTTGTGTCCTTCCAACAATGTCCAAGCTTCACTTCCGTACGTTAGAGTTGGTATCACAATACTGTCATGTAGTAACTTTTTCACTTCCATGCTCACTTCCCTGTTTCTTATCACTGCTTTCAAAGAACCAGCAACCTTTTCTTCCCTGCTGTACAGCAGGGTGATATAGATGCAACTTTTTATTACCTATAACACATCCGCATGACATAGACGAGATACAGGCTGTCTTATGTTACACTCGCGTGATGTGGGATGTAGGGATATATCACTTATTACCTACTTGCGTGACATGGACGGAAGGTCACATTATTTCATTGTGTTCTCGCGTGACAGGCTCACGGAGTATTACCCTGGGCACACTTACTTTACATGGACAGGATATCACTATGGAGGCATATTGTATATAACTCGGGGGACAAAGGTACAACTCTGATATGTCTATGGGGTCAACTGTGTATTGCAGGGGGGTGGGGATGCACACATGAGGTGGCCAGGGACTAGCGCCTTTGTACCACTATTAGCTTTAATGTGAGTTCTTTACTGTGTTCACCGTTCACTGGGTGAGGGGGGGCAGGGGAATGTCATTAGGGACACTGGGAGGGATCTACTTGGCACAAGGTCATACTCTATCACACGAGGGGGGAGCACTGACGGGGGATATGACAATAGTCTAGGGTTCTTTTACTCACGGGGACAAACAGCCACAGGCAGTGGCCAGGCATAGGGGGCGGGCTGTCAGGAGTGTGCTCCCAGTGTGGGTCATCATTGGGATCACCAAGTGTCCTGAAGGGCGGAGGAGCAGCCATCAGGAGTAGGGTCAAACAGGGCTAGGAGGTGCGGGGCATGGCGTCTACCCTTTGTCGTGGTGGGTGTCCTAGGGGCAGACCTAGCCGAGTCTGGGCCAGGGGTCGGCTGTGGGACAGGCAGCACCCTCCCGGAGCTGCAGTCTCGCCTGGAGGAGGTGCCCGTCAGGGGATGACTGCGGTCCCCTGCGCTGGGAGGAGTCTGGTGCTATGGCGGGTGGCAGGGGCAGCTCATCGACACCGAGGGCTATGGTCTCACCTCGGGGAGGAGGCCATCAGGGGTGGTCTGCGGCCTCTCACCCCGGGGGAGTCCAGCAGTGGCTGTCACTGGCGAGGGCGGTGCTGCAGCAACAGGATGCATGACCTCGGGGTGGTCTCGCCCTGGTGTGTCTCTGGTGGGGTACCTGCGGGGGAGCAGTCTCCACACTCCATACGGGAGGGGAGGGGAGAGGCACGCCTTGCTCTGCCACAGGAGGGGCGGCCCGAGCAAGAGACACCACACTCAGCAGGAACCTCTGGGGTCATGGAGGGGGGAACGACTGGTGGCCTGCTCCCCAACTTAGTAGACCTGATGGTCCCTGCTGAAACTCCATGCCGGAGCACGAGAGGAGGCTCCGGGGGACGCTCCTTCGCCCAGGCAGATCCAGTGGGCACTGCCTGGGTTCCCACCTGGGTCAGCAGCCGAAGGAGATCCGATGGACACTCCTCCAGGCGACCACTCGTCCCAGGGACGACCAGAGGAGGAGGCCCGTAGGGTCTCCTGGCGGGCACCGTAGGTCCGGTGGACTCTGTCCTCCTGTCGTCGGGGGATGGTGCAGCTGGGAGATGACTGGTGGTCTGCTCTCCCGAGGTAGATCCGGTCGATGCTGCCCCTTGGCCCACTGCCCTCCTGGGGAGATCCAGCGAAGGTCGACTGTGAGACGTGCTGACGTGCTGGCTCCTGGAGGTGGGTGGCAGAGGGAGGAGAACCGGTGGTAACTCCTCCCACGGTAGATCCAGTGGACGCTACTGTGCCGCTGCTTCCCTTGGGTATCACAGGACATGAGAGTCCAGTGGAGTCCCCTCCTCTTCTAGAGGCTGATCCAGTGGACACGGCATCCAAGGGCCTGTTTAGGACTTGATGGTTGCAAGTCCCTTCTCGATTCTGGAGCGTGCTCTCTCCGTCGGAGAGTAGTGCACTCAAACTGAGTACTGCCTGGTGGTCCGGCTGCATGGAAGAGGGGCGTTGGATCACAGGGGAGATATGTCGTTCCTGCTTGGAGCGCAGAAAAACCTCCCCGTCGTCTCCTTGTGGGGTGGGGGACCCCTCCCTATGCCCTCCTCCTGGGGTGGTGGTGTCTGGCTTGCTCTGCCGAGCAGATATTTCAGCCATGTACTTAAGCTAAATCAAAATTTCTTTCTTGATGTCACATTGTGTTTATCAAAGAGATCTGAAAGCAACATTTCTGTGGCTGTCTTTTTGAGAAAACCTAGACAATACTTTTCACATCAATGGCTGTGTTGCGGTAATCTTCATGTATGCCAAACCTGACAGCCTGTCTCCTGACATAGTGCTCCTAAGGTATGTTTTTAAAATCCATGATTTTCCTTTTTTTTTTTTTTTCTAATGTTAGACATTGTTTTTCTCCTCCAAACAAGTCATGGTTGAACGAAATCTCTGGTGTAATAGCACGTATTCCTGTCAAAACATCGACCTCAGGGACTTGAGACAATAGGTTCATGAGGATAACGGCGGGGATTGGTCAATTAATTATCTATGAGTTGCTAAAGCGTGTGTTGTGATTTTATGGGCCTTGGTGTATGCTAAGTTGTGAAAGGAAATTGTCATAAGTACGTGATCCATGCTCAGTGGGTGTGAAAATCAACATGAGTCCCATTCACCACATTAAAGATTAGTCAACGCTGGCCCGAGACTATATAGCCAGAAAACCTCCCGAGTACAATAGTCAGGGTTACCAGAACAAAACAGTTTTCAGCAAGTTTTTATATCCATTTATTCACTTTTTATTTTTTCCAAAAAGGAGGTGCTTCCGCACCAGACACACCCTTCCCCCTGAACCCGTCAATGAGCTTTATTTGTGAACATGACTGTCCTTAAAATGCTGAATAGTCTTACTGTGGGCAGCCCAACACCCCCATAAGAAGCCTATGGAGGGGCAAACAGAGTGTGACTTGACTGGGTGACAGGGACATAAATCAGCCAAGGCCGCATGCCCCCTATGACCTGGAACTCGCCCATCGCCACCATAGCAGGAAAGAGACTACCTTCTGGGCAAGCCAACCACCGACAGGATCAGGGTGGAGCTCTTACTCTAGCTCCATTCAGCACCCCTGAGACGGCTGGTAGCCGCTCAACGCTCCTACAGGAGACGGCCTGCAGCCTCTCTGGAGGTAATCAGGAGACTGCCAGTAGCCACTCCTGCCTTCGTCAGGAGACGGCCAGAAGCCACTCTGAAGATGCCCTAAAAGAGGCGGCCGGTAGCCACTCGACCCTCCTACAGGAGACGGCCGATAGCTGCTCTGGAGGTAATCAGGAGATGGCCGGTAGCCACTCTGGAGGTAATCAAGAGATGGTCGGGAGCTGCTCTGAAAGTGCCCTGAAAGAGACGGCCGGTAGGCGCTCGACCCTCCTACAGAAGGCTAGAAGCCATTCTGGAGGTGTAGCTGCTCCGAACGTGCCCTAGAGATGGCCGGTAGCTGCTCGACCCTCCTACAGGAGACGGCCTGTAACCTCTCTGGAGGTAATCAGGAGACGGCTGGTAGCCGCCCTGAAGGTGCCCTCGAGTCGGCCTGTAGCTGCTCCCCTACACAGGCCATGGCCAGTAGCCAGGCCTTTGCGATGGCCAGTAAGCCATGCCCATAGAAGGCCACGGCCAGTAGCCGGGCCCTACGAGAGGAGACGGCTGGTAGCCGCTCCTCCGTCAGGTGCTGCCTCCCCTCCACGAGACTACTATCCAGAGGGAGGCCCCAGCCTGGAGGACTACTGGAAAAGCCCCTTGGCCACCACCGGGCTCTTCTCACTAGAGCTGGTCCCTGAGAGGCCTCGCCTGATGGACCCCGACGGAGGCCAATGCCACAGCCCACTCCTGATGGTGTCCTTGACCACTGGAGACTGCAGCCCACAGGACCTCCAGATTGCCCCCATGACCCCCGGGCGGGACATCTCTACACCCCGACGCCGGAGACCCTCATCCTCCATCAGGCGCCTGAGTGAATGATTCAGGCTTGGCCCCAGCCCAGAGGGCCAGACTCCAGCCCCGAGCCTTGAGAGCCTGGGGCCCTTCGTCACCCACAGCCCCGGACGAGAGAGGATGCCCCTATGCATGATCCCATGGCCCCTGAATACGGAGGCCCTCGGCAGAGCTCATCCCCATCAGTAGTCGGGCTGAGTCGTTCCCAACGCCCTTGTACCTGACCGCCACCACACTCAGTCCCGATAGTGAGTGACAGCGAAAGCACAGTGAAAGCAATACAGTGAAGCAAGGGCAGAACAGTGAATTATTAGAATACGGGAAGTCAGAAATAAAAGCTGTCAGTGTTAGTGTAAAAGAAAAGTGGAATAGATAAATTGACTGAGACAGTGAACACGGCCGGGCAGTGAATAAAGTGTCTGTCAGAGTGAACGTAATACCATTATAGTGACATTGCCTCACACTGAGATCAATCAGAGGCTCCCATTGCCATAGTAATAATTAATAACGTGATAGACAAACTAAGTAGACTGCCAACAGTGATAACAGTGCCGCGGCCTCAGTGAACGGAACTCCACCTGATAGATAAAGTCTGGACTTCCCCCGAGTGACAGTATTTGGTTTCACTTTCCTAGGACTCCTGATCTTAGTGCTATTCACTTTACCTGATCTTGTCTCAAATAGTATCCTGCGCAATACTAATACCCACAATCTAGACCTAAGGTTTATAATTGCTCAGAATAAATCCTCTTGACATCTACCCGTTCCACTTGTAGAATTTAGCAATCCACGTGTAAGGTTGTTGCCTTGAGTTTTTGTGTCCTGCCTCTCTCTTATTTGTCTAAGCTCCTGTCTAGAAAGAGAACCCAGCTACGCACTAGGCGTTAGAGGGACGGGAAGCCGACCCTAAAACACGTAGCATTACAGTCCTCAATGGAGATATGAAACATATGGGTGTTTAGACAACCAAATATTCTTTGAATAGAACTACTGTGCGAAATGGTGTATAACACTTCTGTGGATATAATTAGTGGCATATGTTGATGTTTTATTTTTTTTTAACTTTCTTTCTTTTGCAAGATTTGAAAGCATTCCTCAGTTTCATGACAGGTTTTAACTACACTTTCACTTGCATAGAGAAGGCCTCCCTTGTCTCTCTTGCCAATAAAAGTGCTCAAATAACTATAGCCTTTAGACGCTGATACCATTGCTTCTTGAGAACTAAGAAGCTTTTTCTCGGCCATTTAAAACATCCAGTAATCTTATTGTGTTAGCAACAAGATATATTTCTTACCTGTGAAATGTATTGCCATCTCTCTTCATTGAATTTCTTTGACCATTTTTGGATCTGTAAGCTGCACTGTGGAACATGGCACCATATTTTCCGGGCCCATCGGCTGATCTCAGAAAGTGCACATTAAGTAAGGTGCAACATGACTGTCACTACACCAGCGCCACTCTGGCAGCAGACACACAAACTACGTGGTGCTAAGAAAGTCCCTATTTGTCATAGAGCTCAGTGTAGAACATAGATATAAATAAACCTAGATGCCGCATGGCACTGCTATCGATGCATCTGCGCAGCCACCATCTTGAAACGGTGATGTGGTGTTCCTGAAGTGATTCGCACGACAGGGACTGGGGAGGGGGGAGAGTGAGGGAGAATTTCTGTGGGGACACAAACTTTCGTACGGGGCTGATTGCTGGGAGTATACCTTATATGCCACCTTAGGCTTCTCTTGACATGGACAAGGAGGAGGGGGCACGGCACTGGTGCTGTCTGTTGGATATAACACTGGGGGAGGATAATCACACTTGGGGCAACCCGTTGCCTGGTGCCACACACTCCACGCGTGAGTTTCTCTGTGGGGGGTTCACTGTTCCACACGGGGAAGGTAACACTGGAGGGAGAGAATCACTGTTCCACACAGGGAAGGTAACACTGAAGGTGGGGGGGGGAATGCTAGGAGCACTGGGGCAGGAGGGGGGCGCTGGTGCACTGAGGTAGGGGCTCACAGATACTAGAGGACAAACAACCTCAGAGTCTTTTACTCACGGGGCAGGCAGAGAGAAGTGCTCGGGTCACGGGAAGCAGGAGGCCCTTACACCGGGAACCGCAGGTGGCGTCCGGGCGTTGGGGGCAGGCCATCCAGAGTGTGGTCCAGGGGTAGGTTGCCTGTGGGGTCGCCACGAGTCCCATAGGAGTTGCTGGGTGGCGTGGTGGGTGGCCCTCTTTCTATAGAGGCCCTGGGTGATGCAGGGCTCTCTGGGCTAGGGCTGAAGAGGTCCAGGAGGCGTGCCACACAGCACTGGCCCTTAGTCGTAGTTGGGGTCCTGGGGGTGGACCTGGGGAGGCCCAGGCTGAGGGTTGGCTGGGGAGTGGGTGGCGCCTTGGCTGGGCCACAGTCTCATCTGGCAGGGGCAGCCGATAGGAGAGGACTGTGGCCACCTGCACTGGGGGAGGTCTGCTGGCTGCAGTAGGCGTCAGGGGTGGCCCGCTGACTCCGGGGGCTGTGGCCTTGCCTGCAGGAGGAGGCCATCAGGGGTGGACCGCGACCTCTCACTCCAGTGGAGTCCGACAGTGCCTGGGGGCAGGGAATAAGGGGCTGCAGCAACAGTACATGGGGCCTTGGGGACATCTCTCCCGGTCTGGTCTCTGGCGGGGTACCTGCGGGGAAGCAGATCCCACCCTCTCGGGGAGAGAGGTGGGGAGAGGGGCAGCTCACTCTGCCACAGGATGGGCGGGCTGAGCAAAAGGCACTACTCTCGGTAGGAGCTCCGAGACTCACAGAGGGAGATCGGCCAGAGGCCTGCTTCCCAGCTTGGCGGGCCTGACAAACCCTGCCGAAGCTCCGGTCCGGGGCGTGAGCGGGAGGCCCGAGGGACACTCCTTTGGCCAGGCAGCCCCGTTGGACACTGCCTGAGCTCCTACGCCGGACAGGGGCGGAGGAGAGGTCTGAGGGGATTCCTCCAGGTGCCGCAGAGTCTGGCGACGGCAGGAAGAAGAGGCCTGGTGGGCACTCCTGGCAATAGCTGCAGTTCCAGTGGAGTCTGCTCTCCTGCCGTCGAGACTGGGGCGCCTGTCCCAGGGATGTCAGGAGGGGGAGGCCCAATGGGCACTCCTGGGCAAAGCTGCAGCTCCGGTGGAGTCTCTCCTCCATCCATCAGGGTTGGGGCAGCCTTAGGGGACGGCCGGTGGCCTGTTCCGAGTGGTATCTCCGGTGGAGTCTACCCCTGGGTCCGCCTTCCTCCTGGGGAGGAAGGTCGTCCATAGGACATACCGACATGCCGGCTCCAGAAGGTGGGTGACAGAGGATGAAGAACCGGTGGTCACTCCACCCACAGTAGACCCGGTGGGCACTACTGTGCCGCTGCTCCCCTGGGGTGTAGCAAGTCTTGAGGCTCCTCCTGAGTCCTCCCCTTTTCTGGAGGCTGATCCAGTGGACACGGCATCCGAGGGCTTGCTTGGGACCTTGGTTTTGCAAGTCCCACCCTGATTCTGGCGAATGTTTCCTCCGCTGAAGTGTAGTGTACTTTCACTGTACACTGCCCAGTGGTCTGGCTGAGGGAAAGAGAGGCGTCGGGTCACGGGAGAGATATGCCGTTCCTGCCTGGGCGGCTTGTCGGAGAAAACAGCCTCCCCGTCATCTCCTTGTGGGGTGGGTGTCACCCCCTTGTACTCTCCTCCTGGGGTGGTGGTGTCGGGCTCACCCCGTCGCGCGGGTATTTCAGTAATATCCTCATATCCTCATTCTCAAAGTGCGGATGCGGATGCAGATGTTAAATTTACCATTATTCCGGATGCAGATACGGATGCGGATGTTACTTGCATTGCAAATGTGGATGCAGATGCGGATGCGGATTTTTTAAAATGTGGACTATTTGCGAATGTGGATGCGGATGCAGATAGCCGATACACCTCTAGTGTAGTGCAGGGTCAGTGAAGATTGTACAGTATATTTTCAGAACTTGTTAAAATAGTGAAGTGTCAAGCATTAAGTGCAATTGCAGTTAGTGAAGTTTGTATAGCTTCAGTGCTTGTGAGAACAGTGAAGTGAAGTTGGAAAGTGTTAAATGGAATTATTTGGAAAATAAAATAGTGAACTTTAAGAAGCCAGTGTTTATTTTTGCTTCAGTTGATCTTGTGTGCTGTACACCTTAAGGCTGACCATAGGAAGAACAACTCGCTGGGCAACGTCCTTCCTGTATTGAACTACTGCTGTGGGAGCCTGTGGCAGTGTGGGGTGGGGACGCAACAGTACTTATCATCTGATAATACAGTATATTCACCAGCTTAGGTTTTGTAAGTCAGAACAAAATATGGCAGCATGAAGAAACTTTATTTCTGCCAGCAATGATAAATCTAATATTGCCATAAAATAACGAAAAGTTATATATCAAGAAACAGTTTGCAGCCAAACCAGACGCATTCCAGTCACCCTAGTTTTGTTGACTTTTTTTTATGCTGGCCTTAACTTTACCTAATATTGCACCACTGGAGTAAGAGAAGGTTGATATATGAATGAATAAAATTAGTGGTTTTCGCACTTAAGTACTGACTACCTTCCTCCCAGAAGAAAGTGATAAGACACGGTACTGTAAAAGCCGCAGTGTTGGATGTTTGTTTAGAACCAGTGAAACAGCTGTCGTGGTTACTTGACGGTCGGAAGTGAACACACTTATTTGGGGGTTAGAAGATACTTATCTGTTATGCTTGGTGTTTTTAGGTCGATTTTTTGTCCTAAAGACAATAGCTGCTGAGCCGTGGTTCTCTTTTGAGACTAGAACTAGAATACGCTGTGAGAGGAACAGGGCATAAACGCTCGGGTCAACCAACCTTACACGTATATTATCTCAAATTCACACAGCACTGAATACAATGTAAATACAAATTAGACACAATACTCTATACAAGTTCAAAGGCACTGTCTGGACTGGAGGACTCTGTCAGGGCTGCTGAGACCTCAGGCTGTCTCTAGGTGTCAGCCAGGTGTGGGAGGGGTCCTGTCAGGTGTGCCTTCCCTTAGAGGGCACGGGACTACCCTCAGGGGCTGCGTCGTGCGGGATGGGCTGCTGGGCGGCGTGGTGAGGGGCCCGTTCCTAGTGGGGCCTCAGTTGAGTGTTCGGTCCTTAGGACTGGGACCAAATAGGGAGAGTAGATGCACTTGTCTGCACCCACCCTGGGGAGAGGGTTGTCGTCCAATGGGGTTGGGCAGGTCACGCCCCAGGGTTCTGGGGGCGCCTCGGGGAGTCCAGGGACTGTGGCCTCCCTCGGGTCAGGTCGCCATCAGGGGTGGTATGCAGCCTCCTGTCCTTCAGGAATCCGACAGTGGGTGGTATGGGTGCCGACAGCACTGCTCGTATACCTGGGGTCATAATGGGGCCTTGCCAGACCTCCTTCAGGCATAGTTCCTCTTGGGGGCTGCCTCTGTGGGGAGAACAGGAGTGGCGTCCTGCTCGGCCGCAGGAGGGGCCAAGCAAGGGACGTCCTCCAGAGGGGAAGTCACGGTGGGCGAGAAACGGGTGGTGTCTGATCTCTCCCTGGCACAGCTAGTGGCCATCGCTGAGGTCCTAAGGGCAACAGGGGTAGGGCGGCTAGTGGCCATCGCTGAGGTCCTAAGGGCAACAGGGGTAGGGCGGCTAGTGGCCATCGCTGAGGTCCTAAGGGCAACAGGGGTAGGGCGGCTAGTGGCCATCACTGAGGTCCTAAGGGCAACAGGGGTAGGGCGGCTAGTGGCCATCGCTGAGGTCCTAAGGGCAACAGGGGTAGGGCGGCTAGTGGCCATCGCTGAGGTCCTAAGGGCAACAGGGGTAGGGCGGCTAGTGGCCATCGCTGAGGTCCTAAGGGCAACAGGGGTAGGGCGGCTAGTGGCCGTCCCTATCCTGTAGGTGTGGCTAATGGCTGTCACCGGGGCCCGAATTCTTGGCAGGACTGAGGGCGAGGTGCAGCTAGTGGCTGCCACCTGTCCACTGGTGCAGCTAGTGGCCATCACCGAGGTCCTGTAAGGGTAGGCGTGGCTAGTGGCCATCACGGGGGCTTTGTTCTCTGAGTGGACTGTGGGCTGGGTGCGGCTGGTGGCTGTCACCTGCTCACAGGTCTGGCTAATGGCCATCACCGAGGTCCTATGAGGGGAGGGAATGGCAGACGAAGTGCAGCTAATGGCCGTCAACTGCCTACTGGTGAGGCTTGTGGCTGTCGCCGAGGTCCAGTTCCCAGAGACAGCTACACAAAGAGTGCGGGCGGTAGCCATCTCTCCCTGAGTGTGGCTAGTGTCCGTCACTGGTTTATGCAGAGAGAGGGATGCAGCTAGTGTGCGGCTAGTGGCTGTCTCGAGCCTAGTGCAGCTAGTGGCCGTCACTTGGGTGCTGTCTGGGACGAAAGTATCACCCCCACCCTGAACCTGGTGAGGGCTGGTCCAGCTGGAGGGTAATGAACAAGCACTGTGTAGTTCTCACTGGGTCCGTTGTGGGGAATAAGGGCTCAAGTTAGTAGAGGACATACACCTGTACTGCCTGGGTATTGTGCGCACCCTCAGAGCCCCTCCGTAGTCTCCTCCTGGGGTGGGTGTCGTGACGTCCCTGTGGTGTCTTGTCACAGTAGGCATTTCGTTATTCATGCATTTTTTGAAGTTTAATACTGTCACAGTTTAATGCCCTTTAATGAATTAAACCGTGATACAGTTTCTATCTATCTATCTATCTATTGCCAGACGCCTCAATCCCGTTTGGGGTGGCCACAAACAAATCGCCTCCAAGTCGTCCTGTCCACCGCCATTTCACTACCCTGCTCCCAACTCACCACCCCCTCTCTCATATACCTCTCCACCCCATCCCTCCATCTCATCCTCGGCCTCCCCCTTCCTCTTCCCCCCTCCACCTCACTCACATACACTCTCTTCGTCAGTCTTTCACCCTCCATCCTCTCCACATGGCCAAACCACCTCAGTGTGTTCCTCATAACGCTCCCTATCACATCCACCTCAACACCACAACGTTCCTTTATATCCTCATTCGTCAGCCTATCTCTCCATATGACTCCACAGGCTCCTCTTAAATAACTCATTTCCACTGCTCTCACTCTTGACTTGTGTCCTTCCAACAACGTCCAAGCTTCACTTCCGTACGTTAGAGTTGGTATCACAATACTGTCATGTAGTAACTTTTTCACTTCCATGCTCACTTCCCTGTTTCTTATCACTGCTTTGAAGGAACCAGCAACCTTTCTTCCCTGCTGTACCCTTTCAAGCACTTCACCCTCCAAACCTCCATCCTTATTCAACACACTGCCCAAGTACTTAAACATACTCACATTTTCCAATTCCTCACCATCCAACCTCGCTGTACATTCACTGACTTCACCTCTCTCAAAGACCATCACTTTACTCTTCCCTACATTCACCTTCAGATTCCGTTTCTTACACACTCTCCCAAACTCATCCACCAAGCCTTGCAGCTCCCCTTCGTCTTCACTCAACAACACAGTATCATCTGCAAACAACAGTACAGGGAGTTTCCAAACACTATCCTCTCTCACCAGGGCCACTCCAACATCCACTACCCTACCTTGTACCTCTTTTATTACCCCATCCATGCACAGATTGAACAACCATGGAGACATGACACATCCTTGTTTCAACCCAACTTTCAAAGAGAAAAATTCACTTAGTTCACCATCCACACGCACTGCAGCCTTTGCACCATCGTACATACTCTTCACAGCATTCAACAACTTCCCATCTACTCCATATATTCTTAACACTTTCCACAATCCTTGTCTATCCACCCTGTCATGTGCTTTATCCAAATCCATGAAAGCCGCATACGACTTCTTTCCCTTCTTTAGAAACTTTTCCACTAAAGATCTAAGAATGAATATCTGATCTACACAACCTCTTCCCTTCCTAAAGCCTCCCTGTTCTTCTCCAACTAATTTCTCTATTCTTTCTCTAACTCTGTCAATAAGTATCCTACCATACACTTTTCCTATTATACTAAGAAGACAAATGCCCCTATGATTACCACACGCTTCTTTTTCCCCTTTTCCTTTGTACAAGGGAATAATTATACCTGACTTCCAATCCTCCGGGACTCTACCTTCCTCCCAGGCTAATCTGTACATCTTCCACATCCATTCTACTACTATCTCTCCCCCATGCTTCAGCATTTCACCACACACTCCATCAATTCCTGGGGCTTTCCCAGATTTAACTTTCTTCATTGCTTCCACAACTTCTATCCTACAGATTTCTTCCTGTCTTCTCACCTCCCTCCTTCTCCCAGCCATTCCCCAGCCACTTATACTCGCATTACTTCCGTCCTCTACGTTCAACAGTTCCTTAAAGTGTTCTCTCCATATGCTCACTTTTTCTCCCTTCTCCACTAGTAATCTCCCATTTTTAACTTTTACTCCCCTGCTAACTTCACTTCCACCCTGTCTTACTCTTTTCACCTCTTTCCAGAACATTTTCTTACAGTCCCTTCACTTTACACTCAAATTCCTTCCAAATTCCTCATCCACTCTCTTCTTACTCTCTCTTACTAATCTTTTCACCTCTCTCTTTCTTTCTACATATAACTCTCTCTTCCCCCTCTCAACTTTTTCCACGCCCCTATTTCTCATCCATTCATTGTATGCTTTCTTCTTTTGTGCCACAGCCTGTTTCACCTCTTCAGTCCACCACGCTGTTCCTTGCATCCCCCTCCGTCTTCTCTTCCTTCCACACACCACATCACATGCTGCACATATTTCTTCTGTAAATATGCTACACACACCTTCCACGTCTCCCATCTGCTCCAATTCATATTTGCCAAATCGTTCCTCCACTTCTCTCCTATACTCTGCCTTTTTCTCATCCTCTTGTAACCTTTCCACTCTCCTTGCAACTACTCCTTCCTCTCGTCTTTCCCTTCTTCTATTTCTCCATTCTAATTGGACCTTGATTCTGTCCACCACCAAGTAGTGGTCAGAAAGTCCACTTCCCCAACCTCTATAAGCTCTTGCATCCATTACACATCTTCGCATCCTTTCATCCACACACACATAATCAGTCATTGCCTTCCTTTCATTCAGTTCACCACCCACCCTTCTCATCACTCGCCATGTATACCTGTGGATCATTTTATGCCTGAAGAGGGTATTGGCTACCACCAACCCCCTCCCAGTACAAATGTCCACTAACGCACTCCCATTCTCATCTATCTCAGCAGGCACACCCCACTCACCAACTATTCCATCCACCTTCACATTCCCAACTTTACCATTCATATCGCCAGTCAAAAACACTCTCTCATTCCTTCCAAACTTTTCCATGCACACTTCTACATTTGTCCAGAACTCTTCTCTCACTCTTCTAGCACGATCTTGCGTTGGCGCATACACACACACAATCGCCCACATTTATATTCCAACTTTCAACTTTACCCACACAATCCTTGACCCAACTGATCCATACTGTCTTATGCTCTTCTTTCATCTTTTACTCACAACTATACATACTCCTTCCTTCGCCCTCTCATTCTCACCTACTCCTGCACATATACCCCATCCATACTCCCATTCTCTCACACTTTCTCCTCTCCATTTTGTTTCAGTTATTCCACATACATCCACTTTCGCACCCTCAAGCACCTGGACAGCACCTGATACAGTTTCAACCCTTAAAAATAGCTTGGATATGTATGTATCTATCTTCTAACCCCAAGCTAAATCTGATAGCCTAAATCCCGAGTAATATACTATATATATATATATATATATATATATATATATATATATATATATATATATATATATATATATATATATATATAATTACAGTATCTGAAGTACCCACCCACACAGGAAGCCCAGGGAGGGGTGTCGCAACACCCATCCCAGGGAGGACCCATGACCCAACACCAACCCCAGGAGGAGACCACGAGGAGGCACATAGGGAGTGCATAACACCTAGGCAAGACGGGTCTGTGTCCCCTGCGACCCTGTGCCCCTTTTCCCTGCAACGCAGCCACCAGCAGGAACTACGCCCTGGCAGACTACACTGCGGCTGGGCCAGCCCTCACAAGGATTGGAGTGGGACTTGTCTAAGTATACTCCCAAGCAGCACCACGGTGATAGCCACCAGCTGCCCTGGGAAAGAAGAGAGGGCCACCAGCCACTCTTTAGCTGTTGTCCCCTGCAGCACCACAGTGACAGTCACCAGCTGCACCGAGAAAGAAGAGAGGGCCACCAGCCACTCTTTAGTTGCAGCTCCTTCCTCAGGGAGCAGCACCACGGTGACGGCCACCAGCTGCACAGGGGAGGAAGAGACAGCCACTGTCTACTCTTTGGCTGTTGTCTCGACGGTCTCTGGAACCTCAGTGACAGCCATCTGCCGCACCGGGAAGAAAATGACTGCCACCGTACACCCATCATCCACTCCCCTGGTGACTACCCCTCTGGAGGAAGTCCCTGGCTTGGCCCACAATCCATCCAGAGGCCAAGAGGGATGCCTTTCTCTCTCTCCCCACAGATGCAGTTCCTCTGAGGAGTTGCAGCTGGAGGAGCTTTTCATGAGGGCCCATCACGAGCCTAGGGATCAATGCCCCGCAGCCAGTGTCCAGGCAATGCCCTCAGCTGATGTACTCGACAAGGAAGGGACGCTGCAGGCAGCTCCTGACAGCAGCTTGACCCAGCAGAGACTGCAGGCCCGAGACGCCCAGGGGCACCCGGACTCCAGAACGTGACCTCACCAGCCGTGCCAGCAGGCAGTCCTCCCCCAGGAACAGGCAGAGGCAAGCACGCCTGCTTGCCCTGTTTGGTCCCAGCCCAGAGGACTGCCATCCCCACCAAGGCCCCATTAGGGAAGGGCCTCTCTCCACTCTGACCAGCAGCCCTGTCCGGACGACCTAGCCTCCAGCAGTAGTCCCGTGCCTCCTACAGGGAGGCACATCTGACAAGCCACCTCCCACGCCCGGGCATCACCTGTAAGCAGCCGAAATCAACTGCAGCCCAGGCCAGAGTCAACTAGTCCTAATGTGTCCCCCTTAACCTGTTGGTGTATATTATTAATATTGTACCTGTTCTGATTGTAACTAAGGCAATATACATGTAAGGTTGGTCAGCCGAGTTTTTATGCCCCCTTCCTCTGGTCGTGTATTCTAGTTCCTGTCTCGAAAGAGAACCCCAGCTCAGAAGCTAGTTTTCTATGGATAAGAAGTCGACCTAAGAACGTCTAGAATAACACTGGTGGCCAACGGTGGTTCTTGACCCGATCAGAGTACAAAAAAGAACAAACAGGGAAGTCTAGCAAAATGGCAGCCAAACCTCACGCCAAATTACCAAGGGTCTAACCTGAAGAGTATGATATCAATATATACCTGTCCATGGTTAAGCCACTACTGGACACAGGCATTGACCATGACGGAGAAAATAGCTGTCACCCTGCCACACTTGGCCAAGGCAGTATCAAGTATTGCCTCCAAGATTGTCCCGGAATTAACATGGGCACAATTTACCCAAATCGTGATGCAAGCAGTCACACCATCTTTAGGAAAAGTCGTAGCTCTGTCACAGCTCGACGCCATCACCTACGATGGCAACCTGGACAACACACTCATCCAGGCCAGGCAACTCGTCTCTCCGCCGTCTACCTGGAGACCGACGCAGCCACCCGGGAGCAACATGTATTTAACACATTGTTGAGGATCCTCCCCAACACCATAAGGGAACATTTTACCAAATACGACCCTTCCGGAGACCTCAACAAGGACGTACAGCTCATGCAGCACCTCCTAGCCACCTGCTCCACCCCCAAGCACATTGGTGCAGTGAGCAAGTTCCCCACCCAGAGAACAGCGCAACACCAGAAGCAACGGACACCCCCCACCCACCCATGCCCTTCAACAACACCCTCCGTACCCAGGGCGCACCTTACCAAGAGTCGCCCCAATCCCAAGGAAAACCCAAATCTGATATCAATCAATCCAAGGGAATACACTGCCTGCAGCCACAGCTGCCCTCTCCACGACATCCGTGAGCAGCTAAAGGCTGCCTGGCACAGGACAACCACCCAAGGGCACCACAAAGTCTCATCAATAGACGACGAAGGCACCGAGGACGACGCCTTACCCACCAACTATGCTGACCCTGGGGAAATGGAGCATGAGGAGGAAGACGCACCACAACAGCTGGATTTTTAGGACTGCCCCTGCACCTCCCCACAGTGGCGGGGGCCATCCCACAGAAATATCACCCCCTAGTCTACGACGAGACTGAATGGGATAAAAGCGAGGCTACTGGTCAACACGGGAGCAGCCAGATCTTGCCTTTACACCCACTTGTACTCCCGCCACACCTTGGCCTTTGGCCTGCCTCTCCCCACCTCAGCTCACCTTGTACACATGGAGGATGGCCCCCTGCCAATACGTGGGGAAACCCAGGCCCTATGAGCCAATACCCACCAGCAAATATCCACCAAACACAAGTTAATCATCTTCGACTCAACCTGCCGTGCCTATGATGGCTACTTGGGACTGGACCTCCTACAGAAGCTGCACCCCAGCATCGACTGCCACAAACGGCGTCTCCAGTTCCAGAATCCTCCAGACCCCCCGTCTCAGCCATTCTGCACGTGCACACACACCCCTCACCCTGCCCCCCTCCCACCATGTCCTCCACCCTGCCCATCCCACCTTCCCTGCAACCATCGCTTCCACCCTGACCATCCTCCCCCCCAGCACGAGGCCTGGCTGCACCTGAACAGACATACTGGAACCTCCGTCCTATTCTTCCCAGCCTAACACCTGGGGCCTTCTCCTCCTGCCTACCGTCAAACACCTTCCTCCCCCCTCACCTCAGAACAGAACCCATCGCCACTCTCTCCATCATCCCCCTTACCCTCCCCAGAGGGTTAGTGGTTGGAGAAATGGGGGAGACCATGCCTTGTGAAACCCCCCCTTCCCCCACGACCCTACCCCCCTACCTGAACACCTCTCGCCTCACCAAGCTAACAGCCTCCAACAACTCCTGCTGGACTTCCAAGACCTGTTTTCGTCACGACCAGCAGACATCGGCCACACCACGTACCTGATGCATGAAATCCACACCACAGGACCACCTGTTGCCAACCATCACAGCAGAAAAACAAACAAACAATGGGCTGAGGAAGACCAACAGGTTCAGGAAATGCTCGTTGCCAGCGTCATCTCCCACTCCATCAGCCCGTGGTCCTCACCTGTCGTCCTGGTCAAAAAGAAAGATGGGACCATGTGCTTCTGTGTGGATTACAGGCGACTCAATGAAATGACCACCAAGGACGCCACCTCTCTACCCAGGATAAACGACTCCCTTGACTTCTTATATGGGGCATCCTGGGTCTCCACCTTAGATCTACAGTCGGGATATTGGCAAGTTCCCATACACCCTGAGGACCAAGGAATGACAGCTTTCTCCGCCAGTAATGGTAAACACTATGAGTTCAGTGTCCTCCCATTCGGACTCTGCAACGCCCCCGCCACGTTCTCCCAACTCAGGGAGTCAGTCCTCAGCAGCCTTACCTGGGAAATCTGCCTGGCATACCTGGATGATGTGATTATTTTCAGCTGGACATGGGCTGACCACCTCCAGCGCCTCAAGTAAGTCTTCCTGCGCATTCGCCAGGCAAGACTTAAACCATCCATGTGCGTCCTGGCTGAACGGTCTGTCTCCTTCCTGGGCCACTTCATTTCAGAGGAAGGCATATCTCCCAACCCCGACAAACTGCAGGCCATCGCAGACCTCCCCCTACCAAGAGATGTCCATGACATGTGCACCTTTCTCGGGCGCATATCCTACTGCTGGCACTTCATCAAGGGTAAAACCCCTCCACGACCTGACTAAGAAGGGCAAGCCATTCATCTGGGCTGATGACCAAATCACCACCTTCCACACCCTCAAAACTAATCTCATCACTGCCCTAGTCGTCGCATTCCCTGACTATACCCTGACCTTTCACATGTACACCGACGTGTCCCTAGTGGTGATCAGCACCATCCTGGCCCAAGTCCAAGAGGGGCAACAACACATAATTGCCTGTGCCAATCATACCCTCAACCAAGCCGAGAAGAATTATGCTGCCACCAAACGTGAGTGCTTGGGCATTATATGGGCCTTGGAGCATTTCCAAGCCTACCTCTCCAGCACTCATGTCACTGTCATCACAGATCACCGGTCCCTCCAGTGGCTACGACAATCCAACACCCACAACGCCCGACTGATCAGGTGGAGAGAGACCCTCAAGGAGTTTGATTTTGAAATCGCTTACAGACCAGGGACACTACACACCAGCGCCGACACCTTGCCACCTCCAACCTCCTACGACAATGGTAAAATAAGGAGTGCCCCCACTGGATACCACCCCATGTGCTCTTCAAGCTCCACAGGCATGGTGATCACCTGTTTACTCAGGCCGGGCACATAATCCTCGACCTGGACGCCACCCTCGACGCAATGACCCACTTAATTCCAACAATGGCATCAATCTCGGCACCAAAAAACTCTTACAAGTATTCAGTGACATCTACTGGATGCCTGGCCCATCCAACGTCTGTGGCATTTTGGAGCTGCGGATTGGGAGGCCCTCAGGCAGTACTTCTTTGATTTTCCCTGGAATGATTATTGCTTCCATGGTCGGGAGCCATCTGGGTGTGCCTTGCGCATTACGAAGGTTATTCTCTCGGGCATGGAAGCATACATTTCTTTCTCATATCCTCTGACTAATGCAAGAAAGCCTTGGTTTAATCACGCTTGTTCTAATGCTGTCCGCAACAAGGAGAGGGCCTATAAAAGGTACCAGAGCCAACCCATCCCTGAATCACATCTTTTATACGTTTCTGCCTGGAATCGTGCTAAGTCTGTTCTTTGCTCTGCTGAAAATAATTTCATCCGTACTAAATGCTCTCAACTCTCCAACTCGAATTCTTCCCGCTCCTTCTGGCACCTTGCCAGAAACCTTTCTAACAACTTTACCTCTTCATCCTTCCCTCCTCTTTTCTACTCTGATGGCTCTGTAGCTATTTCTTCTACTGATAAAGCAGATCTCTTCACGCAGACTTTCTCCTCCAATTCCACCTTAGATGATTCCGGTGCTGTTCCTCCATCACTTCCCCCCTCTGACTTCCTTATGGCTGACATTAAAATTTTTTCAGCTGATGTACTTTCTGCAATCACTGGCCTCAATACTAACAAGGCATATGGGCCTGATGGGGTCCTTCCTGTTGTTCTCAAGAACTGTGCTTCTGTGCTTACACCCTGCCTAGGCAAACTCTTTCGCCTTTGTCTATCAACTCATACCTTTCCTTCTTGCTGGAAGTTTGCTCTCATTCAGCCAGTCCCAAAGAAGGGTGACCATTCCCAACCCTCTAACTACCGTCCAATTGCTTTAACATCCTGTATCTCAAAAGTTTTCGAGTCAATTCTTAATAGAAAAATTTTAAAACACCTTTCCTATCACAACCTTCTTTCTGATCGTCAGTATGGGTTCCGTCAGGGACTCTCCACTGGCGATCTTCTCACCTACCTTTCAGACTTCTGGTCATCCTCTTTTCGGGACTTTGGCGAAAGCTTTGCCATTGCACTTGACATCTCAAAGGCTTTCGATCGAGTCTGGCATAAATCTTTAATTTCCAAACTGCCCTCTTACGGTTTCTATCCTTCTATCTGTGCCTTCATCTCTAGCTTTCTTTCTGGTCGTTCTATAGCCGCTGCTGTAGACGGCCATCGTTCTTCTCCTAGATCTATCAACAGTGGTGTTCCTCAGGGCTCTGTCCTATCACCAACTCTCTTCCTTTTATTCATCAATGACCTTCTAAGCTGTACATCTAACCCTATCCACTCATATGCTGATGACTCCACCCTTCACCTATCCATTCGGTTCCCGCAACGTCCATCTCAGCAGTTACTTCAACAAACAAGGGACGAGGCTATGGCACACCTAATGTCTGACTTGGCTCGTATCTCTGACTGGGGTAAAAATAATCTTGTTGTTTTTAATGCTTCAAAGACTCAGTTTTTACACCTATCAACCCGACAGAGTATTCCGCAGGTATACCCACTAATGTTTAATAATATTCAGCTTAATCCTGCATCATCCTTGAACATGCTTGGAGTCTCATTTACTCGGGACTTATCTTGGAAAGATCATATTACATCTCTTGTAAAATCTGCTTCCAAGAGATTAGGTGTGCTAAGCCGACTCCGTTCCTTCTTTACCCCTGCACAATTGTTCACTCTATACAGGGGTTTTATCCGCCCCTGTGTGGAGTACAATTCTCATGTGTGGGGAGGCTCCCCACATACAGCTCTTCTCAATAGGGTGGAGTCAAACACTTTTCGTCTCATTAACGCTCCTCCTCTTACTGACTTCCTTCAACCTCTGTCTCTTCATCGCACTGTTGCATCTCTATCTCTTTTCTATCGCTACTTCAATGGTCACTGCTCCTCTGAACTGTCTGCATGCATTCCTCCTCCTCTACGACGGGCGGCGCGTTGCACCCGTCTAGCAGCAAACTCTCATCCCTTTTCTGTCCAACTCTCTAATGCAAGAGTTAACCGTTACTCCCAGTCTTTCATTTATGCAACAGTTCAGCTCTGGAACTGTCTCCCTCTGTCTGTATTTCCTGCTTCCTATGATCTCCAGTCTTTCAAACCCAGTGTGTCCAGGCATCTCGAAATGATCGGATCTTGAATTTGGCTCTCTCTTGTATTTTGTTTTTCTCTTGGAAGGAACAATAATTGCTGGCTCGTGGCCTTTGGTTCCTTCTTCCTCGCATAAAAAAAAAAAAAAACTGGCCAAACAAATCATCCAGGCCTGCCGGGCCTGCACACTATACTCCGTTTTTTTTTTTTTTATTGAGGCGAAGATGCACTTGACAGGTTCATGATGATTGGCTGAATGCAACATGTCCGAAAAATATTTACTAACGCAAATTTCCCCCTGAGATATTTGTTGTCAGTTAATAATACTAGATTATGAAGTAATGCTGCATTCAGCCAATAATCACCAACCTGTCAAGTGCATCTTCGCCTCGATAAAAAAAAAAAACTGAGTATAGGTAAAGACATCACCTGCACACCTGGGCCATCAGGAAGGATCACCACCCACAAACCATGGCAACTGTTGTCCATGGTCATAGTCGGGCCTCTTTCACCTAAAGCCGGCTACAAATACGTCATAACATTTGTAGACGTCTATTCAGAATTCCTCTCGCCTGCCCGGCCAAGGAGCACCACGACATGGCCGTGGCCGTGGCTGAAGCACTCGTCCACCATGTCTTCCCGTACTTTCATATTCCCCAAGCCCTTCACTCAGACAACGCCCGAGAATTTACCAGCAAGATCTGGAAAGAACTCTCCACCATTTTTGGTTACCAGATCTCCCACCTCTACCCCTGCTGGCACCAGGGGAACGGAGTGTGTGAAAAGAGCCACTGCACCCTTCTTAACCAAGTATGAGCTTGAATACAGGAAACAGAGAACGAAGATTGGCCAATGCATGTTAAAATTATACAGTGGGGTATGAACACCTGCCCAAGAGATGACGGAATCATCCTCCACAAACGGATGTTTGGAGAAACCCCCCTCCTCCTACCTCTCCAACACCACCTCCAACCACGCTTCCCACCTCCCACAACCGACCCCCTTTACCACCTCGAGATACGACTGCACCACCTGCAAAAGCATTAAGACCTGCAGCCAGACATCATAACACCCAACCCGTACAAGACAGGAGACTCAGTAGTAGTAGCACGCCTACCGGTCATGAGCAAAGTCTCGCCACGATTTGAGGGGCCCTACACCGTCATCAACGTCCTCATCCCCTATCAACTCACCATCCAGCATCATGGCAACAAACACTCATATCGAAACCATCACGTGCGACTGTTTCGTGCCCCAACAGACAACACTCAACCACGTTGCACCCACTCCACCTCCAATCACACCACCCGCCACCACCTGCCACCCCAGAACACCCATCTGACTCATACACTTGCTACTTTACGCCCTCCTCCTCCTCACCTTCACTTACCTCCCCCATCCACTACCATCTCCCCCATCCCACCTTCCCCACGTTCCACACCAGCCCCACGGGCCCCCGATGCATCACCGATGACCTCACCTGACACCTCACCTCCCGCCGCCGCGCTGCCACCACCAGACACGCAGGCCTATCCCCCTGGAGACCCCCACCCACCCTCCTTCACTCCACCACATCACCGACACCGCACAACACCCGCCACCACCCCTACACCCACCCAATTTTCCTCCTCACACACCCACTCCCCAAACACCTCCGACGTCAAACCATGCACCAGCCCCTCGCCCACCACCACAGCCACAACTTCACACACTCCACCACTGAGACAATCAACCAACCGCCCACACCCGGCTGATGCACCACTTGGACCCACCACATCACCACCCACCACCACCCCTACGCCCACACAATCTCCCCACACACACCCCAAGCACCAACCCCACACCCATCACTACCCCACATACTCCACCACCAGGACGTTCAACCACCCACCCATGACAAGCCGATGCACCACTTGGCCCAACCACCACACCACCCATGCCCGTCCTCACCACCACCACAACTAGATCCGGCCGCCTCTCCTGCTCACCAGCCAGGTATGCAGTCACACCCTCACCCACACCCCTAACATCACCACAACAACCCCACCACACCCAATACAACCCCCATTACAATAAGAATACACCAAGCACGGTGGAAATTCCCACCAACCCAATCCTTCAGGGAGAGGATTTGCACCTGCCCTCGGAACTCCCATAAAAACCAGGTCCCCTCACCTGTTGCCAGTATTCAGCCGGAAGGACGCAACCACTCACCACCATCGGAGATGAAAATAAGCCGCATGACCTGGTTCCCTGCCCAGGGGAAACACCACCAGATCTGAGGGACACCTCAACTCCTCTGCCTCCTTCTACAGACACCACACACCTCCACCCTCCACAATGCCTATGTCCCGCACCTGAAGCACAACTAACCCATCCACCACTGGACCACTCTCCTCCGCCACCTCACACCGACACATCAAACCACCACCTAGGACACCTACCACCTCCAACCTTGAGAACGTGACTTTCTCCCCACCGAAGATGGTGAAGTCCCCACCCCCACGTGAAGCCCAGGGAAGGGTATCGCAACACCCACCCCAGGGAGAACCTACGACCCAACAGCCACCCCAGGAGTAGACCACGGGGAGGTGCATAGGGAGTGCATAAGACCGAGGCGAGACGGGCTTATGTTCCTCGCGACAGTGCGCCCCTCTTCCCCTCAATGCAGCCACCATCAGGAACACTGCCCTGGCAGACTACACTGCAGCCAGGCCAGCCCCTGCCAGGATCAGGATGGGACTTGTCTCAGTAGTCCCAAGCTGCACCGCGGTGATGACGACCAGCCGCACTGGGAAAGAAGAGAGGGCCACCAGCCACTCTTTAGCTGTTGCCCCCTACAGCAACACAGTGACGGCTACCAGCCACACCGGGAAAGAAGAGAGGGCCACCAGCCGCCCTTTAGCTGTTGTCTCCTGCAGCACCGCAGTGACAGACACCAGCTGCACTGGGAAAGAAGAGAGGGCCACCAACTGCTCTTTAGCTGTAGCCGCCTCATGAGGGAGCAGCACCTCGGTGACAGCCACCAGCCTCCTTGGAGAGGAAGAGATGGCCACTGTCTGCTCTTCGGCTGTTGTCTCGAGGGTCTCTGGAACTGCGGTGATGGCCACCAGCCACACTGTGAAGGAATGGATGGCCACCATATGCCCTTTATCCACTGCCCTGGTGACTACTTCTCTGGAGGAAGTCCCTGGCTCAGCCCACCACCCATCCAGAGGCCAAGCAGGATGCCTTTCTTTCTCTCCCCACAGGTGCAGTTCCCCCGAGGACTTGCAGCTGGAGGAGCTTTGGTGAGGGCCCATCACGAGCCTGGGGATCAGTACCCTGCAGCCAGTGTCCAGGCGACACCTTCAGCTGACGGACTAGGCAAGGAAGGGACACTGCAGGCAGCTCTTCACGGCGGCTTGACCCAGCAGAGACCACAGCCCCCAGACACCTAGCGGCACCCCTAGGACTCCGGGGCGTGACCTCCCCAGCCCCATCAGCAAGCAGTTCTCCTCCAGGAGCAGGATGAGGCAAACGTGCCTGCTTCCCCTGTTTGGTCCCAGCCCAGAGGACCGCCTTCCCCACCGAGGCCCCACTAGGGAATGGCCTCTGTCCACGCCGACCAGCAGCCCATTCCGGATGATCCAGCCTCCAGCAGTAGTCCCGTGCCTCCTACAGGAAGGCACACCTGATGAGCCACCTCCCACGCCCGGGCATCACCTGTAAGCAGCCCTAATCCACAGCAGCCCAGGCCATAGTCAACTAGTCCATTTGTTTCCCCCTGAACCTGTTGGTGCATATTATTAATACTGTACTTGTTATGACTGTAACTAAGGTAAAATGCATGTAAAAGCCGAGTTTTTATGTCCTGTTCCTCTTGTCGTGTATTCTAGTTCTGGTCTCGAAAGAGAACCCCAGCTCAGTAGCCAGTGTTCTATGGATGAGAAGTCGATCTAAGAACGTCTAGGATAATATATATATATATATATATATATATATATATATATATATATATATATATATATATATATAAAATCATCATCATCAACATCAGCCATTTGAGTATCCACTGCAGGACCGGCCTATCCCGACCGAAGTCGGGACGATACAGCCAATGTATCTCTACCAAGTGGCTTAGACTGTCTGGCAGAGATTGTATGTAGGGTGAGAAGTGCTTGTAAGTGTAATTGTAATGTTGGAGTGGCTTTGGATGTGTGTGTAGTCTGTGAACCAAGTGTAATCGGCCCACGCAAGCTGACTGGGTGCAAGCATACTTTACAGTAAGCGACACTGGTTCAACCATAGCACCCCTTGTGTCTGCCAATGCAGTACGTGGCTGGGTGAACACTCCCAAAGCGTATTACCCTGGCGGGGCGTGAACCCCGGTTCACCCGTGTACGAAACGCACACTCTACCACTGTACCACAGAGGCTCCATATATATATATATATATATATATATATATATATATTGTTACAGAACAGATATATATATATATATATATATATATATATATTGTTACAGAACAGAGAGAGATAATGAACACTTCAAGTGAGAATACTAAAATCACTACTGTCCCGCAAAGTTCCAGCTTCAAAACAAAAGACTTAGGTGAAATTACAAGTTAAAGTTTAACGCTCAAACTAACAACTAAACATTCAGGACTCATAAGGATAATGTAATGGCAAAACAGTTAACATTTATGGTTAACTGCAATAGCCTCTATTAACACGAATTTAGCAAGAGCAAATTTATCTAAGTCAGCCCTGATAAAATAAGAAAACCGGATAATGCTCAGTTAAAGCAAGATATAATATTATTACAGATACAAAATATTACTAATACTGGCTGACAGTAAAAACTTTACCAGGCTTACGAATTAACGCCTTATGCTATACAGTACAAGAAAAATGGTAATAACACTTATACTCAAATTATACAGCAGCTCTCAAAAATAATAATATACTGTACAGGGGAGGACAGAGATGTGAACAGAATGAGAAGTAGATCTAAGTGGCAACTAATGCAGAGACTGAGCTCATTATTTAGGGGGCCGGCAGAGCTTGATTCAACTTGTAAGAAGGACGCGCAAATGAAGGCATAGAGGACGAAGAGTTGACACTCCTGCTCTGAACAACAGAAAAAACGACTTACTCTACTATAAGGGGGAGAAGGGGGGAGTGAGGTAGAACACGCAAGCCTGGTCACTATGGAAGCCACGTGGCGAATCGTGATCAAACATGCAGCATACTGTACATTAGAATTATACAAAGGATGATGAAATCATAGGCTATGTAATACCTCCCCACAAAGAAAAAGAAATTTACAAAGGAAATTTCTTATTACTCTAAAACAATCTGTCTAAAGTCTAGATAAGCAATCTGCAATAACATTTTCTTTCCCCTTGACATGTTGTATGTCTAATGAATACTCCTGAAGAAGTAGACTCCATCTTGTCAATCTCTGATTTTTATCTTTAAACTTACTAAGGAATTTCAGTGGGTTATGATCGGTATAAATGAATATGGGGTCAAAACCAGAACACAAATAAAATGAAAAATGCTGTAAACCCAAAATCAAGGCCAAAAGCTTTCTCAATAGTTGAGTAGTTCTTTTGAGGTGGAGTGAACTTCTTACTGTAATAAGATACAGGGTGTTCAATACCCTGATCATCCTCTTGCAGCAAAACAGCCCCAGCTCCTGTATCACTTGCGTCAACAGCCATCTTAAAAGGCTTAGCAAAATCTGGAGTAGCGAGCACTGGCTGACTTAATAGGATAGCTTTAAGTTTACTGAAAGAGGATTCACAGTTATCGGTCCAGACAAATTTAACTCCCTTTTTCAGTAGGTCTGTAAGTGGTGATACAAGGATTGAAAATTTAAGAACAAATCTCCTGTAATAACCTACGATTCCCAAAAATCTTTGTAGCTCTTTCCTAATTTTAGGTCTGGGAAGATCATTTATAACCTGAACCTTAGCTCCTGGTGGTGCAACGTGTCCATCACCAATTACGTACCCAAGGTACTGAACTTTAGCTTGACCAAACTCACACTTTGATAAATTAGCTACAGGATTAGCCTGAACCAAACGCTCAAGAAATTTACTGACATGGCATAGGTGATCTTTCCAGTTGTCACTGAAGATTGATACATCATCAATATAAACAACACACCCTGCCAAACCCTCTGTTACAACATTCATGAGCTTCTGAAAAGTGGCTGGTGCATTCTTCATACCATATGGCTTTACAGAACATGCAAAAGTCTTTCCTAGTGTTACAAAACATGAGATCTCCCTAGCACGTTCAGTCATAGGTACTTGCCAGTATCCCTTTAACAAATCAAACTTACTTATGTACCTAGCCTTTCCGATCTTGTCTATGCAATCTTCCACGCGAGAGAGAGGGTAAGTGTCTGTTTTGGTTATCTGATTAACACGTCTGTAGTCGATGCAAAGCCGCTGTGACCCACCTGGCTTAGGAACTAGAGTGACAGGAGAACTCCACTCGCCCTGACAGGGCTCAATCATCTTGTGGTCCAACAGGTAGCCAAGCTCCTTCTGGATGAGAGGAACTTTCACTGGGTTCACACTGTAAGGAGGCAGTTTAATTGGCTTTGCGTCTCCAACATCGACATCATGCATCAACACAGTGGTTCTTCCTGGAGTGGCACGGAACACTTGCGGGTACTCCTTCAGTAATGCCGAAAACTCCTGCCTTTCCTCGGGAGCTAGATGAGAAAGCTTAGTCTGGAGATCATTCATGATATCAGGATTCTTCCCCAAACTATCACTCGGGCTCATACTGCATGGAAGAACTTCACTTGCACACTCGGGTGGAACAGCTACGGTGCAGACTGGGTTATTGATATAACTTTAGCATGTTGATGTGACTGGGTTATTGATATAACTTTAGCATGTTGATGTGACAAAGTTGCTTGTTCTTTCTACGATCTGGTGTGGCGATGACATAGTTGACATCACTGAGTTTCTTCTCCACGAGATAAGGACCACTAAACTTGGCTTGAAGAGGTTGCCCATGCACCGGTAGCAGAATCAAAACCTGATCTCCTGGCTGAAAGTGGCGTAACCTGGACTTCTTATCATACCAAGTCTTCATCTTCTCCTGAGCAGCTCCTAAATTCTCTCTCGCCAGCTGTAAAGCAGTGGACAGCCGTTCTTTGAACTTCATCACATACTCCAGCAGGTTGACGTCATCTTCCTCCGACAGTCAGCATTCCTTGAGTAGCTTAAGGGGTCCTCTTACTTCATGGCCAAACAGTAGTTCAAAGGGTGAGAAGCCCAGTGATTCATTTGGAGATTCTCTTGCGGCAAATACAATGAATGGAAGACCTTTATCCCAGTCTTTCTGATGTTCCAAACAGTATTTCCTGAGCATCGATTTGAGTGTTTGATGATATCTCTCCAACGCTCCTTGGGTCTGGGGATTGGGGATGGTAAGCTGAAGACGTGATCTGGGTGATGCCCAACTCTTTCAGAGACTGCTTGAAAACATTTGACATGAAATTACTTCCCCGGTCTGACTGTACCTCCTTGGGCAGACCAAACTTGGTGAAGAACCCTAGCATTTCCTTAACTACGTTCTTTGCTGAGATATTTCTAAGTGGAATGGCTTCAGGATAACGAGTAGCCATATCAATCATGGTCAACACATAAGAAAATCCTGAAGAAGTCTTAGGAAGAGGGCCCACAATATCCTCCAACACACGGGTGAATGGCGCCTCAAAAGGAGGAATGGGAACTAGAGGTGCAACCTTTTCGGTCTGATTACACTTCCCCACAACTTGACAGGTGTGACAAGACTTACAATACCAGGAAACATCTCTGAAGATACCTGGCCAGTAGAAGTGTTTCAAAATGCGTGCCACAGTCTTCCTCACTCCAAGGTGTCCTGCCAAACTGGAATCATGAGCCACTCTAATGATATCCTGCCTACAAACACGAGGGATAACAACTTGATGTACAACCTCCCATTCACAGTCGGCTGATGCTGTTGGCGGTCTCCACTTTCTCATAAGTATACTCCTGACTTTATATAATAACAAGTAGAAGCACCAGCTGACTCTTCCTCACTGCAAGCAGAGTTAGCTAGACCTTTCAACTCAGGGTCAGCAACCTGCAACTCAACCAACTCTTGACGAGACAAATTATCAACACTACGGGGTACTGCCTCATCTGGTGAGTGGTCCAAATTAGCAAGAAAAGTGTCAGCTAGGATAACATCATCATCATCATTATCCTCTAAGTCACCAGTAACTTTAGACTTAGCCCTAGTGACGGCACATGCAGAGAACACATCAGGGATATCACAATCCTGGGTCGCAGTCACTGGTTCACTAGACAACTGAGGAGCTGGACACACTTGGCTTCCACCAATATCATTTCCAAGTAAGAAAGTTACCCCTGACATTGGGAGTGTCTCAACCAACCCAACCATAATGGAACCATTAACAAAACCAGACTCTAAATTAAATCTGCACAGAGGGACAGAGAAGTAATTATTCCCTACACCTTGTAAGATTACAGTTTCATCAGAGGAATTAACATTAGAGCCTAGAACACTAGTCAGCATAAGGGATTGGCAAGCACCTGTATCACGATATATTTTAACTGATTTCCTGTCATTACTGTCCAGAGGACTGACAAAACCATCAGACAGGAAATTGGCACATGAACTCTTGAGAGTGTCACCCACGTTGCTGCTCAAAAGAGGAGCTTCACCATGAGAATTTAATTTACCCCTCAAAGCAGGTTCAGTTAACTCGGTTAAAGATTTCTGGAAACTCTCAAGGGTGGACACTAGACCAATTGACTGAATATTTAAAGACTCCTTTTTGTTCACATCATGCTGTCTCCTGAAACATTTCTCTGTAGTATGACCAAGCTTACTACAATAAGTACATTTACTTTTCTGAAATCTAGAGGTGGAGCTGGTATATACTTCCTGAGAAACATCATCTTTATTCTCTTTCCTGTTACCTGTACTCTGAGTAGAGGCAACGTACTTACTCTCAGCTTTCCTTTTTTCTTTAGAATATCTCTTGTGAGTGAGAACATATTCATCAGCTAAAACTGCAGAATCAGACAAATTATCTATTCTTTTCTCATTAAGATATAGGCTTACCTCTTTATTAATACACCTTTTGAAGTCCTCCAGCAAAATCATCTGCTTAAATTTATCAAAATCAGAATATACATTCTTAGAATATAACCACTGCTCTAACAGATCTTCTTTGATTTTTGCATACTCAACATGGGATTGCTTATCTTGCTTATAAGTTGTCCTAAATTTTACTCTATAGGCTTCAGGAACAAGCTCATAGGCCTTAAGAATCAAGCTCTTAACTACATCATAATTATCAGATTGATCCTGAGGCAAAGATGCATAAGTTACTTGAGCTTTACCGGTGAGAACACTCTGAAGGAGTAGGCTACTGGCCAATACTTTTTGGGCCAATTAAAACCTGTAGCTACCCTCTCAAACAACTGAAAATACTTTGTTAAATCAGATTCATTAATACGAGGGACAAGTTTAACATTTTTAGCCACATCAAAATCATCAGAGCTAGATGATCCAGTTCCACCTTCAAAATCATCAGAGCTAGATGATCCAGTTCCACCTTCAAAATCATCAGAGCTAGATGATCCAGTTCCACCTTCAAAATCATCAGAGCTAGATGATCCAGTTCCACCTTCAAAATCATCAGAGCTAGATGATCCAGTTCCACCTTCAAAATCATCAGAGCTAGATGATCCAGTTCCACCTTGTTTCATGCGATACTCATGGTCTGCCTGAATCCTACCAAGTTCAATTTGTGCCTGAGCCTGTGCCTGTGCCTGTGCCTCTTGAATACGAGCTTGAGACTCAGCCTCCTTAGCACAAGCCTGAAACTCAGCCTCCTTAGCACGAGCCTCCTGCAGGGCTAGCTGTAACTTAGCTATTTCAATCTGCGTTTGCTCATCTGGAGGAGTTACATTAAACAAGCTTTTATTAATCATGCCAACAATTTGATCTTTAGAATGATGAGAGCGAACAGCAATTCCCAATTGTAGAGCAACAAGCTTAAGTTCATTCTTTGTTCTGTTTTCTACATCACACACTGTTTGCACATTTGACAAAAAATCTTTGGCTTCATCAAGAGTAGTAATAGTAGACATCATGAATAAATCACAGTCACAAAATATCAAGCAATATCCTTATGATAATATCCTGAATATCCTGACAAGAGGTCGCCAAATTTATGTTATGGATCAGAGAGAGATAATGAACACTTCAAGTGAGAATACTAAAATCACTACTGTCCTGCAAAGTTCCATGTTCAAAACAAAAGACTTAGGTAAAATTACAAGTTAAAGTTTAATGCTCAAACTAACAACTAATCATTCAGGACTCATAAGGATAATGTAATGGCAAAACAGGTTACATTTATGGTTAACTGCAATAGCCTCTATTAACACGAATTTAGCAAGAGCAGATTTATCTAAGTCAGCCCTAATAAAATGAGAAAACCGGATAATGCTCAGTTAAAGCAAGATATAATATTATTACAGATACAAAATATTACTAATACTGACTGACAGTAAAAACTTTACCAGGCTTACGAATTAACTCCTTATGCTATACAGTACAAGAAAAATGGTAATAACACTTATACTCAAATTATACAGCAGCTAGATGGCTGGAGACTTCCTGAGCACTCACAAAAATAATAATATACTGTAAAAGGGATGACAGAGATGTGAACAGAATGAGGAGTAGATCTAAGTGGCAACTAATGCAGAGACTGAGCTCATTATATAGGGGTCCAGCAGAGCTTGATTCAACTTGTAAGAAGGACGCGCAAATGAAGGCATAGAGGACGAAGAGCTGACACTCCTGCTCTGAACAACAGAAAGAACGACTTACTCTACTATAAGGGGGAGAAGGGGGGAGTGAGGTAGAACACGCAAGCCTGGTCACTATGGAAGCCACGTGGCGAATCGTGATCAAACATGCAGCATACTGTACATTAGAATTATACAAAGGATGATGAAATCATAGGCTATGTAACAATATATATATATATATATATATATATATATATATATATATATATATATGCGATGGGTCCATTATGATGTGGCAGGGGTAGAGCAGCTCTGCTGTCGGGCCCTGCTGCAGATATCACTGGTTGCACGGCGAGGTTGACCCTTGTGTGGTGTGGTGAGGTGAGGATCTGTCTCTTCCCTCTGGGGCTAAGATGCGAATGAATGTGTTTGAGTGGATGAGTAAATTGGGAGTGTGTCGTCCTATCTTGGCTACCTCCCT
Organism: Coenobita brevimanus; assembly: GCF_032717465.1. Classification (NCBI taxonomy): domain Eukaryota; kingdom Metazoa; phylum Arthropoda; class Malacostraca; order Decapoda; family Coenobitidae; genus Coenobita; species Coenobita brevimanus. The sequence continues at coordinate 50,610,082 of NC_137054.1, read as the reverse complement.
TTCCTTGGGAGAAAGAGCCTAGGTATATAGATAGATTTTTAAAGATTAATACTGTCACAGTTTAATGCCTTTAACCCTTACACCGCGGGCACGTTTTCCAATGTTTTGCGTCTCCAGGGTGGTTATTCGGGCTCCGGCAGACTCTCAAATAATATTTGCCAAAAATCAGTTATTAGTCCTAGAATATTTAAATTACATATGCATATGGCACATACCTTCAGCTTTCCCCTGGGATGTTTGTTGAGCCTTCGTCTATTACCGTAGGACTTGTGGAGACCTCTGAAGTTGGGTAACGAAGTCTCCAATTTACACTTCCCGACAACCCGTAATATGATTACCACAGCCAGATATTAACACTATAAACACTACTCTATGATTATCAAGTAGTTTGGGATCCATACTCCAAATATAAACCACTGTGAAATCAATGAAAATTACGAGCGCGTATGACCTTCCCACTTGCGCTAGTTCGCTGTTGGTATTCTGTCATTTATTATTCATAAAACCCCTCACACTTTATATTTCTATTCCTCTATAACACTTATATATATCTACAGTCTTTATCCATAAGTTTCCTTCAGTAGTATTAGTTTATTGTCACTGTAGGGATTCAATTTCTTTCAGTAAAATACGTAGCATTCACTTTCTCGTCCTGTATACTAGCATTGAGAGTGAATGTCACTTTCACCTTCACTCTCATAACTCATAGTATTCAGACATGCTAGAGTGAAACTTTCACTTTCATTACTCCTAGGGTATATACTCGTATTCTTATAATACTACTCATTTACATTTCTATTTACGTTCTCTATTTTATTTTCGTTATTTACTTTTCTATTTTATTTACACTGTGTTATGCACTGTCACTTGAAGTAACTTATAAAACTATTTTCCACTGTTCAAGTATATTTACATTCATTACTTTCACTTGCTGTTTACACATTATTTACACATTATTTACAATTCCACTTGCACTGTTTTACTCAATAGAAAGATCGTAGTCACTCTTTTATCAATTGTCAGCCCTTTACCTCTTTCCACACGAGATTTAGTAGGGGGTAAAGGTCACAGGGCCCTTTGCATAGGGGTGAAAAGTCCCTGAAGTCAGCAAGAGCAAACAGACGTACCTCCACATTGGAAGATGAGAGTGAACTGATAAAGATGGGCCGGGGTGGTGGCCTACCTAGGGAAATGTATTACTGCCAATGTTAGCCTCTTGACAGAAGCTAATATATAGCAGTGAAATGATTGGCAGGAAATCTAGACAATACATTATAAATTAGGTAGTTCCAGGTGAACGTAAATATCACTTAGGCTTCTCCCTTCCCTCCTTATATGTATATTTATTACGAAAATAGATTATACGGCATATTTCAAGGGGAAATAAACAGCGAAAATTAGCGAACGAGTGCACATGAGGTGTTGTCAGGTGTATGACACTCTCACTTACCTTATTTCTTTCTTGTATATATTGTTTGGTATAAGAATAGGGCATAGGGCTTATTTCAATGGATGAAATCAGTGAAAAATTCCAAGGAAGATTTACTTAGCGTAGCACGGCCGGGCAGGCGAGAGGATAGGGTAATGGAGGGGGGGTAGGGAGGGGAGTCAAGAACAGGGAGAAATGGCTAAATTGTCAACAATGGATGGGAGTACAGATGAGATTAGGAGTGCTGACTAGTGTTGGACATTGGCGGTACTGATAGATGATACAAGCCACCACTTGGAAGCCCGGGTGAATTCAAAATAACACAGAATCACAAAAGCGACGCCCCGCGGTATGATCCCTTGCTCCCAAGCATCACGAAAGTGACGCCCCGCGGTTAAGGGGTTAATATACTAAACTGTGATACAGTTTTAACTATAGAAATCTCTTGTTTATGTATCTCTCTTACCCCTCTCTAAGTATGATAACTCCCGAGTAATATAGCGTGTGTGTGTGTGTGTGTGTGTATATATATATATATATATATATATATATATATATATATATACTGAAGTGCCCACCTCCATGGGAAGCCCAGGGAGGGGTGTCGCAACACTCACCCCACGGAAGACCCATGGCCAGGGTGGCGAAACACCAGCCCATAGGGAAGCCATGGGGAGGCATGTAGAGTGTGTAAGGGATCCAAGCCAGAGGGTCCTACGTCCCCCACCACAATACGGTCCTCTTCCTCTCAAGCAGACCCAACGAGAGGTATGCAGTGCTGGTACACCACACTCCAGCCAGACCATAAATCGCCAGGATCAGGGAGGGACTCGTCTTAGGACAGTCCCAAGCAGCACCGCGATGTTGGCCACTGTATGCACTGGGGAAAGGATGGCCACTGCATGCCCTTCAGCTGTTTCCTCCCTGTAGCCCCACAGTGATGGCCACTGTATGCAACAGGCAGGAAGTCATGGCCATTGTATGCACTTCGGCTGCAGCCACACCTGGAACCAGCCCCAAGGTGACGGCCACTGTACGCACTTCAGCTGGTAAACCAGGAAGAGGCAAACCTGCAGTGATGGCCAGTGTATGCACCAGGAAGGAAGGGATGGCCACTGTATGCCCTTCGTCTGCCACCTCCTTAGGGAGCAGCCCCACGGTGACAGCCACTGTATGCACCGGGCAAGAAGTGACAGCCACTGTATGCGCTTTGGCTGTTGTCTCTAGTGCCCATGGACCTGCAGTGACAGCCCCTGTACACACAGGACAGGAAGGGACGGCCACTGTACACCCTTTGTCCACAGCCCTAGAGACTACCCCTTTGGAGGAAGTCCTGGCTCGGCCCACCACCCATCCAGAGGCCAAGTGGGATGCTTCTCTCTCTCTCCTCACAGGTGCAGTCCCCCCGAGGAGTTGCAGCTAGAGAAGTTGTGGCACGGTCCCATCCCAAGCCTGGGGATCCACACCCTGCAGCCCACCCCTGGACAACGCTGCCCTCTGCTGACAGACTCCATGAGGAATGGACACCACAGGCAACTCCTGACAGTGGTCCGACCCTGCGGAGACTGCAGCCTCCAGACACCCAAGGGCACCCCTAGGACTCTGGGGCGTGACCTCCCCAGCCCCACCCGCAGAAGACCTTTGTACAGGAGCAGGCAGAGGCAAGCACGCCAGCTGGTCCTGTTTGGCCCCAGTCCAGAGGGCCACTTTCCCAGTCAAGGCCCCGCCAGGAAAGGGCCTTGCTCCATGTCGACCAGCAGCCCCGGTCCCGTGCCTCCTACGGAAAGGCACACCTGACGAGCTACCTCCCACACCCAAGTGCCAATGGGGAGGCGGTGGCTGAATCGGTAGAGAGGCGGCCTGCAGTCCTGTTGGACCCAGGTTGAATCCCGGCTGGGGCAGGGAACAGTTTAAGGATTTGAATCTCATATAAGCAGACTTTCCTGATCTACCAGATGACCCGCCGACATGTCAGAAAAGTACCCCCGCTAATACCAATACACCAGTCCTGTATGAGACAGCCCTAGCATGTATTCAATATGGACGGTGGGTGTTAGCGCCGAAGTGGTGACATGTAGAGAGGTGTATGGTATGTAGGAGGACTACTGGGCCTTGAGTGCAGGCTGTGAAGCCTATGCCCAGAGTCGAACACATAAAAAAAAAAAAAAAAAAACTGTAAGCAGCCCAGCCCCCCAGCAGCCTGGGCCAAGGTCTATCAACCTGACAGTGTCCCCCTTAACATTTATATGTACATCATTGTTGCTGTATTGTAAAGACTGTAGTTAAGGCAATATACGTGTAAGGTTGGTCAGAAGAGTTTTTATGCCCTGTTCCTCTTGTTGTGTATTCTAGTTCCAGTCTCGAAAGAGAACCCCGGCTCAATAGCTAGTGTTCTAAGGACGAGAAGTCAGCCTAAGAACACCTAGGATAACACTGGTGGCTAGCAGTGGTTCTTGACCCGATCAGAATACACGGAGGAGGAAACAGGGAAGTCTAGCAAAATGGCGGCCAAACCTCACATTCAAATGCTAAAGTTCGATCCTGAGCAGTATGATATCAATGTATACCTGTCCATGGTTAAGCCACTACTGGTCATAGGCTTTGAAAATGACAGGGAGAAAATAGTTGTCACCCTGCCACACCTGAGCAAAGCAGTATCAAGCATTGTCCCCAGGATCGTCCCGGAATTAACATGGGCGAAATTCACCCAGATCGTGATCCAGGCTGTCACCCCATCCTTAGGGAAAGTCGTAACCTTGTCATGGCTCGACACCCTCACCTCCGACGGCAACCTGCACGACACACTCATCCAGGCCAGGCGACTCGTCACCGCCGTCTACCCACAGACCGACACAGCCACCTGAGAACAGTTTATCTTTGATACCCTGTTAAGGATCCTCCCTAGCATCATAAGGAAACATTCCATAATCTTTGACCCAACGGGAGACCCTGACAAGGATATCCAACTTATCCGGTGTCTTCTCGCCCTTCGCACCACCCCACAACACACTGGCACAGCGAGTGGAATCCCAATGAATCCGGCACAACCCTCAAAACCACGGACGCCCTCCAGATGCACAGTTTCACCAACACCACCCAGTAGGGCCAGGGCATGCCCCACCAAAAGGCGCCCCCCCTTCTAACAAAAATACCAACCAGATTTCCATAGATCCATGGGAATTTTCAGCATGTAATCACTGGTGCCCCATTCATGACATGTGGGAACAACTCATAGCTGCCTGATGGAGACCAGCTACCCAAGACCGCCACACAGTCTCCTCCATCCAACATCACAACACTCCCAGCACATATGGCAATATCCATGTGCATCTCTTCCGTCCCCCACCCGACACCCCTCAACCACGCCACACTAACTCCCCCATCCAGCACGCCATGCCACTACCTGCCTCCATCGACCACACAACTGACTCGTACACCTGCTATCTCACACCATCACCCTCCTCACCCACACCTACTCCCCTCAACAACCACGCCTCCCACCATACCCCCACCAGCTCCACACCCTCACCACAGGCGACCCTCACCTCCCACCCCAGAACTCGCCGCCGCACCACCACCACTGGACATGCAGGTCCACCTGCCCATGCTCAGCCGATGCACCATGTGGCCCCACCACATCATCACCCACCACCGCCCCTACACCCACACAGTTTCCCCACACACACACACACACGACACACCAGCCCCTCACCCACCACCACCACCACCACTCCATGTACTCCACCACTAAGACAATCAACCACCCGCCCATGCCCGGCCACCTCACCATGTGGCTCAAGCTCCTCACCACCCACACCCATCCTCACCACCGCCACTACCAGATCCAGCCGGCTTCCCCACCCACCAGCTAGATACACATCCACACCCTCACTCACACCCGTCCTCACCACTGCCACTACCAGATCCAGCCAGCTCTCCTGCCCACCAGCTAGATACACAACCACACCCTCACCCACCAGCCAGCTCTCCTGCCCACCAGCTAGATACACATCCACACCCCAACCCACACCCCCAGCGCCCCTAACACCCACCAAACCAACCACCTCCACCAGCTCTTGGTGATCCCCTAAGGTCCAGGTCGCCTCACCCATCTCCAGTCTTCAGCCAGGAGATGTCGACCACCCACCACCTCCAGAAATAAAGATACGCTGAGTGACCTGGACCCCTGCCCAGGGGAAACACCAGCGTACCCGAGGGACATCTCAACTCCTCCCCCTCCTCTTGAAGACACCACAGACCTCCACCCTCCACGTCACCCACACCCCGGACCAGGGACCCAATCCACCCATCCCCCACTGGACCACTCTCCTCCACCACCTCACATCGGCCCACCAGACCACCACCTCAGACACCTACAACCTCCAGCCACAGGGATGTGACTTTTTTCCCCACAGATGGTGGTGAAGTGCCCACCCCCACAGGAAGTCCAAGGAGGGATGTCGCAACACCCACCCCACGGAGGACCCATGGCCAGGGTGGCAAAATACCCACCCACAGGGGAAGCCATGGGGAGGTGCATAGAGCATGTAAGGGATCCGAGCCAGAAGGTCCTACGTCCCCTGCCACCATGCGTCCATCTTCCTTTCAAGCAGACCCAACAAGAGGTATGCAGTGCTGGTACACTACACCCCACCCAGACCAGCACTCGCCAGGATTGGGATGGGTCTCATCTTAGGAAAGTCCCAAGGAGCACCGCAGTGATGGCCTCTGTACACACCGGGGAAGGGATGGCCACTGTTTGCCCTTCAGCTGTTACCCCCCTGCAGCCCCACAGTGATGGCCACTGTACGCACCAGGCAGGAAGTCACGGCCACTGTACACACTTCAGCTGCAGCCACACCTAGAACCAGTCCAGCGATGACGGCCACTGTACGCACTTCGGCTGGTGAACCAGGAAGAGGCAGACCTATGGTGACGGCCACTGTATGCACCGGGAAGGAAGGGACAGCCACTGTATGCCCTTTGTCTGCCACGTCCTTAGGGAGCAGCCCTTCTGTGATGGCCACTGTACACACCGGGCAGGAAGTGACGGCCACTGTATGCACTTCGGCTGGTAAACCAGGAAGAGGCAGACCTACGGTGACGGCCACTGTATGCACCAGGAAGGAAGGGATGGCCACTGTACGCCCTTTGTCTGCCACCTCCTTATATACTGTAAAATGAACAGACAGACAGACAGACCTGCAGAATAACATCATTACATATTGCTGACAGTGTTACCAGAGCTAGATTAGACATTGTGATGCCCTCAAACTCTGGATAGCTGTTGAAGCCCTTTTTGGCAACTTAACAGAGAACGGGGCTGTACCCTCAAAATGCATAACAAACCCTTGCAGAGTTGGTTAAGTAGTTTAAATCACTGCATGCATATAGTGTAGAGTAAAACTGTAGCAAAAAAAAAAAAAAAAAAAAAAATGAGGTTCCTTCTGACTGTGAGGCCTGAAGCTGTGGCTTACCTTGTTTAGTGTACAGTATGTCTAAATCCGGCCCTGAATGTTACTTTCCTGCCAGCTTCGATTGGAGGGTTTGGTGGGGGGGGGGGAGGAACCTTCCTGTTTTTGTCCCTGAATTGCTTTGTTAATCATAACCCTCCCTGACACAAACAGCCACGATAGTACCAACAGGTCTGTTATTGTTTGCTTTCCACTCCAGACTACTCCTTCCTTTACCAATCTCGCCTTCAATGCCATGGTTAACAAGTCAAGGTCCAGGTCCCCCACGTTGATGGTGGGACAATAAAGGGTTGAATGACATGGATGGACAGACTGTTATGTCAGTTAACGATCAGGCTACACAGGGACAACACTGGTACGCAGCCAATGAATGCATTAACTTACAAGAGCTCAGACTAGTTCTTGAAATGCCCTCCTCCCTGAGACACTCATGGAAGGGTTGCGCAACACCCACCATGGGAAGGACCCACGGCCTCACACCTACCCCAGGAAGACACCACAGAGGGGCATATGAAGAGAGCACTGGGCCCGATTGAGACAGGCCTAGGTGGACCACGGACCTACGCCCCTATTCCACTCAACACGGTCGCAAACAGGAGAGCAGTCTTGGCCTACTGCATCACAGCCGGGCCAGCCCTCGCCAGGATCGAGGTGGGACTTGTCTACAGAGAGTCCCAAGCAGCACCGCAGTGATGGCCACTTTACACACACGGGGATGTGACCGGCCACTGTGCGCCCTTCAGCTGTTGCCCCCTGTAGCCCCACGGTGACAGCCACTGTACGCACCGGTCAGGACGTGACGGCCACTGTACACACGTCGGCTGCAGCCACCCCTGGAACCAGCTCCACGGTGATGGCCACTGTACGCGCCAGGGAAGGGATGGCCACTGTACGCCCTTCGTCTGCCTCCTCATTAAGGAACAGCACCACAGAGACTGCCACTGAACACACCACGGAAGGGACGGTCACTGTACGCCCTTCAGCTGTTGTTTCTAGGGTACGTGGAACTGCAGTGCCGGCCACTGTACGCACTGGGGAAGGGACAGCCACTGTACGCCCTTCGTCCACTGCCCCTGAGACTACCCCTTTGGAGGAAGTCCCTGGCTCAGCCCACTACCCATCTGGAGGCCGAGTGGGACGTCTCTCTTCCTTTCCTAACAGGTGCAGTCCTTCAGAGTTTTTTTTTTTTTTTTAATGTGTCCGACTCTGGGCATAGGCTTCACAGCCTGCAATCAAGGCCCAGTAGCCCTCCTACATACCATACACCACCACATGTCACCACTTCGGTGCTAACACCCACCATCCATATTGAATACATACTAGGGCTGTCTCATACAGGACTGGTGGATTAGTATTAGCGGGGGTATTTTTATGACATGTCGGCGGGGCTTCTGGTAGATCAGTAAAACTATTCAAATCTTTAAACTGTTCCCTGCCCCAGCGGGGATTTGAACCTGGGTCCGTTAGGACTGCAGGCAACCTCTCTACCGATTGAGCCACCGCCTCCCCCTTGCAGCTTGAGGGGTTGTGGAGAGGGCCTCTTCCCGACCTAGGGATCCATGTCCTACTGGCCGCCCCTGGACAACGCCCAACGCTGACAGACACCACGAAGAAGGAATGCCACAGGCAGATCCTGACAACGGTCAAACCCAGTGGAGACCACAGACCCCAACCCTCCAGGGACACCCCCAGGATCCCAGGGTGGGACCTCCCGAGCTCCACTTCCAGACGACCCTCCATCAGGCACCGATGCCGACAGGCGTGCCTGTTGGCCCTGCTTGGTCCTAGTCCCGAGGGCCAAACAACAGGTTGAGGCCCCACCAGGAAAGGGACTCCCTGTACGCTGACACGCAGCCCCACCCGGATGACCTTGCCCCTGGCATTAATTCCATGCCTCCTGGGGGAGGGCACGCCCTCTGACCTGCCTCCCACGCCTGGGCGCCACCTGTATCCTGTCCAGTCCCAGCAGTCCAGGAAGAATCGGACAGTGTGTTTCCCTGTGCCTAGTGTATATGGATGGTGAAACCTGACAGTGTCCCTAGTTACCTGGCCGTATAATTTCGTATGAACCCAGGCCTTAAAGTGTCTATGCCTATCTGGCCATATACGGTTGTGTACATCCAGGCCTGACAATGTCCATATCCATCAGGTCGTATAGTGTTGTGTGTACCCAGGCCTAACAGTGTTTGTATCTACTTGGTCATATATTATTGTGCACATCCAGGCCCAACAGTGTCCAGATCCATCAGGCCATATAATATTTTGTGAATCAGAGCCTGATAGTGGCCATATCCACCTGGCCCTATATTATTGTAAGTTCAAGTATAGTACTGTGTATAACTAGGCCTGATAGTGTCCATATCTACCTGGCCATATATTACTGTGTCTATCGAGGCCTGACAGTGCCCATCCCTACGTACATATATATTATTGTGTGTGAAATATCCACCCAGCAGAGCAAGCCCGACACCACCACCCCAGGAGGACATAGGGAGGTAGCCCCCACCCCACTAAGAGGCAATGGGGAGGTACATCTGCATTCCGCGTGGGAGGGATATATATCCCCCGAGACCCGACGTCTCTCTTCTACGCAACCAGACCACCAGGCAGTACTCAGATTGAGTGCGTTACCCTCCGACGGAGCAAGCACTCATCAGAATCAGGGTAGGACTTGCCATAGCAAAGTCCCAAGTAGTCCCTTGGACACAGAGTCCACCGGACCTGCCTCTAAGAGAGGACGAGCTGCAGCTAGAGCTCATACGCCTACTATATCCAAGGGAGCAGTGGCACAGTAGCATTCACCAAATCTACTGTAGGAGGAGCAGCCACCGGATCTTCTGCCACCCACCTCAGGGAGCCAGCATGTCGTACTGTCTCACTGATGATTTTCTCTTGCACTCCCCAAGAGGCCAGCGGGCCCCATGGTGGTATCCACTGGATCTGCCACAGGAGGAGAGACCATTGTTCATTCTCAAGCTGCACCATCCCCCAACCACAGGAGGGCAGCAGAGTCCACCAGACCTGCTTCACAAACCAGAAGGTCCTACGGGACTTCTCCAGCTTTCCCCGGGACAAGTGGTCCCCCTGCAGTGTCCACTAGTTCTGCCCGCCCGAGGAGGTATCCACCAGATTTCCCTCGACCACCACCTCGGGAGGGAGCCTAGGCAGTGTCCTCTGGACCTGCCCGGCCAAGGGAGTGTCCTCCAGACCTCCTTCCTATGCCCCAGCACGGAGTTTCGGCAGGGACTGTCAGGCCCCCCCGCGACCCCGGAGGCTCCCTGTGAGGGCGACGCCTCTTGCTCGGCCCACCCATCCTGTGGCTGAATGAGGTGCCCTTCCCACCTCCCCTCCTTCTTGGAGAGTGGAGACTGCTCCCCCACGGGACCCCTGCCAGAGTACCTGGGATGAGACCACCCCGAGGCCAGGTGTCCTGTTGCTGCAGCATAGCTCCGGATGCCCGCAGTCACTGACAGACTCCCCCAGAGCGAGCAGCCGCAGTCCACCCATGACGGCCTCCTCCTCCAGACGAGACCGCAGCCCCCAGGTGATGGTGAGCTACCCTCGATGCCACCAGCAGCTGCCAGACTCCCCCAGTACAGGTGGCCGCAACCAACCACTGTCAGCTGCCTCCTCCAGGTGAGACTGCAGCCCCAGGAAGGCGACGAGTGCCCCATGGCAGATCCTTGGCTCAGACCAGCCCAGGTCTGCCCCAGGACTCCCACCACTACGAAGGGCAGGCACGGTGCTCTTAACCCGGTTCGGCCCTAGCCCAGAGGGCCACCATGCTCCCAGGATCCCTACCAGGAAAGGGCTGCCCAACACTCCGTCCTTCAGCTCTACCCGGACCCCAGACTACGCCGCCAGAGACTCTTGCCGGGAGCACACCCCAAACGGCCCCCCTCCCACACCTGGCCGCCACTTATGGCTGCCTGGGTATTGGCCATAGGCGCGCCCCTCACGTCCATCGACGACCAGCTATACCATGAGTTGTAATGCTACAGACTTTGTGTTATCCCCCTTCCGCATACCTAAAATACCGTGCCCCTGTGTGTGCCCTCTACTTGTATCAACCCCCCTTGTGTTAGTGTATGCCCCTGTAAGAAGTGCCCCTGTTGCCCCCAAGTGACATCCCCTTCTTTTACTTCCCTGTGTAACACCCTAACCCCCCCACCCGTGTGCGTTAGACCCTACTAGTGGTAATACACCATGGTTTAGTGTAAGGGGCTACCCAGCCCCATCCCTGTCACATACTGTAGTAGTGAAACCATTCTCGGGCTGTCAAGCGTGTTGGTCCCTCCCCCGTGTAATACATACCTGACCTGACTCTATATCCCAATCTAGTGTCTAAGTATTGTGTCTGTACCACACAGGCATATTGTACTGTGATACAGTATACCGTGACTGTTGTTATATCACGTCCATGCTACATGCGTGTGGTGTATAGTCATATATCGTATCCCACAAGGTATTGCATTCATGTCAAGCGTGTATACGTTTACTGTGATATACCGTGCCAGAGGCTATATTGTGTTCATACCCCTATGTGTATTATATTGAGATATATCTAGTGTCGTTTGTCATAGTGTATTCAGCCTTCCCTGTGTGTAATGTATCGTGATATATTTAGTGTGTGTTTTACATTGTATTGTGTCATCTAGTGTACCTGTACTTTATATAGGATTGCCTATGTACTTGTGTGTGAATTGTTGTACTCTGTTTGGTAATATACAAGTAAATCTGGTTAGCCTGTGTTTGAGCCCTATCCCCTTGTCTGCATACTCTGGCCCGGTCAAGAATAAAGAACCCAAGGCCCGAGCCGTATCTGAACCCAAGAAGTCGGGCTCAGAATTTGCTGCATGACACTGGTGGATAGCAGTGGTTCTCAATCCGGCAGAGTGCAACAAGGGAAAAAGGGAAGGTTACAAAAATGGCTGCCAAACCACACGTCCAATTACCTAAGTTCGACCCTGAGTGGTACGAAATACACACGTATATGTCCGTGGTCAAGCCTATATTAGATATAAGTTTTGCAAATGACCGAGAAAAAATAGCAGTTACACTCCCACACCTCGGGAAAACTTTGTCGAGCATCGTGGCACAAATCGTCCTAGAGGTGAAATGGGATCAATTCAGCCAAATCGTGACACAAGCCGTCACACCCTTACTGGGGAAGGTCGTCGCCTTCTCCCAGTTAGATACCCTCACTTACAGCGGCAATCTGGATGATACCCTCATCCAAAGTAGGAGGCTTGTCGCTGGCGCCCACCTAGAGGCTGATATCAACAGCCAGGACAAGCATATATTCAACATCCTTCTGAGGATCCTCCCCAGTGTTGTCAGAGGGCATTTTACAATCTACGACCCTACTGGTGACCTCGATAGGGATGTACAGTTTGTGAGGTGCCTACTCACCGCCCACACCACTCCTCAGCAAATCAGGGTGGTAAGCTGAGTTCCCACTCAGAAACCCCCCCCCAAGTCCTGGACACCCCCCAGAAACACGGCGCCCCAAAACCCTCCCACCATACCAAGGGCACTCCACACCAAAAAACATCCCAACCTCAGAGATACCACCAACCTTATCTCTATCAACCCGTGGGAGTTCTCCACATGCAACCATCGCTGACCCATACTCGACATCAGGGAGCAGTTGAAAGCCACCCGTCACAAAGCAGCCAACCAAGGGCGCCACAAAGTGTCAGCCAACGAGGATGACCACGTCGAGGACGTGGCCCCTCCCACTGACTACCCCGAGATAACAAGGAGGCAGACCTCGGTGGCAAGGAGGACGCCTCACTGCAACTGGATTTTTAGGACTGCCCCCGCACCTCCCCACGGTGGCAGGGGCCACCTGCCACAAATATCGCCCCCCAGTCTACAACAAAATGAGGCTGAATGGGGTGCAAGCAAGACTTCTGGTTGATACGGGAGCAGCCAGATCATGCTTTTATCACCACTTTTACACCCGCCACTTCATGGCCTTTGGCCCTCTTCTCCCCACCTCTGCCCATCTCATAGACGCAGGGGACGGCCCCCTGTCCATCCGTGGGGAGACACGGGCCCTCCGTGTCGAAACTCACCAACAGGTGACCACCAAACTCCAATTCATCATATTTGCTTCCACCTGCCGTGCCTATGACGGCTACCTCGGGCTGGATCTGCTACAAAAACTCCACGCCAACATAGACTGCCACAAGCGGCGATTACACATCAACAAACCGTCAGATCCACCCCCTCAGCCCCACTGCACGTGCACCATTATGACTGACCCACCCACCCCAGACCCATCCCCATCCCCCCGCCCTCCCCTCTCCACAATGACCCCCCCTCTTTCCCCCTCATCCCCTACCTTCCCTACTACCATAGCCTCCACAGTCACCGTCCCTCCCCACCACGAGGCTTGGCTCCCTTTGCATCACCCTGCCAAAAACTGCGTAGTGTTCTCCCCAAATCCATCGACAGGTGCCACCACCTCATGCCTGTTATTCCCCACCTTCCTCCCCCTCCCACGTCAGAGCAGTGTGCATCGCTCACTTTCCACCACTCCCCTCACCCTCCCTAAGGGATTAGTGGTTGGAGAAATGGAAGAGGCAGAGCCCTGTTCCTCTCCCCCCACCCTGAACACTCCTGCATTATCCTCCATCCCCGACCACCCCTTGCCCCACCAAACCGACAGCCTTCGACGCCTCCTCCTGGACTTCTGAGACATCTTCTCTTTGGGACCCACAGACATCGGCCATACCTCTTACCTGGCCCAGGAGATTCATTTGACAGGGCCGCCCATCCTCCAACCCTCATAAAGGAAAAAACTGACACATCGGGCTGAGGAAGATCGACGGGTCCAGGACATGTTATATGCCAGTGTAATATCACCATCCACCAGCCAATGGTCCTCCCCATCGACCTCATAAAAAAGAAAGATGGGACCCTGCACTTCTGCATAGATTACCATCACCTGAATGATGTAACAACAAAAGACACGACTCCTCTACCCAGAATTGACGAGTCCCTTGACTCCCTCCACGGGGCATCCTGGTTTTCCACCCTCGACCTGCAATCAGGATACTGGCAGGTCCCCATCCACCCTGACGACAGAGGCAAAACCGCATTCTCCACCAGCAACGGGAAGCATTACGAGTTTAATGTGCACCCCTTCGGCCTCTACAATGCCCCAGCCAAATTTTCCAGACTAATGGAGTCAGTACTAAGTGGCCTCACCTGGGAGATATGCCTTGCCTATTTGGATAACGTAATAATTTTTTGTAAAACCTGGGCCAACCATCTCCACTGCCTATGACAAATCTTCATCAGGATTTGACAAGCCGGGCTCAAGCTTCATCCATCCAAATGCGTCCTAGGCCAATGCTCTGTCTCCTTCCTGCGGCACGTCATATCCAAAGAAGGCATAGCCCACGAACCAGAAAAACTATGGGCAGTAGGAGAACTCCCCCTACCCCGGAACGTGCATGAGGTCCGCGCGTTCATAGGCCTTGCATCGTATTACAGATGCTTTGTGAAAGGATTCACGAACATCATCAAACCACTGCACGACCTAACCAAAGAAGGGGAACCTTTCACATGGACATAAGAGTGCCTGCAGTCCTTCAACACCCTTAAGTACAAACTCATCACCACCCCCATCATGGCATTCCCCAACTATACCCTCCCTTTCCGCTTATACATGGATGTGTCATTAGTGGTGATCGGAGTCATCCTAGAACAAGTTCAGGACAGTAGGGAATATATCATGGCCTGCGCCTGCTGCCCACCAAACCAAGCGGAGGGAAACCATACCACCACAAAGCGAGAATGTTTGGGCGTCATCTGGGCCTTAGAATACTTCCGGGCCTATCTATCAGGCACACACGTCACCATCATCACTGATCACCAATCCCTACAATGGCTGCAACAATCAGAAACACACAATGCCCAAATCATCCACTGGAGAGAGACCTTAGAAGAATTTAATTTCGATATTGCCTACTGGCCAGGCAAACTCCACTCCAACGCCGACTGTCTCTCCTGGATCCCCATAAACTCCATCCATGCTGCCTCCACCATCCTACAACAATGGCAAGCAAAAGATTGCCCCAGCTGGATGCCCACCCACGTTTTTTCCAAACTACAGTGACACGGCGATCACCTGTGCACCCACTCAGGACATATCGCCCTAGACCCAGAAACCGCCCTAGACACCCTAATTCACCTCCATTCCGACAACAGCATTCACCTCGGCACAAAGAAACTCTTGCAAATTTTCAGTGACACTTTCTGGACCCCAAACCCCTCCCAACGCGCCAAACAGTTCGTCCAAGCATGCCAAGCCTGTGCCCTGAAAAAGGACACCACCAGGACACTGGGCCCATCCAGCCACATCCTAACCAGCAAACCCTGGCAGCTACTATTGGAAGATATCGTCGGCCCTCTCCCACCTAAATCAGGCTACAAATACATAATAACATTCGTGGACACCTGCTCCAAATTCCTAATTACCTGCCGGCGAAAGAACATCATGCCCTTGCCGTTGCAGATGCGCTACCTTGCATGTATTTCCATACTTTGGCATCCCTCAGGCCCCCCACTCTGACAGTGCCCCAGAATTCACAAGCAAGATCTGGACCGAACTCTCCACCCTTTTCAGCTACAAAATTTCCCACTCCTCACCATACTGGCCACATGGAAACGGCATCTGCGAACAGAGTCACCGCACCTTACTCAACCAAGTGTGGACCAGAATACAAGCAACCCAAAATGACGATTGGCCAGCGCACGTCAAGATCGTGCAATGAGGCATTAACTCCTGCCCCTGCGAGGATGGCATCACACCTCATGAGCAAGTATTCAGTGAGGCACCCCTACTCCTACCCCTCTGCCAGAATGTGCAAGCACCCGCCGATCCTCCCTCCTCTGACTCCCTTCACCACCTGAAGTGTAAACTCCACCACCTCCAAAACACTCAAGATCTAGTACCCGACACCTCTGCAACCAACCCAACAAACCAGGAGAATCCGTCATGGTAGCCATGCTGCCGACACCAAACAAGCTAACCCCACGCTACACCAGCCCCTACACACTTGAAAAAGTTCCCAACCCATACCAGGTCACCATCCAGTACCACAACACCACACGTGCATACCGAAACCACCATGTGTGCCGCTTTCACGTACCCCCCACACCACTACACAGCCACCCTCACCTGCCTACCACACACCCCACTTCCTCACCCGGCCCCAATGACTCATACTCCTGCTACCTCTCCAGTCTCCACTTCCCTATCCTCACCCAGCACCCCCGCCACCACCACCACCCCTACCCCAGACGCCTTCCCTTCCCCCACACCCCGGCTCACTTCTAACGACCTTGCCACACTCTGCCCCCACCACACCGCCACCACCAAATCTCTCACCACATGGCCACCCGACGCCCTCACACCCATCACCATCCCACTCTCACCACTCCACCTCACCCACTGATCCCACCAATCACCCCGGTCCCCCATCGCCACGTCCTCACCTCCACCCGCATCCACAACTTCACCGGGCCACCCACTAGGCGCCCACTCCATCCACACACCGCCCCCAGCAACAACTCCTACAACCGATGTCGATGCCCCTCCACCCACCATCACCCCTCCACACCCATCACCATCACTGCCTCCCCACACCACCACGCCCCCCGCCCACATGCCCGCTACCCACCCTTCACCCCACACACCAGTACTCACCACCACCTGTACCAGATCAGGCCGCCTATCCTGCTCTCCAATCAGATACACCTACACGCCCTCTCCATCCTCCACCCCACCTCCTAACACCGCTCGCCTCACCCTTAAAATCCACCATGCCCCATGGGACATCCCAGTGGCACGTCCCACTAAGCCGCTTAACCTTCCATTACCCCTTAAAAGCAAGGTGACCTCACGTGTCTCCAGTCTGCAGCCGGACACCACACATCACGTCCCTCAATCTCTACCACCTGAGATGAAAATCAAGCACATTATTTGGAACCTGGCCGGAGGACACAAGCAAAGCCTCAAGGACACTACCCAGCTCCTCCATCTCCTACAGCAGATGCCCCTACCATCCACACTCACAATAGTCTACTGTCCACATCAGCAGCCGAACCAACCAACACTCCACTGGACAGACCTCCTTCGCCACCTCATGCCCTCATATCGCACCCCCACCATCGATGTTTACCATCTCCAGTCACAGGGACGTGACGTCCACCCCCGTGACGGTGGTGAAATATCCACCTGGCACAGCAAGCCCGACACCACCACCCCAGGAGGAGGACATAGGGAGGTAGCCCCCACCCCACTAGGAGGCGATGGGGAGGTACATCTGCATTCTGCATGGGAGGGACATAAACCCCCTGTGACCCAACGCCCCTCTTCCATGCAGCTGAACCACCAGGCAGTACTCAGATCGAGTGCTTTACTGTCCAACGGAGCAAGCACTTGCCAGAATCGGGGTGGGACTTGCCCTAGCAAAGACCCAAGTAGGCCCTCGGACACAAAGTCCACCAGACCTGCCTCTAAGAGGGGACAAGCTGCAGCTAGAGCTCATACGCCTCCTATACCCAGGGGAGCACCGGCTCAGTAGCATTCACCAGATCTACTGTAGGAGGAGCATCCACTGGATCTCCTCCTGCCACCCACCTCCAGGAGCCGGTGTGTTGGACCATCTCACTGGTGACCTTCGCTTGTGCTCCCCAGGAGGGAGGCGGGCCCCATGGTGGCATCCACCAGATCTGCCACAGGGGGAGAGACCACTGGTCATCCCCCAGCTGCACTATCTCCCAATGGCAGAAGGGCAGTAGAGTCCACCGGACTTGCAGCACAAGCCAGAAGGTCCTACGGAACTTTTACTCCGGCCGTCCTAGGGATGAGTGGTCCCCCGGCAGTGTCCACCGGATCTGCCAGCCCGAGGGAGCATCCACCAGATCTCCCTCGACCACCACCCCGGGAAGAAGCCTAGGCAGTGTTCTCCGGACCTCCTTCCTATGCCCCAGCAAGACGTTTCGGCAAGGACCGTCAGGCGCGCCAGGCTGGGGAACAGGCCACCGGTCATTACCCCTCCAAGACCCTGGAGGCTCACCATGAGGGTGACGCCTCTTGCTCGGCCCACCCATCCTGTGGCTAAGCGAGGCACCCCTCCTGCCTCCCCTCCTTCACAGAGAGTGGAGACTGCTTCTCCACAGGACCCCTGCCAGAAAGTACGTGAAACGAGACCACCCCATGGCTAGGTGTCCTGTCACTGCAGCACAGCTCCCGATGCCAGCAGTCGCTGATGGACTCCCCCAGAGTGAGTGGCCGCAGTCCACACCTGACGGCCTCCTCCTCCAGGCGAGACCGCAGCCCTCAGGTGATGGCAAGCCACCCCTGATGCCACCAGCAGCTGCCGGCCTCCCCCAGTACACGCAGCCACAACCAACCCCTGACAGCTGCCTCCTCCAGGCGAGACTGCAGCCCCAGGGAGGCAATGAGTGCCCTGCAGCCGACCCTCGGCTCAGGCGAGCCCAGGTCTGCCCCCAGGACGCCCACCACAATGAAGGGCAGGTGCTGTGCTGAGCACCTCTTAGCCCTGTTCGGCCCTAGCCCAAAGGGCCACCATACTCCCTGGGCCCCCACCAGGAAAGGGCTGCCTATCACTCTGCCCTTCAGCTCGACCTGGACCCCAGACTACGCCGCCAGAGACTCACGCCGGGAGCACACCCCAGACACCCCCCCTCCCACACCTGGCCCCCACTTATGGCTGCCTGTGTAGTGGCCATAGGCACGCCCCTCGTGCCCACCAACAACCATCTATACCATGACTCGTAGTGCTACAGCCTTTGTGTTTATACTCCTTCCACATACCTAAAGTACCGTGCCCCTGAGTGTGCCCTCTACTTGTATTGACCCCCCCTTGTGTTAGTGTACTCCCCCGTGAGAAGTGCCCCTGTTGCCCCCAAGTGCCATCCCTTTCTTTTACTTCCCCATGTAATACCCTGACCCCCCCCCTCGTGTGCTTTAGACCCTACTAGTGGTAATACACCATGGTTCAGTGTAAGGGGCAACCCAGACCCAGCCCCATCACATACTGTAGTAGTATACCTCAGTGTAATGAAACCATTCTCAGGCTGTCAAGCATGTTGTTCCCTCCCCCGTGCAATATATACCTGACCTGACTCTATATCCCAATCTGTTGTCTAAGTATTGTGTCTGTACCACATAGGCATATTGTACTGGGATATACCATGCCTGTTGTTATATCGCGTCCATGTTCCCCACATGTGGTGTAGAGTGATATATCGTATCCCACTAGGTATTGCGTTCATGTCACACGTGTATACTTATACTGTGATATACCGTGCCATAGGTTACATTGTGTTCATACCCCTATGTGTATTATATTGAGATATATCTAGTGTCGTTTGTCATAGTGTATTCAGGCTTCCCTGTGTGCACTGTATCGTGATATATTTAGTGTGTGTTTTACATTGTACTGTGTCATCTACTGTACTTGTATTTTATGTAGGATTGCCCATGTACTTGTGTGCAAATTGTTATACTCTGTTTGGTAATTGAAATACCTGCTCAGCAGAGCGAGCCAGACACCATCACCCCTGGAGGAGGGGACAGGGAGGTGACCCCCATCCCACAAGATGACAGGGAGGCTCTTCCTCCCTCTGAGCGGAAACGACATATCTCCCCCATGACCCGACGCCCCTCTTCCTCGCAGCCAGACCACCAGGCAGTATGCAGTTTGAGTGCACTACACTCTGACGGAGATACCACTCACCAGAATCGGGGTGGGACTTGCAACAGTCAAGTCCCAAGCAGGCCCTTGGTCGCCGTGTCCACCAGATTAGCCTTAACAAGAGGAGGGGACTCCACCGGAGCCTCACATCCTGCAATACCCCAGGGGAGCAGCGGCACAGTAACGTTGTCTGGATCTACTGTGGGAGGAGCAACCACTGGTTCTCCACCCCGTCACCCACCTTCTGGAGCAAGCACGTCGGCACGTCTCTCAGACGACCTTCACTGGATCTCCCCAAGAGGGAGGTGGGCTCAGGGGTAGTATCCACCGGATCTACCTTCGAGGAGCAGACCACCGGTCATCCCCCAGCTGCACCATCCCCCGACAGCAGGAGAGCAGAGTCCACTGAACCTGTGGCACCAGCCAGGAGACCCACAAGGCCTCCTCCTCTGTCCCCAGGACAAGTGGCTACCCAAAGGAGTGTCCTCCAGGCCTCCTTCAGTCACTGCCCCGAGTAGGAACCTAGGCTGTGCCCACCGGGTCTGTCTGGGCGAAGGAGTGCCCACCGGGTCTCCCTCTCACATCCCAGCATGGCTGTTCCGGCCCGCCAAGCAGGTGAGCAGACCACTGGTCGCTCCCCCTCCGTGACCCCGGAAGTTCCTACTGAGGGTGACACCCCTTATTCGGCCCGCCCCTCCTGTGGCAGTGCGGGGTGCCCCTCTCCCCACTCCTCCTGTACGGGGGGTGGGAACTGCTCCCCCGCAGGTACCCTACCAGAGACCAGCCAGGGCGAGACCACCTCGAGGCCAGGTATCCTGTTGCTGTGGTATCACCCTCACCACCGACAGATACTGCTGGACTCCGCCAGAGTGGGCAGCCACAGCCAACCCCTGACGGCTGCCTCTCCTGGACGGGACCGCAGCTCCATGAGGGCGTCGCCCATCCTGCAGCCGACCCTTGGCCCGGGCTCTGTCAGGTCCGTCCCCAGGACACCCACCACGATGAAGGACAGGCGCCGGGCTGAGTGCCTCCTGGCTCTATACGGCCCTAGCCCCGAGGGCCACCTCTCTCCTAGGGCCCCTATTGAGAAAGGGCTGCCCACCACCCCGCCCTTCAGCTCTGCCAGGACCCATGGTGATCCCGACAGTGACCTACACAGGGAACACACGCCTGACGGCCCGCCCCCTACACCCGGACGCCACCCGTGGCTGCCAGTGTAGCGGGCCCCAGGTGGACCGTAATGTCCCTCACTGTCCATACCCATGAGTAAAGAGATTCTAAGATTGTCGTCACATCTCCCCGTCAGTGTTACTGCACGACACTGTGTGAGACAAACCACCCCTAGTGTCCCTAGCGATGCCCACTTCCCCCTCCCCCCATGCATTAAACAGTAATCCCAAGGAAAGCTCACATTAAACGTTAGTGTTGGTAGTTGGTACAAAGGTGTGAGGTCCCAGTCGCATTCCACGTGTGACCCCCCCAGTGCAATACACAGTGAACTCCCTCTAAGTATCAGTGTTGTGCCTCTGTCCCTGAGTTGCCATATATTCCACTTCCCCCCCCCCCATAGTTCTATCCCATCTATGCCGAGTGAATGTACTAAGGGTTTACTCTCTGTGTCCAGGTTAAGTAGTAATCAAGTGTCACAATAGTGTCTCCCGTCCCTGTCATGCAAGTAGGTAATAAGTGATGTATCTCTCCGTCCCATGTCACATGGGTGTAGCATAAGGCAGCCTACATCTCGTCTATGTCACGCGGATGTGTTATAGTTGATAATATAAGGTTCCACCTGTCATTGCAGATGTGATGTGGTTATAAGAGTATATTCCCGTCCCTGTCACGCGATGTGTATGTAGAGATAGACTGTAGTGGAAGTGTTGTGTTACTCCCATCTTTGTGCATATGCCAGTGAGACACACCTGATATATTGTACGTATTACACGTGTATTTCAGTGTGGAATTACCATGTGTAAGTGTGTGATATATTTCTCTATATTGGTTAATATTTTGTATTGACTACAATAGGTTTGGTCACGGATCATAGTGTGTATTGTTCTCTATCTCGCTTTATTGTTAATATACGTGTGCCTTTGATCAGTCAGTGTTTGGGCTTCCCCTCCTTGTCTGCATACTCTGGCCCAGTCATGAACAAAGAATCCAAGGCCCGCAACGTACCTGTACCTAAGAAGTCGGAGCCCAGACTATGCTGCATAACAGTGGTGGCTAGCGGAGGTTCTCAATCCGGCAATAGAGCAGCGAGGAAAGAGGAGAAACTGAAAAACATGGCTGCCAAACCACACGTTCAACTCCCTAAGTTTTACTCCGAACTATACGATACTGTATACACACCTGCATGTCCATGATCAAAGCTTTATTAGACATAAGCTTCGAGAACGACTGCGAGAATATAGCAGTCACTCTCCCACACCTCAGGAAATTGTATCGAACATTGCCACAAAAATTGTTGTGGAGTTGAAATGGAAGCAGTTCCAACAAACTGTGATGCAGGCCGTCACACCCTCGCTCGGAAAGGTCATCGTCTTTTCCCAGCTAGATGCCCTTACATATAGTGGGAACTTAGATGATAACCCCTATACAAACCCGACACCTTGTTGCCACCTTCTACCCAGAGGTGGATGCCAACACCTTGGACCAGCATGTGTTCAACACCATGTTGAGATCCTCCCCAGCATCATTAGGGAACACTTTACAATCTGCAACCCAAATGGGGACATTGACAAAGCTATCCAGGTTGTGAGGTGCCTACTCACCGCCCACACCATCCCCCAACAAATCTGGGCAGTGAGCCAACTTCCCACACGTAAGCCTCTCCCCACCAAATCCCAGACGCCCCCCAGAAACACGGCGCCCGTGGAACCTCCCATCCTACCAAGGCCCATCCCCACCAAGAAGCATCCTAACCCCAGAGAAACCACCAACCTTATCTCCATTAACCCATGGGAGTTGTCCGCATGCAACCACTGCTGCCCCATATATGACATCTGGGAGCAGCTAAAGGCCGCCCAACACAAAGCGACCAACCAGGGGCACTGTGAAGTATTGGCCATTGAAGATGACCATGCCGAGGGCACAGCACCCCCCACAGATGACCCCCAAACCAAGGAGACAGAACTCAGCGGCGAGGGAGAGGATGCCTTATCCCAGCTGGATTTTTAGGATCACCCCCGCATCTCCCTACGGTGGCGGGGGCCACCTCACACAAATACTGCCCCCAGTCTACAATAAAGTAAGGCTGAACGGGGTGAAAACTCGACTGCTGGTTGACATGGGAGCAGCCAGATCAATATCTATACCACCACTTCTACTCCCGACACTCCACAGCCTTCGGCCCTCTCCTCCCCACCTTGGCTCACCTCATAGATATGGGGGATGACCCTCTGCCTATCCCTGGGGAGACACGGGCCCTCCATGTTGAAACACACCAACAAGCGACTTCTCAACATCAGTTCATCATATTCAACTCTACCTGCCGTGCCTACGACGGCTACCTTGGTCCTGGATCTACTGCACAAACTCTGAGCCAACATCGACTGCCACAGGCAGCGGCTACATTGCAACAAGTCACCAGATCCACCCTCTCAGCCCCTCTGCACATGCAGCACCACCACCCCCCCCCCCACACCGAACCTCACCAAACACCCCCCCCCCTCCCTCCTCCTCCCTTCCCTCCAGAGAACCCTCCCTCCCCCCATCCCCCACCTTCCTCGCTACCAGCGCCTCCACCATCACGGTCCCCCCCGCACCACGAGGCCTGGCTCCCCTTTTATCAATCCGCTGGAAACTACATAGCGTTCTCCCCAACTCCTCTGACAGGCGCCATCGCCTCATGCGTCCTATCGCCCACCTTTCTTCCCCTCCACGTTGCATCAGTACACCTAGCCAACCTTTCCATCTCACCCCTCACCCTCCCTAAGGGACTGGTGGTAGGGGAAATGGAAGAGGCTGAGCCCTGCACTTCCCCTCCAAGCCACCCATCCTTACCCCCCATCCCTGACCACCTCTCGCCCCACCAAACGAACAACCTTAGATACCTCCTCCTGGACTTCCAAGACATCTTCTTGATGGGACCCACGGACATCAGCCATACCACCTTCCTGTCCCACGAGATCCACGCAACAGGACCACCCATCCGCCAACCTTTGCGCATGAAAAATCCGACCCAACAGGCTGAAGAAGACCGGCAGGTCCAGGACATGCTAGATGTCAGCATGGTATCATCCTCTTCAAGCCCACGATCCTACCCCGTCGTCCTAGTAAAAAAGAAGGATGGGACTCTGCGCTTTTGCATGGATTACTGTTGCCTCAACGACATAACAATCAAGGACGCCACCCCCTGCCCAGAATTGACAACTCTCTTGACTCCCTCTACGGTGCATCCTAGTTCTCCACCCTCGATCTCCAATCAGGATACTGGCAAGTCCCCATCCACCCCGAGGACCGAGGGAAGACAGCATTCTCCACTTGCAACAGGAAGCACTATGAGTTCAACGTGCTTCTTTTCGGCCTCTGTAATGCCCCCTTCACGTTCTCCTGATTAATGGAGTCCGTGTTAAGTGGTCTCACTCAAGAAATATGCTTTACCTACCCAGATGACGTCATAATTTTAGCAAGACCAGGGCCAACCATCTCCATCGCCTATGACAGGTTTTTTCCAGGATACGGCAAGCCAGGCATCTAAATGCATCCTGGCCCAGCGCTCAGTCTCCTTCCTGGGTCACGTCATATCCAGAGAAGGCATAGCCCCCAACCCAGAGAAACTCAGGGCTATAGCCGAGCTCCCCCTGCCCCGGAACGTGCATAAGGTCTGCACGTTCATAGCCCTTGCGTCACACTACCAGCACTTTGTGAAAGGGTTCACGACCATCTCCAAACCACTACACGATCTCACCAAAAAGGGGAACCTTTCACATGGACTGAAGACTGCCTGCAGGCTTTCCGCGCCCATAAGGACAAATTTATCATGGCCCCTATAGTGGCGTTTTCTCCAAAACCTTCCCCTTCCGTTTGTACACTGACGTGTTGCTAGTGGCAATCAGTGCCATCCTAGCACTAGTACAAGACGGCAAGGAACATATTGTGCCCGCGCCAGCTGCACCCTGAACCAGGTGGAGCAGAACTACACCTCAACCAAGCAGGAATGTTTGGGCATTATCTGGGCCTTTGAGCATTTCCGAGCTTATCTAGCAGGTACCCACGTCACCATCATCACGGATCACCAATCCCTGCAATGGCTGCGCTAGTCGGACACCAAAAACACAAATAATCCGCTGGAGAGAAACTCTTGAGGAATTTAATTTCGACATCGTCTACCGGGCCGGCAAACTCCACACTAATGCCGACACCCCCCCTTGCCTCCCTGTCAATGCCGTCCAGACCACCTCCATCCTCATGCAATGTTGGCAAGCCAAGGATCACCCCGACTGGGTGCCCACCCACATATTCTCGAAAATACAACAACACGGTGACTACCTGTACACCAACACCACCCTTGACACCCTCACACACCTCCACGCTGCCGATAACGGGATCCACCTTGGCACCAAAAGCTCTTCCAAATTTTTAATGGCATCTTTTGGTCCCCAAAATCCCTCCAAACTCGCACAACAAGTTGTGCAGTCCTGCAGAGCTTATGCTCTGGGAAAAGACCACTAGGACACCAGCCCCGACTGGCCACATCTAGCCAGCAAGCCCTGGCAGCTGCTATCTGTGGATGTCGTTGGCCCTCTCCCACCTAAGTCGGGCTACAAATATGTAATCACATTCGTGTACACATATTCCAAGTTCTTAATCACGTGTCCGGCAAAAGAACATCACGCCCTCCCTGTCGCTGATGCCCTGACTCGCCACGTGTTCCCGTATTTCAGCATTCCCAGGTCCTCCACTCTGACAATGCCTAGAATTCACAGGAAGCGTCTGGGCCGAGCTATCCATCCTCATTGGCTACGATATCTCACACTTCTCCCCTATTGGCCCTAAGGAAACGGCATTTGTGATCTGAGCCACCACACCTTACTTAACCAAGTGCGGACCAGAACTCAAGTTATGCAAAACGATGACTGGCCAGCACATGTCAAAATAGTGCAGTGGGGTATGAACACCTGCCCCCGCAAGGATGGAATCACACCCCATGAACGGGTATTCAACGAGGCACCTCTGCTTCTGCCTCTCCGCCACCACCTGCAAGCACCTGACAACCCCACCTCCTTCGACCCCCTTCACCACCTTAAACACAAGCTCCACCATCTACAAACCACACAAGACCTGGCCCCAGACACCACAATTACCAACCCCGACAAACCGGGCAATTTTATTATGGTAGCCACCCTCCCAACACCATCCAAACTAGCCCCCCACTACACGGGCCCCTACAAAACCATAAAAGTCCCAAACCTGTATCAGGTCACTGTCCAGTACCACAACACTACCCGCACCTACAGGAATCGCCACGTACACCACTTTCAGACACCTCCCACACTACCCCATCACCCACACCACCCCCTGACTGCACCCCCCCCACCTCCACGCTGGACTCCGACGACTCCTACTCCTGCAACTCTTCCCCTCCCTATCCTCACCCAGCATCCCTATCACAACCACCACCCCCACTCCAGACACATCCCCTCCCTCTCTCACACCCGACTCACCCATAACCACCTCACTTCGCTCTACTCCTGCCACACCGCCACCCTCGAGCTCTGCACCATGCGACAACCCAATGCCATCGTCAACCCACACCTCTCCTGCACCCTGTCCCACCCAACCCACCACCTCCTCACCTCTGCCCTCACCCACAGCCCCTTCCAGCCACCTGCAGACTGCCCATGCTGCTCACACGCCAACTCCAACAACAACCACTTCTGCTGCTGACACCAACGCCAGACCTTCCGCCACCTTTCCCTCACACCCACCCCCGTCGCCACCACCCCACACCACTACACCACCCACACTCCCGCCCGTGGCCCACATGTAACCCCCAACACCAGAACTCACTACCACCAGCACCAGGTCAGACCATTTGTCTCTCCCTCCAGCCAGATACACCCGCACACCCTCCCAACCATCGACAGCCCCCCCTAAAACCGTTCCCTTCACCCTCAAATTCAACCATGCCCCGTGGGACATCCCAATCGCCCGCCCCACTAAACCGCTTAGCCATGGACAGCTTCTTAAAAGCAAGGTGGCCTCACCTGTCTTCAGTCTACAGCCAGACACTACTCATCGCATCCTTCTATCTCCGCCACCCAAGATGAAAATCAAACATATTTTCTGGACCCCAGCCCTAGGACGGAAATGCCACCTCAAGGGGTACTGTGCAGTTCCTCCACCTTCTGCTTGAACACCTCCACCATCCACACTCACCGTGGTCTACTCCCCATATCAGCAGCCCAACCAGCCAACACTCCACTGGACAAACCTCCCCCGCCACCTCACGCCCTGCAGCACCACACACCCACTGCCCACATTTACCAACTCCAGTCACAGGGACGTGTTTTCCCACCCCCGCGATGATGGTGAAATACACACTGTGGTGGAGCAAGCCAGACACCACCACCCCAGGAGGAGGGAGCACAGGGAGGTGACCCTCACCCCACAAGGAGATGATGCGGAGGCTCTTCCACCCTCTGAGAGGAAACGATACTCTCTCCCCCGTGACCCAACGCCCCTCTTCCTCGCGGCCGTGCCACCAGGCATTACGCAGTTTGAGTGCACTACACTCCGATGGAACCAGTAATTGCCAGAATCGGGGCAGGACTTGCAACAGTCAAGTCCTAAGCAGGCCCTCAGACGGCATGTCCACCGGATCGGCCTTCACAAGAGGAGGGGACTCCACCAGAGCCTCATGCGCTGCAATACCCCAGGGGAGCAGTGACACAGTAGTGTCATCCGGATCTACTGTGGGAGGAACGACCACCAGTTCTCCTCCCTCTGCCACCCACAGCCAGGAGCAAGCCTGTCGGCACATCTGAGACAACCTTAGCTGGATCTCCCAGGAGGAGAGTAGGCCCAGGAACAGTGTCCACCAGATCTACCTTCGAGGGATAGACCACTGGTTGTCCCCCAACCCCATATCCCCTGACAACAGGAGGGGGCAGAGTCCACTGGACCTGTGGGTGCCAGCCAGGAGACCCACCGGGCCTCCGTCTCTGGTCATCCCCAGGACAAAGTGGCTTCCCAATGGAGTGTCACTCCAGATCTCCTTCGGCCACTGTTCCTGAGTAGGAACCTAGGCAGTGCCCACCAGGTCTGTTTGGGTGAAGGAGCGCCCACCAGGTCTCCCTCTCACATCCCGACATGGAGTTCTGGCTGGGATCGTCTGGGCTGCCAAGCTGGGGAGCAAACCAACAGTCGCTCCCCCTCCGTGACCCCAGAGGTTCCTACAGAGGGTGATGCTCCATGCTTGGCCTGCCCCTCCTGTGGCAGAGTGAGGTGCCCCTCTCCATGCTCCTCCTGTACAGGGGTGGGAACTGCTCCTCCGCAGGTACCCCCAGAGACCAGCCAGGGCGAGACCACCCCGAGGCCAGGCATCCTGTCGTTGCAGTATCACCCTCACCACCAACA